>NC_031995.1:87386220-87398390 GCF_001879085.1 Nicotiana attenuata | reverse complement strand
TAACCCTAGCTTGAGGGAATAGGAGTTGAGTCTTATTTGCTACTTGTTGATTGTCGAGTACGATGTATAGGCATGGTGACGAGTATCTATACATTGGTGTCTAGCATGACCGTGAGTCCTTATTTTGCGAATAGTTTGGATTTTGTTATACCTTCCATGCTTAATTGATGACTTCTAAATGTTGTAAAGAGCTTGTGAAAGGAATTGTGACCTTTAGACTTCGTGGAGTGTTGGCTCGAATTGAAATACAAATTGTGAAGGTATATGAGAAAAGTAAATCTTTGGAGCATTGGCTCGAGTGATAATGGGAACTATGAGATGAAAGTGAAAGAAAGAGAAAGAAGTTATTGAATATTTTTCCCTTGACGGGATGTTGAGATTATTGATGTTGTACCCTTGCCGGGTTTTAATTGTTTGTTTGTGTTCCCTTGCCGGGATTTCCATTATTGTTTATTTATTCCCTTGCCCTTGTTTGTGATTGTTGATTGGGTGAGGAAGAGTGTTAAAAGCACGAAGGGTGATGCCGTGCACTTATTGCCTTTTGCTATGATTTCTTGTTGTTATTAGTTCAAGTGCATTAAATGTCTTATTCCACTATTTCTGTGATCCTTTATGTTGACATTCCCCCTTTTTGTGTTATTTGTTATTATTGAACCAAGGTGCCCTTGCGCAACGTTATGTCTTGAATTTATGCCTTAATTGCTACATGTTTATGTGACTTAATTGCTACGCGACATTCAGCGTATTAATTACTAAACTGCTTACTTGCCTCCTTATAATCCATAATTAACTGCTATTTGTCATTATTTGTTTTTCTTAGTGAATCATAAATTTTGTGTACTTGTTGTCTTATGAACTCGTATTAATTTTTGCGTTTTGTTAGAGTAAATTTTCTTTTGGAGGAACAATTGAGTTAATGAAATGGGAGCGAGTGGTACTCCTACCACAAATGATATTGAAATGGGAGCGAGTGGTACGCCTACCACAAATGATATTGAAATGAGATCGAGTGGTACGCCTACCACGTGATATTATGGAATGGGATCGAGTGTTACGCCTACCACGTGATATTATGAAATGGGATCGAGCGGTACGCCTACAACGTGATATTATGAAATGGGATCGAGTGGTACGCCTACCACGTGATATTATGAAATGGGATCGAGTGGTACGCCTACCACGTGATATTATGAAATGGGATCGAGCGGTACGCCTACCACGTGATATTATGAAATGGGATCGAGTGGTACGCCTACCACGTGATATTATAAAATGGGATCGAGTGGTACGCCTACCACGTGATACTATGAAATGGGATCGAGTGGTACGCCTACCACGTGATATGAGGAAATGGGATCGTGTTGCAAGCCTGCAACGAGAGGAAATTGAAACAAGTTAAAGTGGTTTGTTTTCCCTTATTTTGTGTTAGAAGAAATCAGATTAAGTTTATTTTGTTATTCCTGATATTCTGTTTTATCTGCTACCCCATAAGCATGATTTCCCCCTCCCAGCTTTAATTGTTTACTTTCCGCTATTATTTCGTTGTGCTTGTATATATATCTGCACAGGTTCATTTGGTGGTCTGATCCTAGCCTCGTCACTACTTCGCCGGGTTAGGCTAGGCACTTACCAGCACATGGGGTCGGTTGTACTGATACTACACTTTGTGCTATTTTGCACAGATTCAGGCTTCGGACAGCAGCAACAGTAGTGTGGGAGCAGGCTTTCAGTCCAGCGAGACCCGAGGTAGCCTTGCAGGCGTTCGCAGGCTCTGGCATCTCCTTTCATCTATATTCTTGTTTCCTTCATGTATTTCTAGAGACAATGTCGAGTTTATTTCTTTCAGACCTTTATGTGTAGTATTCTTAGACCGTCTGTGAAGCTGTGACACCAGTCTTGGGTAGAGGCTTTTGTTGGGATTTTTCGCATTTTTAATTCAGTTTTCTATAATATTGAGACTTCCGCTTATTATTTAAATTCGTTACTTTTGTATTATTGCCGATAATAGTTATGAGGAATTATGTTATTAATGGAAAGGTAATTAAAATTGGCTTGCCTAGCTCTCATTAGTAGGCACCATCATGACTCCTGAGGGTGGGAAATTCGGGTCGTGACAAGTTGGTCAGAGCTCTAGGTTACATGGGTCTCACAGTTCACAGACAAGCTTAGTAGAGTCTGAAGGATCGGTAGGGAGACGTCTGTATTTATCCCCCAGAGGCTACAGAGTTAGGAAAAGTTTCACTTCTATTCTTTCCTGTCGTGCGATTTCTGTTCTCTCAGTGCTAAATTGAAACCTCTACTCTTGTCTTCTCGTGAATGGCGAGGTCATGTACCGCTTCTTCAGCCGAGCAGTAGCGGACCGGTGTTAGAACGTCTTCGGAGGCTTGTGGAGGTAAAGGTATTAGAGGTGGAGGTACAGGTACTGTTCTGGTTTGTGGTAGAGAAGCTTCGATTTTATTTTGCGCCGCATCTGGTCATGCCTAGTGATTTTTTTTTTGAGTGTTCTTGTTTATGTGTCTGCACCGGTGGGTGATTCTATTGTGGTCGATCGAGCCCATCGTTCTTGTATTGGGGTGATTGGAGGTCTTGAGACTCGAGTAGATTTGTTGCTATTGGACATGGTTGACTTCGACATTATATTGAGGATGGACTGGTTATCACCTTACCATGCTATTTTGGACTGCCATGCCAAGGCGCTGACCTTAGTTTTACTGGGTATGACTCGTTTAGAGTGGAGAGGGACTCCAGGTCATTCTACCCGCAGTGTTACTTCGTATGTGAAGGCTCGACGTATAGTCGAGAAGGGGTGTTTGGCCTATTTGGCTTATGTTCGTGATTCCAGTGTTGAGGTTCCCTCTATTGATTCTGTGCCCGTGATTCGTGACTTTCCTGAGGTTTTCCCTTCAGACCTGCCAGGTATGCCGCCCGACAGGGATATTGACTTTTGCATTGATCTGGCTCCGGGCACTCAACCCATTTCTATCCCGCTGTATCGCATGGCCCCGCCAGAGTTGAAAGAGTTAAAGGATCAGTTGCAGGATTTGCTTGAGAAGGGTTTCATTAGACCCAGTGTTTCGCCTTGGGGTGCGCCGGTGTTGTTTGTCAAGAAGAAGGACGGATCGATGAGAATGCGTATTGATTACCGGCAATTGAACAAGGTAACGGTCAAGAATGAGTATCCACTGCCGAGGATTGATGATTTGTTCGACCAGCTTCAGGGTTCCAGGGTATTTTCCAAGATTGACTTGAGATCTGGCTACCATCAGCTGAGGATTAGGGCGTCTGATGTCCCTAAGACAGCATTCCGCACTCGGTATGGGCATTATGAATTCAGGGTCATGTCTTTTGGGTTGACAAATGCCCCAGCAGCTTTCATGGACTTGATGAACCGAGTGTTCAGGCCTTATTTGGATTCGTTCGTGACGGTCTTCATTGATGATATATTGGTATATTCCCGCAGCCAGGAGGAGCACGAGCAGCACCTTAGAGTGGTTCTTCAAACTCTGAGGGGTAGTCAGTTATATGCAAAGTTCTCCAAGAGTGAGTTCTGGTTGTGTTCAGTTGCATTTCTGGGTAATGTTGTGTCAGCAGAGGGTATTCAAGTTCAGGGCCTTATGCAGTTTATTGTGATGCTTCCCGTGATGGGCTTAGAGCAGTGTTGATGCAGGACGACAAAGTCATTGCCTATGCTTCGAGGCAGTTGAAGATTCATGAGAAGAACTATCCGGTTCATGATTTGGAGTTGGCAGCCATAGTTCACGCATTGAAGATTTGGAGGCTTTAGCTGTATGGCGTGGCATGTGAGGTGTTCACGGATGTGACGACCCGACCCGTCGTCTCATGTCTTATTGCTCCGTTTCCCCCATTTCATGCTTCTTCATGTTTCTTTAGTTTGGTATGTGGTGTGTTAGAGTTGATTTGGATTGGTTTTGATAAGAAATGAGACACTTATCTCTTTAAGGAAAGCTTAAGTTGGAAAAGTCAACCGAATGTTGACTATTGAGTTAGAGGGCTCGGATGTGATTTTCGGTGATTCGGTTAGCTTCGGGGGATGATTTGTGACTTAGGAGTGCGATCGGATTTGATTTTGGAGGTCCGGTGTAGAATTAGGCTTGAATTGGCGAAGTTAGTATTTTGGCGACTTCCGGTTGATAGGTGAGATTTTGATCCGAGGGTCGGAATGGAATTCCGAGAGTTGCTGTAGCTTCGATATGTGATTTGTGATGTGTGTGCAAAATTTTAGGTCATTCGGACATCGTTTGGTTGGGTTTTTGATCGAATGCGGGTTTCGAAAGTGTTAAAAGAACTTAGGCTTGAATCCGATGAGAATTGATGATTTTAGTGTTGTTTGATGTGTTGTGATGATTGGAACAAGTTTGGATAATGTTTTAAGACATGTTGGTGCTTTTGATTGAGGTCCGGGGGGGCCTCGGGGTGATTTCGGATGGCTAGCGGGATGAAATTTGGATTTGGAGACTTCAAATGTTGCTGATATCTGGTATTCTCGCTTCTGCGAGTCTTGGACCGTAGAAGCGGTGAGGAGGCCTGGGCGCCTGGTTCCGCAGAAGCGTTGGTGTAGCCGCAAAAGCGGAATCGCTTATGCGATGTTGTGACCGCAGAAGCGGTTTGGTTCGAGAGTGGGATTTCCGCAGAAGCGGAAGGAATAACGCGGAAGCGGCCCCGCAGAAGCGGGATGGGGACCGCATAAGCGAAAGTGCTGGGCTGATAATTAAATATTTCCTCCGCGGGCTAGGTATTATTTTCCTCCATTTTTGAGCGAGCTTTGAGAGTGTTGAGGCGATTTTGAAGAGGGATTCAAGGAGGAATGATTAGAGGTAAGTTCCTTGGCCTAAATTTACGAGATTATGTTAGATTTAACATGGAAATTGGTTGAAATTCATCAAAAGGGAAGCTAGGGCTTGAGTTTTTGATATTTCAAATTGGGATTTGATAGGCCATTTGAGCTCGGATTTGGGAGTTCTTGGTATGTATGGACTCGTGGCGAGACGAGGAATCCGGTAATGTGAGTTTTGTAATTTTTTGGGAAGTGGACCCGGGGCTCGGGTTTGGCTAGTTTCGAGATTCTTGCTAATTTTCGATTGTTTTCGATTGTGTATTGTTCCCTTAGCATATTGTGATGTATTCGCTCTGATTTTGGTTAGATTCGACGCGCGTGGAGGCCGATTCGAGGGGCAAAGGCGTCGCGAGCTAGGGATTTCACCGGTTCGAGGTGAGTAATGATTGTAAATGATATCCTGAGGGTTTGAAACCCCGGAGTTGCACGCCGGATAGCGAGCGTGGGGTAGAGCACCGTTGGGGATTGTGACTTGATCCGTCCTGATTGTTGATTTTACCGCGTATTTGATTGAAACTTATTTGATATTATCATGACTTGGGCTGATTGCCATACTTGGGGCTTATTGCCGACTGTTTAAAATCCTTGTGAGCTATCATCACTGTTTTCCTCACTATTTGAAAAATATTATTTGAACTCAGTCCATTTGAATTACACTGTTTCATGAACTCAGCTATATTTTTACTCAACCTTGAGTTTTAACTGATGTTTGAACTATTGTTTGAGCTGAGCATTATTGTCTTTACTGATGCCTGAGGGGCTTATGATTATTTTTGGACTGATTGAGGCCGAGGGCCATATGTGAGGATATGTCGAGTGATGTGAGGAGGCTTTCAGGCCTCGAGTGATATGTGAGGAGGCTTTTAGGCCTCGAGTGTATTGTGAGAAGGCTTTCAGGCCTCATGTTGATATGTTCAGGCTTTCAGGCCTTATGATGATATAGCGTTTGGGCTGTAGGAGCCCCTCCGGAGTCTGCACACCCACAGTGAGCGCGGGTACCCATTTAGAATTGGACAGTGGCAACAATGACACTGTCATACGTGTTTTGGCCAGGTAACAATGACTGACCAGTCAGGTAACATTGGCTGACCAGTGGTAACAATGGCACTGTAATACGCATTTTGGTCAGGTAACAATGGCTGACCGGTCAGGTAACAATGACTGACCAGGAACATAAATCATGCCCGAGGGGCCGGTACTGTTTTGAGATATTGCCCGAGGGGCGAACTTTTATGTGCTCATCTTGCATACTTATCTGCCTCTTTACTTGTTATACCGTGGTATTTGTGCCCGAGGGGCGGATTTTCTGTGCGTATCAGCACTAACTGTTTTGGAATCGTTTTTCGTAATCACTAAAATGATCATTGTTAAAAGAGATTTGAACTGAGCCAAGGTATTTCTAAAGATTTCATAGATTTCACTGTTCTTCTCAGAAAAATTGCACCCGGCTTCTGTGTAGCATGTTGGTTGCTTTACGTGATTTCTTGCTGCTCAGTTATTATTTACTTTTATTACTCACTGAGTTGGAGTACTCACTTTACTCCCTGCACCTCGCGTGCAGATGCAGGTATTGTTCACCCGGTAAAGGGTTTTGAGCTGGTTGAAGGTATTGCTATCGTAGCTGAGCAGAGTGACCGCCAGCGTTCGCGGCACCGGATTACTTCCTTTGGATCTAAATTTTATTCCGTATATTGTTGGCCCTGTAGTTGTATTTAGACTTCCCTGGATGCTCGTGACTTGTGACACCCCGGTCGGGTAGTGTTGGGTTGTAAATACTGGTTAGTATTGTCGTTAAGCTGTATTTATCTATTCATTTATGTTTAATAATTGTTAAAGAGACGATTTGGGTTAGTTGGCTGGCCTTGTCTTCACGAGAGGCGCCATCACGACCGGGTTGGAAATTGGGTCGTGACAACGGATCACAAGAGTCTTCAGTATTTGTTCAAGCAAAAGGAGTTGAATTTGAGGCAGAGGAGGTGGTTGGAGTTGTTGAAGGATTATGACATTCACCATTCTATATCATCCGGGGGAAGGCCAATGTGGTGGCCGAGGCATTGAGTAGGAAGTCAGCCAGTATGGGCAGTCTTGCTTATATTCCGGTCGGTGAAAGGCCGCTTGTTTTGGATGTTCAGGCTTTAGCCAATCAGTTCGTGAGACTGGATGTTTCTGAGCCCAGTCGTGTGTTAGCTTGCACAGTTGCTCGTTCTTCATTATTGGAGCGTATCCGTGATCGGCAGTTTGATGATCCCCATTTGTGTGTCTTGAGAGACACGGTGCAGCGTGGAGGTGCCAAGAAGGTGACCTTAGATAGCGATGGTGTTTTAAGATTGCAGGGGCGAGTTTGTGTGCCCAATGTCGATGGGATTCGAGAGTTGATCTTAGCGGAGGGCCATAGTTCTCGGTATTCTATTCACCTGGGCGCCGCGATGATGTATCAGAATCTGAGGCAGCACTATTGGTGGCGTGAGAAGGATATAGTTGCATATGTGGCTCGATGTTTGAATTGTCAGCAGGTTAAGTATGAGCATCAGCGGCCTGGTGGTTTGTTTCAGAGGATTGAGCTTCCCGAGTGGAAGTGGGAGAGGATTACCATGGATTTCGTTACGGGACTTCCGTTGACCCAGAAGAAGTTCGATGCAGTTTGGGTCATTGTTGATAGACTGACCAAGTCAGCGCATTTCATTCCTGTGGCAGTCTCCTATTCTTTTGAGAGGTTTGCTGAGATCTATATTCGGGAGATTGTTCGCCTTCATGGTGTGCCCGTGTCCATCATTTCGGATCGGGGTACGCAGTTTACCTCGCGCTTCTGGAGAGCGATGCAACGAGAGTTGGGCACACGGGTAGATTTGAGCACAGCATTTCATCCCCAGACGGACGGTCAGTCCGAGCGGACCATTCAGATTCTAGAGGATATGCTTCGAGCTTGTGTTATTGACTTTGGAGGTCCATGGGATCAGTTCTTGCCTTTAGCAGAGTTTGCCTACAACAACAGCTACTAGTCGAGCATCCAGATGGCTCCTTATGAGGCTTTATATGGTAGGCGGTGTTGGTCTCCGGTTGGATGGTTTGAGCCGGGAGAGGCTCGGTTGTTGGGTACAGATTTGGTTCAGGAGGCCTTGGACAAGGTCAAGATCATTCAGGATAGGCTTCGTTCAGCTCAGTCTAGGCAAAAGAGTTATGCAGACCGCAAGGTTCGAGATGTGGCATTTATGGTTGGTGAGCGGGTATTGCTCCGAGTGTCGCCTATGAAGGGCGTGATGAGATTTGGGAAGAAGGGCAAGCTTAGCCCTAGGTTCATTGGCCCGTTTGAGATTCTCGATCGTGCGAGCGAGGCGGCTTATAGACTTGCATTGCCGCCTAGCTTATCAGCCGTGCATCCAGTTTTTCATGTATCCATGCTTCGGAGGTATCACGGCGATCCAGCCCACGTGTTAGATTTCAGCACTGTCCAGTTGGGCAAGGATTTGTCTTATGAGGAGGAGCCGGTAGCTATTCTAGACCGGCATGTTCGTCAGTTGAGATCCAAGAGTTTTTCCTTCTGTTCGTGTTCAGTGGAGAGGTCACCCTCCTGAGGCATCGACCTGGGAGTCCGAGTCTGATATGCGGAACCGTTATCCTCATCTTTTTCCCGACTCAGGTACTTCTTTCTTTTGTCCGTTCGAGGACGAACGGTTGTTTTAGAGGTGGAGAATGTGACGACCCAAAGGGTCATCACCTGTTTTCTCTCTTTTCCGCACTTCCGAGGCCTTGAAAACCTCACTTTTAGTCGCCTCGATTTGTGTGCGCAGTCCGGACGCGTAGCCGGAAAGCTTAAATATGAATTCTGTGTTAAAAAAAAATTGATGAATTTTGATATTGATATGATTAAAGTTGACTTTGGTCAACATTTTGGGTAAATGGACCCGGACCCGTGATTTGACCGTCCCGGAGGGTCCGTAGAAAAATATGGGACTCGGGCGTATGCCCGGAATCGAAATCCGAGGTCCCGAGCCCGAGAAATGAATTTTTAAAAGAAATTGTTTTTCTGAAATTTATATGGAAATTTGAAATGAAAATGGATTAGAAAGTGTTGGTATCGGGCCCGTATTTTGGTTCCGGCGCCCGGTACAAGTCTTATATGTGGTTTAAGCGGATCCTGTGAAATTTGGTTGAAATCGAACGTCATTTGACGTGTTTCGGACTATAAGTTCCAAATTTGAAAGTTTATGAAGCTCGAAGGAAAATCATGTGTTTTGAGGCTTGATTCCACGTGTATGATGTTATTTTGGCGATTTGATCGCACGAGTAAGTCCGTATGATGTTTTTGAGGTTGTGTGCATATTTGGTTTGGAGCCCCGAGGGCTCGGGTGAGTTTTAGATAGGCCACGAGTTGCATTTTTGAACTTTGGAAAAAATGTTGCAGGTCAGATCTGGTATCTTNTAGGTTCCAATGACACCAATGAGAATGGTGCAAGAATAAGATTATCACTACGAGATTTGAGAAAATATTAGCCGTTTTTCGTGTAGTGTTTCTTAATTAATATCTAACGATTATCTATAATTATCTAGACTGTTTAAATTTTAATTTTATTTACATATAACTCAAGTAACTCAGATATCTAACATGGTTAATATCAAAAATCAAAATGGAGTTATACTGTAAAAAAAAATTCACTGGCCAATGAAATTTTTTAAATTTTTAGATAGCCGACTAATATGAGTTTTGAATTAAGGATAATATTTTCACTTACATTATTATAAAAATAATTATATTGAAAAATAAAGTTTTAGAAACTAAAATTTTAAAATAGAAATATTGTTTGAAAGATATCAACACACCAAATAAGAGTTCAAGTAGTAGTAAAAGAGTCAAGTCGTATCCAAAGAGCCCTTCATAGTCTCAACCTATAATTGTTTGTGACGACCCAAAGGGTCATCACCTGTTTTCTCTCTTTTCCGCGCTTCCGAGGCCTTGAAAACCTCACTTTTAGTCGTCTCGATTTGCGTGCGCAGTCCGGGCGCGTAGTCGGAAAGCTTAAATATGAATTCTGTGTTCAAAAAAAATTGATGAATTTTGATATTGATATGATTAATGTTGACTTTGATCAATATTTTGGGTAAACGGACCCGGACCCGTGATTTGACGGTCCCGGAGGGTCCGTAGAAAAATATGGGACTCGGGCGTATGCCCGGAATCGAAATTCGAGGTCGCGAGCCCGAGAAATGAATTTTTAAAAGAAATTGTTTTTCTGAAATTTATATGGAAATTTGAAATGAAAATGGATTAGAAAGTGTTGGTATCGGGCCCGTATTTTGGTTCCGGCGCCCGGTACAGGTCTTATATGTGGTTTAAGCGCATCCTGTGAAATTTGGTTGAAATCGGACGTCATTTGATGTGTTTCGGACTATAAGTTCCAAATTTGAAAGTTTATAAAGCTCGAAGGAAAATCATGTGTTTTGAGGCTTGATTCCACGTGTATGATGTTATTTTGGCGATTTGATCGCACGAGTAAGTCCGTAGGATGTTTTTGAGGTTGTGTGCATATTTGGTTTGGAGCCCCGAGGGCTCGGGTGAGTTTTAGATAGGCCACGAGTTGCATTTTTGAACTTTGGAAAAAATGTTGCAGGTCAGATCTGGTATCTTCGCATTTGCGAAGAATTTCTCGCAAATGCGAGCTTGCAAATGCGAGTCCAGGACCGCAAATGCGAGAAAGGGAGCACCTACACAGGGGTCGCAAATGCGAACAAACAGTCCGCAAATGCGATGAGGAGCCTTCGCAAATGCGATAAAAGGGCTCGCAAATGTGAAAGTCCCAGCCATCGTCAGAGTTCGCAAATGCGAACCAAATCTCGCATTTCCCAAGTTAGCAGGTCGCGGTTCGCAATTGCGAACTCCAGTTCGCAATTCCCATACCTGCAACCTGCATTTTTCATACTTAGACGAATTTTCACCTCATTTCTTCATTCTTTCAACTCAAACACTCCATAGGCGATTTTCCAAGAAAACTTTCTTCCTCAAATCATTTATTCGAGGGGTTTGGTGGTGAATTCGAGGGGTAAAGCTATACTAGAGGCTTGAGTTGAATTTGGAGCATTCGAGGTAAGTGTTTGGTCTAACCCTAGCTTGAGGGAATAGGAGTTGAGTCTTATTTGCCACTTGTTGATTGTCGAGTACGATGTATAGGCATGGTGACGAGTATCTATACATTGGTGTCTAGCATGACCGTGAGTCCTTATTTTGCGAATAGTTTGGATTTTGTTATACCTTCCATGCTTAATTGATGACTTCTAAATGTTGTAAAGAGCTTGTGAAAGGAATTGTGACCTTTAAACTTCGTGGAGCGTTGGCTCGAATTGAAATATAAATTGTGAAGGTATATGAGATAAGTAAATCTTTGGAGCATTGGCTCGAGTGATAATGGGAACTATGAGATGAAAGTGAAAGAAAGAGAAAGAGTTATTGAATATTTTTTCCTTGCCGGGACGTTGAGATTATTGATGTTGTACCCTTGCCGGATTTTAATTGTTTGTTTTTGTTCCCTTGCCGGGATTTCCATTATTGTTTATTTATTCCCTTGCCCTTGTTTGTGATTGTTGATTGGGTGAGGAAGAGTGTTAAAAGCACGAAGGGTGATGCCGTGCACTTATTGCCTTTTGCTATGATTTCTTGTTGTTATTAGTTCAAGTGCATTAAATGTCTTATTCCACTATTTCTGTGATCCTTTATGTTGACATTCCCCCTTTTTGTGTTATTTGTTATTATTGAACCAAGGTGCCCTTGCGCAACGTTATGTCTTGAATTTATGCCTTAATTGCTACATGTTTATGTGACTTAATTGCTACGCGACATTCAGCGTATTAATTACTAAACTGCTTACTTGCCTCCTTATAATCCATAATTAACTGCTATTTGTCATTATTTGTTTTTCTTAGTGAATCATAAATTTTGTGTACTTGTTGTCTTATGAACTCGTATTAATTGTTGCGTTTTGTTAGAGTAAATTTTCTTTTGGAGGAACGGTTGAGTTAATGAAATGGGAGCGAGTGGTACGCCTACCACAAATGATATTGAAATGGGAGCGAGTGGTACGCCTACCACAAATGATATTTGAAATGGGATCGAGTGGTACGCCTACCACGTGATATTATGGAATGGGATCGAGTGTTACGCCTACCACGTGATATTATGAAATGGGATCGAGCGGTACGCCTACAACGTGATATTATGAAATGGGATCGAGTGGTACGCCTACCACGTGATATTATGAAATGGGATCGAGTGGTACGCCTACCACGTGATATTATGAAATGGGATCGAGCGGTACGCCTACCACGT
>NC_031995.1:87300994-87386120 GCF_001879085.1 Nicotiana attenuata | reverse complement strand
GGGAAAGATTCCCTGAACTCTACTCCCTAATTTACCCTTAGGCAGCCTGCTATTTACCTTTTACCCCTTCCCTTGAGACCCCTCTAGTTTTTAGATTGACAATTAAACCCTAAACCCCTTGAAATATGACAAACAGGATTAATCAAACACTAGGGCTTCAAACAGATCAAACTATGAACAATTCTTAAAAGAAAAATGCAGAAAATCAACTGGAAACAAATTAAGACATGAATCAAATCTACAAGCATTCACACCAACATTTAAACAAGAAAACTCACTCATAAAACTTATCACTATTAAGCTAAACAGTGATTTAAACTAATTTAAACAACACAGAACACTTAGCTTATTAATCATTAAAACAGAACGGAAGGGTCGAGATTTAACAATTCAAATAACAGGAGAAAACAGGCACAAAAATTAATTCAAACCTAGAATCTGAACATGAACTTCAAATCAAAGGAAAGGGGTGAGGAAGAAGATGAATCGAACTTGAAAGAAAAATTAAAAGAAGTGAAGAAATGCTTACCTATTTGGACAGAATTGAGACGGACATCAAACTGTTGGTTTCGTCCCCGATAATGTCACCCACTTGTTCTTAGTAAGAACAAGTAAGTAGCATTATTGAGGGAAGAAACCTTGAACAATTACCCCATGCCTGAGACAACCCTTATGCATCAATTTAGGGTTCCAGAAGATTTGAAATTCGAGCAATTTTGGGGGTATTTGAGGGGAATTGAATGTGGATTTAGATTCAGGGGGATAAGGAGATTGTAGGGTGTGATTTTGAGGCGGTTTGGGGATGGCGCCGCCACCGAGGAAATTAGGGCGACGCTAGGGTTCGTGATTTCAAACTCAGATTCGAGGAAATCTGAGTATATTCGAATGAAGTTGGTTGTGGATTGGGGATGTGGAGGGGAAGTGGAATTTAGGGTATGATTTTGGTGGTCATTGGAGACTCGCCGCCGCCGTAGGCGGAGACGGTGGAGGAGGCTGGTCTCTAGGGTTTGACGGAGAAGAGGCGAAGGGGGTAGGGGGGTGTGTTAGGACAGTTATATATGAAATGATCCAGGCTTCTGAGCCATTGGATCTTTCAACCTAGACGGCTCAGATCTCTTTGAGATCAAACGAGGTCGTTTTTGGGGTCAAGGGGGGGAAGGCCTGGACCGGGTTATGTGATTTGGGCTTGGACGGGGCAGACTCTGGGGGGTTTTGTTTGGGCTGGGGTATTAAGCCTGGACTGGCCCAAATTCGAACTTCTCTCTTTATTTCCTTTTTTCCATCTTTTCCTTTTCTTTTTCTTTTTCAAAAATTAAAAATAAAAATCTGAATTAAACCCTAGGACCTAATTAAACTAATTAAACCTAAATGATGGTTAACACAAATAATTAAAACAAATTAAAGGAAAACTAACAAAATTCAAAGCTAGAAAAACAAATCATTTTTTTGTGATTTTTGTATTTTTTTAAAACTCCTAATTACTAATTAGTTCCAAAAATATGTAAAATTAAACCCTAAATGCAATGCATATTTTTTTGTATTTTCATATGAATTAAAATGCACGGACAAAATGCAAGCAATTAACATAAAAATACCACAAAAATCCACAAAATTTCAAATAATAAAAAGAAATTATTTTGTTTGAAATTATGGGAGTAACTCATATAGGGAAAAAATCACGTGCTCACAGATACCGTCCCGTAGTCCCAAAGTAAACACATAGCAGCAACTCGAATAGATACACAATTCAATTCAAATTCCATACTAAGGTAAAACAGGTACTTCTAGCCTAGCATGTTGCACATAATCCAAATAAAGCAGTTTGGCAAATAAAGCAGTTAAGTCAATTAGACATGCTTCCATATGCTAACAACATGCTTAAATTGCAAGTAGTATAAATAGGAAAAAGAAACACAATTAAAATTACTTAAAGAAAACCGAATTTTCAACAATTAGCACAAGTACGCACTCGTCACCTTACGTACAAGACATTTCAATTAAAAAATATACCAATCCTAAAGGGAAGGTCTCCCATACAAGGTTAGGCAAGCCACTTACCTCGAACCAGCTCAAATCAACCCGAAACCACCTTCTTGCCACGAGTATTCGACTCCAAATGGCCCAAATCTATTCAATTCAATTGCATAATGTAAATAATACCTCAAGTAGCTAATTCTACAAATAAATTCTAAGCTAATGCACGAAATTAGGTGAAATGACTAAAATGCCCCTCAGGCCCACGTCTCGAAATCGGGCAAAACTTACATTTTCACAACCCTCATACTCTCACGAGTCAATACATAACAAAAACACTGAAATCGAAGTTCAATTGACCCCTCAAATACCCCTTTTAAGGTCCCTTAATCTCAAGCCCTAATTACCCATTTTTCCCAAATTTTCCACCACTAATTAGGTCTTTAATCACATAAAAACGAGTTATAAAGTCAAAAAATTTACCTCCAAGTTATTCCTCTTGAGTCCCTCTTCAATCCCCTTCAAAAATCTCCAAAAACGACTCACAATGGAAGAAATAAACCCCAAAATCGCGGACAAGACGACTATTTAAAACATTCTGCCAAGGCCTGAAATCCTTCTTTGCGAACGCGGTCAAAGCCTCGCGTCCGCGAAGCACAAAATAACCTTGACCAAATTTCTTCTTCCGCGATCGCGACCTTCTAATCGCGAATGCAATGTATTACTCAGACCACCCTTCGCGATCGCGGTCCACCTCACGCGAACGCGATGACCAAACACCCAGCCCTTCGCGAACGCATAGCCTTCCTCGCGAACCCGAAGGCTTAAATCCCAGCTTCATCAGATGACCGCTTCGTGAACGTGAGGACCCACTCGCGAACGCAAAGGTCATTTCTCTGCAGCACTGATCAAATTTTCTGCAACTCCAAACATCATGAAATGGTCCGATTGACCACCCGAAACTCACCCGAGGCCCCCGGGACCCCAACCAAACATACCAACATATCTCATAGCCTCATTCAAACTTATTCCAACCTTCGGAACGCTCAAAACAACATCAAAACACCAAATTCGCATCGGATTCAAGCCTAAGAACTCCAAAATCTTCTAAATTACATTTTTGATCAAAAACCCAACCAAACCACATCCGAATGACCTGAAATTTTGCACACATCCCAAATGACACAACAGAACTACTGCAACTCTCGAAATTTCATTCTGACCCTCTAATCAAAATCTCACTATCGAACCGGAAACTTCAAAAATCCATCTTTCGGCATTTCAAGCCTAAATTAGCTACGGACCTCCAAAACACAATCCGATCACGCCCCTAAGCCCGAAATCACCCAACGGAGCTAACAGAACCATCGGAATCCCATTCTGAGGCCGTCTTCACACTGTTCCGACTACGGTCAAATTTCTAAAACTCAAGCTCTGATTTAGGGACTAAGTGTCCCAAAACTCTCCGAAATTCAAACCGAACATCCTAGAAAATTCAAAATAGCAGAAATAAACACGGGGAAAGCAGTTAATAGGGGATCGGGGCATAAATTCTAAAAACGACCGACCGGGTCATTACATCCTCCCACACTTAATCATTCGTTCGTGCTCGAACGAGCATGGAGACATACCTTAAGTAGTGAAAAGATCAGGGTAACGGCTGCGCATATCCTGCTCGGTCTCCCGGGTCACCTCCTCGACCGGCTGACCCCGCCACTGAACCTTTACTGATGCGATGTTCTTTCACCGCAGCTTTCTAGCCTACATGTCCAATATTGCTATTGGCTCCTCAACATAAGAAAGATCCTTGTCCAACTGACTGAACTGAAATCCAACACGTGCGACGGATCACCATGATAGCTCCGGAGCATCGAAACATGAAGTACCGGATGAACTCCCGCCAAGCTGGGAGGTAAGGCAAGCTCATAAGCAACCTCCCCAACATGCCTCAATATCTCAAAAGGGCCAATAAACCTCGGACTCAACTTTCCCTTCTTCCCAAATCTCATAACGCTCTTCATAGGCGAAACCCAAAGTAGAACCCGCTCTCCAACCATACGAGAAACATCACGAACCTTCCGATCCGCGTAACTCTTCTGTCTGGGCTGGGCTGTACGGAGTCTATCCCGAATCACCTTAACCTTCTCCAAAGCATCATGTACCAAGTCTGTGCCCAATAATCTAGCCTCACCCAGCTCAAACCACCGGGGGTGTACACCGCCTACCATATAAAGCCTCGTACGGTGCCATCTGAATGCTGGACTGATAGCCGTTGTTGTAGGCAAACTCCGCCAATGGCAAAACTGATCCCAAGACCCTCCAAACTCAATCACACACGCATGGAGCATATCCTCAATAATCTGAATAGTGTGCTCGGATTGTCTGTCCATCTCAGGGTGAAATGCTGTGCTCAACTCCACCCGAGTACCCAACTCATGCTGTACGGCTCTCAAGAATCGCGATGTGAACTGAGTACCTCTATCTGAAATGATGGAAACTGGAATACCATGCAGACGGACAATCTCTCGGATATAAATCTCCGCCAACCGCTCTGAAGAATGGTAGTACACACAGGGATGAAATGCGCGGACTTGGTCATCCAATCCACAATAACCCAAATGGCATCGAACTTCCTCGGAGTCCGTGGGAGCCCAGATACGAAGTCCATGGTGATTCGCTCCCACTTCCACCCGGTCTCTGGTGCTCATACTTCACCTGCTGACAATTAAGGCACCGAGCTACAAACCCAGCTATATCTTTCTTTATCCACCTCCACCAGTAGTGCTGCCTCAAATCCTGATACATCTTCGCGGCACCTGGATGAACGGAATACCGCAAACTATGGGCCTCCTCTAGAATCAACTCCCGAAGCCCATCGACATTTGGTACACAAACTCGACCCTACATCCTCAATACCCTGTCATCAACAATAGTCACATCCCGAGCATCTCCATGCAACACATTGTCCTTGAGGACAAGCAAATGAGGGTCATCAAACTAACGCTCTCGGATACAATCGAACAAGGAAGACCGAGAGACCACGCAAGCTAGAACCCGACTGGGCTCTGAAAGATCCAATCTCACAAACTGGCTGGCTAAGGCCTGAACATCCATCGCCATGGGCCTCTCTGCTACTGGTAAATAAGCCAAACTCTCTGCCCAGCGGCTCAAAGCATCGGCCACCACATAGGCCTTGCCCGAGTGATACAAGATAGTGATATAATAACCCTTTAGCATCTCTAGCCATCTCCTCTGACGCAAATTAAGGTCCTTCTGCTTGAACAGACGCTGCAAGCTTCGGTGATCAGTATAAACCTCACAATGCACACCGTACAAATAATGACGCCAGATCTTCAAGGCGTGAACAATAGCAGCTATAAGACCCAGAACCGGTAGGCAATATCAAAACTGGGGCTGTAGTCAAAGCTGTCTTGAGCTTCTGAAAGCTCACCTCACACTCTTTCGTCCTCTAGAATGGAGCACCCTACTGGGTCAACCTGGTCATAGGGGCTGCAATCGATGAAAACCCCTCAACAAAACGACGGTAATAACCCGCCAAGACAAGAAAACTGCGAATCTCTGTAGCTGAGGATGTCTGGGCCAACTCTGCACTGCCTCTACCTTCGTCGAATCCACCTGAATACCCTCGCTCGACACCACGTGGCCTAAGAATGCCACGAAATCCAACCAAAACTCACATTTCGAGAACTTAGCATATAACTTCTTTTCTCTCAAGGTTTGAAGCACTGTCCTCAAGTGCTGCTCATGATCTTCCCGACTATAAGAATACACCAGGATATCATCAATAATGACGAACGAGTCAAGATATGGCCAGAACACACTTTGCATCAAATGCATAAAGGTTGTTGGGGCATTGGTCAGCCCAAATGACATAACAAGGAACTCGTAATGAGCATACCGAGTCCTGAAAGCAGTCTTAGGGATATCTGGCTCCCGAATCTACAACTGATGGTAACCTGAGCGCAAGTCAAGCTTAGAAAACACTCGTGCACCCTGTAACTGGTCAAACAGATCCTCAATACGAGGCAAAGGATAGCAGTTCTTTACTGTAACTTTGTTCAACTGGCGATAATCAATGCACATACGCATAGAACCATCCTTCTTCTTCACAAACAAGACAGGAGCACCCCAAGGTGATACACTAGGCCTAATAAAACCCTTATAAAGCAAATTCATGTAATTGATCCTTCAACTCCTTCAACTCAGGAGGAGCCATACGATACGGAGGAATAGAAATGGGCTAAGTGCCCGGCAAAAGATCAATGCCAAAATCAATATCTCTATCAGGCGGCATGCCCGGAAGATCAGCCGGGAACACACCATAAAAATCCCCGTACTACTGGGACTGAATCAACTGAAGGGGTATCAATACTGACATCTCTCACATAATCTAGATACGCGTCACACCCCCTTCTCAACCATTCGCTGAGCCTTAAGGAAGGAGTAACTCTACTGGGAGTGTGATCTAAAGCACCCCTCTACTCAACACGCGGTATACCTGCCATAGCCAGCGTCACGGTTTTGGCGTGACAATCAAGAATAACATAATGGGGCGGCAACCAGTCCATGCCCAAGATAATATCAAAATCGACCATACTGAGCAACAATAAATCGACTCTGGTCTCAAAATCACTAAGAGCAACCAAACACGACCGATAAACGCGGTCCACAACAAGAGAATCTCCCACAGAAGTAGAAACATAAACGGGGGAACTTAAAGAATCCCGAGGTACACCCAAATGCGGAGCAAAATAAGAAGACACATAAGAATAAGTGGAGCCTGGATCGAATAGAACTGATGCATCTCTGTGACAGACCAAGATAGTACCTGTGATGACAGAATCGGAGGCGACGACCCCAGTACGGGTAGGAAGGGCATAGCATCTGACCTGGCCTCCCCCTCTAGGGCGAGCTCTACCTCCCTGACCTCTACCTCTAGCTGGCTGAGCAGGTGGGGTAGCAACTGGTGCTGTAATCATAGCCTGAGAACTCTGCAGGGCACGCTGCAGCTGAGAAGCCTGTGGAGGTGCACTCCTCCCAAGTCTAGGGCAATCCCTCACCACATGGCGTGTGTCACCACACTCAAAACAACCTCACGGCCGACGTGACAGTGGAAACTATGCGGTACGGGTACTCTGAGACCCCTGAACACCGGAAACACTGTGTGACGTCTAAGATGCAAACTATGCTGGCTGACCCACAAAACCTCTACCATGTTGTACTCTTCCTCCAAAATAAGGACCAATGGGCCTCTACGGTCTATGAGGTCTCCTCGCTTCCCTATACTCTCTCTCCTGACCTCGTCTGTCCTCTCTCTCCTGGACCCACCTGTCCTCTACTTCGGCGAGAGGCCCTCTCCACCCGCCGGACTTGGACCACAGGTTGTGTCGTCATGACACCTGGAACCCGACCAATGAAACCTCGCTGCTCTGGAGTTGGGGCGGCAGGAGTCTGGGTCCCTCCCCCGATCTGTGAAGTAGTTGGTACAACCTGAATTAACCCTGCCTGAACCAGTGTACCAAACATGCTCAGGAACTGTGCTAAGGTCTCCTGAAGTGCTGGAGTAGTAGTAGTAGGCGTATCAGGTGCCTGGGCTGTGGCTGGAACTGCTGGTGGCTCCTCGATGGCAGCTCGTGCGGGTGCCTGGTCATCTCCGGTAGTACGTGGCCTTCACCATCTGTGAGAGAATGGAAGACAGAGGTTTAGAATTGGTGATGTCAAGAATCTCGCACGACAGGGAAGTCAAATGAAGTGGAATTTTCGTAACAGTTACATAGTCTCTCGTAGATAAGTACAGACGTCTCCATACCGATCCGCGAGACTCTAATAAACCGGTTTGTGATTCATGACTCCTATGAACCTAGAGCTCTGATACCAACTTGTCATGACCTCGGTTCGCCCTCCGTGAACCATCGTGACGGCACCTAGTCCCTACAACTAGGTAAGCCTAATAATGCGAAATATAAACCAATTTGCGGAAGAAAAACAAGTAAAACGAAAAATAGTGAATAAAACAGTGTTTAATAGTGTCGCTCGGCATACACCATATCAACTCTCGAATTCTAATACTTTTTCCCAAAACCCGGAATCTCATGAAATCACAAGCTAAGAATAATACATAGTGCTCTAACTCCAGAATGTCTAAAACAAGGTAAATACGGAAGGGCTGTAACTACAAGAGAGGATGGAGAGAGACTACTCGGTCTGCGGACGTGGAAGATATACCTCGAAGTCTCCAAAAGATCGCCTCGCCTCAAGCTTGGTAAGTCTGAGTAGAGGTACTTGGATCTGCACACGAAAAACATGCGCAGGAAGGGCATGAGTACACCACAACGGTACTCAGTAAGTGCCAAGCCTAACCTCGATCGGGTAGTGACGAGGAAAGTCAGGGCCCTACTGGGATTAAATGAAATATAAGGTATAACAGTGTAGAATAAGACAGTATAATTAAGTGCAACAGTAAGAAATAACATAGAATAGAAAGAACAACAACAACTATAATAGAGACAAATAATTATGAAAATAGTACAACTCAACACAGAGATAACAACCGGGGATCTCCTAGGATACCGTCCTGTAGTCCCCAATATAAATATCCAGTGGATCTCCCGGGTGCAGTCCCGTAGTCCAACTCATAATGCGCGGGGATCTACCGGAAATCCGATCCGTAGTCCCAAATGTAAATATCTAGTACAAGGGGAATCTACCGGGTGCAGTCCCGTAGTTCCAAAGTGAATGTGCAGGGGGATCTACCGGAATACAAATCCGCAGTCCCAAAGTAAATATGCAGGAGGATCTACCGGGATACCGTCCCGTAGTCCCAAAGTAAACACACAGCAACAACATGAAGAGATACACAATTCAATTCAAATTCCATACTAAGGTAAAACAGGTACTTCTAGCCTAGCATGTTGCACATAATCCAAATAAAGCAGTTTGGCAAGTAAAGCAGTTAAGTCAATTAGACATGCTTCCCTAAGCTAACAACAGGCTTAAATTGCAAGTAGTATAAACAGGAAAAAGAAACACAATTAAAATTACTTAAAGAAAACCGAATTTTCAACAATTAGCACAAGTACGCACTCGTCACCTTACGTATAAGGCATTTCAATTAACAAATATACCAATCCTAAGGGGATGGTCCCCCACACTTGGTTAGGCAAGCCACTTACCTCGAACCAGCTCAAATCAACCCGAAACCACGTTCTTGCCACGAGTATTCGACTCCAAATGGCCCAAATCTATTCAATTCAATTGCATAATGTAAATAATACCTCAACTAGCTAATTCTACAAATAAATTCTAAGCTAATGCGCGAAATTAGGTGAATGACCACGCCCCTCAGGCCCACGTCTCGAAATTGGGCGAAACTTACATTTTCAGAATCCTCATACTCTCACAAGTCTATACATAACAAAAACACTGAAATCGGAGTTGAATTGACCCCTCAAATACCCCTTTTAAGGTCCCTTAATCTCAAGCCCTAATTACCCATTTTTCCCAAATTTTCCACCACTAATTAGGTCTTTAATCACATAAAAACGAGTTATGAAGTCAAAAATGTTACCTCCAAGTGATTCCTCTTGAGTCCCTCTTCAATCCCCTTCAAAAAGCTCCAAAAACGACCCACAATGGAAGAAATAAACCCAAAAATCGCGGACAAGACGACTATTTAAAACATTCTGCCAAGGCCTGAAGTCCTTCTTCGCGAACGCAGTCAAAGCCTCGCATTCGCGAAGCAGAAAATAAACTTGACAAATTTCCTCTTCCGCTATCGCGACCATCTAATCGCGAACGTGATGTTGTACTCAGACCACCCTTCGCGATCGCGGTCCACCTCACGCGAACGCGATGACCAAACACCCAGCCCTTCGCGAACGCATAGCCTTCCTCGCGAACGCGAAGGCTTAAATCCCAGCTTCATCACCCCTTCGCGAACGCGAGGACCCACTCGCGAATGCGAAGGTCATTTCTCTGCAGCGCTGATCTGCAAATTTTCTACAACTCCAAACATCATGAAATGGTCCGATTGACCACCCGAAACTCAACCGAGGCCCCCGGGACCCCAACCAAACATACCAACATATCCCATAGCCTCATTCAAATTTTTTCCAACCTTTGTAACGCTCAAAACAACATCAAAACACCAAATTCGCATCGGATTCAAGCCTAAGAACTCCAAAATCTTCTAAATTACGTTTTTGATCAAAAACCCAACCAAACCACATCCGAAGGACTTGAAATTTTGTACATACGTCCCAAATGACACAACAGAACTACTGCAACTCGTGGAATTTCATTCCGACCCTCGGATCAAAATCTCACTATCCAACCGGAAACTTCAAAAATCCATCTTTCGGCATTTCAAGCCTAAATTAGCTACGGACCTCCAAAACACAATCTGATCACGCCCCTAAGCCTGAAATCACCCAACAGAGCTAACGGAACAATCAAAATCCCATTCTGTGGTCGTCTTCACACTGTTCCGATTACGGTCAAATTTTTAAAACTCAAGCTCTCATTAGGGACTAAGTGTCCCAAAACCATCCGAAATTCAAACCGAACATCCCGACAAATTCAAAATACCAGAAATAAATATGGGGAAAGCAGTTAATAGGGGATCAGGGCGTAAATTCTAAAAATGACCGGCCGGGTCGTTACAAAAAATATTTAAAATATTGATTGAAATTTCACACCAAGTATCAAAGACTAGTTGCCCGAAAAGGCTCAGAATCTCACCCAACTAATTGGCCCAACAAAACAAAACTAAACTATCCCAAAACTAGTCTAGGATTTTGTCTCGTCCATCATCACTTAGCTTTTCTGCCTTCTTTCTCTCCTTCCTATTTGCAAAAAATTTCATACTTAAAGCAGAGAAATATATACCATTTTTGTGCAAGAACGTCCTCATTACTTCTTTAATCTCCCTGCAATTGTAGAATCATGTAGGCAGAATAAAGTCTCGCCACTTCGGGTAAGATCTGAAGGAAATCGTGCCAAGAGGCAGATAAGTCAAGGAAAAGCTGAACAAATCACATGATGATCTGGTAAGAGAATGCAAAGTTCAACAATGGAATTCAAATTCCCGCTCAAACCCTAGTTCTACTCTACAAATATGTTCCTTTCAATACTTTCAAAAACACAATACATCTCTAGCTTCCCATCTCAAAGAAATCAATGGACATTGAAAGTGGTAGTCCTAGTTATAATGTTACCTTCAGTACATCCGAAACCATTCTTCCTATGCCTGAATTTACTCCTAGCTCGGAACTAAACTTCATCATCCATCGAGGACCTGGTATAATAACTCTCTCTACTCTATCTTTTTATTTTCTTCCCATTTTGGATAGTATTTAATTCTATTGATTTCATTTCCCAGCTGATCCTTTGGTCCGTGGAGAACAAACGAAAATTCCGCTAAATTTGGACGCTAGAAAGGTAGAAATATTAGAAAAGTTTATAGCCTTGGAAAAACGAGGGGAAGAAATATTAGCTTCTGTATATAACACTTCGAGGGTGATTCTTACAGTTTGGGCTTTTTCTTTTTTCCAACTGAGAACCTTAACTTGCAAGTTTGCATTGGAGATTTTTGAGTTGTGCATAGTTTATTTTCTAATCAACTTATGTCGTACCCTGTTATCAGCAAGGTCAAAGTTCGTTGTGTTATATCAGATGAATGATGCTCTTCGTAAAGCTCATGACGCTATGGTGCATCAGGCTGAAATTTTGAAAGATATTAAAATAGCAAAGGCTAATACTGAGGTTAGTTGTGGGATCGAGATTGAGAGTGAGCCTAGATTTGGGGCTGTTGAGGTGGACGGGTTATTTTTTTTGTTAGACTTAATGCTATGGTGGACTCGAATCCTTGCACTGGATTTAACAAAACACGACATAGAGTGGAGAAAATCATATATCTATTTATAGGGTTGTTTCACTTTGGTATCGCGCTGCTTCTTACTGCAGTTTTGTATTGTGGTATGATATTATATATTTTTAATGAAGTGCTTTTTGGTGATCTTGTTTTTCCAATTTCAAATGCTTATAGACAGATTTGATATAGTTCTTTACTTGCTAGTTATACATTTATCATGATTGTTGTAGTTTAGGTTTTTGAATAAAAACAAAAGTGGTATCAGAGCTTTGTTGGTCTTACTGGATCTGTGAGTTCTTCCAAAGAACCATTTTCAAATCACTTCAAAAATTGACATTCGTTAAAAATGATTTGAAAATAGTTCTTTGGAAGAACTCACAGCTCCCGTAAGACCAATGAAGTTCTTATACCACTGTTAGTTTTTTCAAAAAGGATAGGGCGGCAATAATATTCAAAATATTGATTGAAATTTCACACCAAGTATCAAAAACTAATTGCCCGAAAAGGCCCAGAATCTCACCCAACTAATTGGCCTAACAAAACAAAATTAACCTAGCCCAAAACTAGTCTAGGGTTTTGTCTCGTCCATCATCACTTAGCTTTTCTACCTTCTTTCTATCCTTCCTATTTTCAGATTGCCCCCAAAAAATTTCATCCTTAAAGTAGAGAAATATATACCATTTTTGTGCAAGAAACATCCTCATTACTTCTTTAATCTCCCTGCAATCGTTGAATCATCTAGGCAGAATGAAGTCTCGCCACTTCGGGTAAGATCTGAAGGAAATCGTGCCTAGAGGAAAATAAGTCAAGGAAAAGCTGAACAAATCACATGAAGATCTGGTAAGAGAATGCAAAGTTCAACAATGGAATTCAAATTCCCGCTCAAACCCTAGTTCTACTTTACAAATATGTTCCTTTGAATACTTTCAGAAACACAATACATCTCTAGCTCCCCCTCTCAAAGAAATCAATGGACATTGAAAGTGGTAGCCCTAGTTATAATGTTACCTTCAGTACATCCGAACCCATTCTTCCTATCCCTGAATTTACTCCTAGCCCGGAACTAAACTTCATCATTCGTCGAGGAACTGGTATAATAACTCTCTCTACTCTATCTTTTTATTTTCCTCCCATTTTGGATGTTATTTAATTCTATTGATTTCGTTTCTCAGCTGATCCTTTGGTCCGTGGAGAACAAACGAAAATGCTGCTAAATTTGGAGGCTAGAAAGGTAGAAATATTAGAAAACTTTATAGCCTTGGAAAAACAAGGGGAAGAAATATTAGCTTCTATATATAACATTCGAGGGTGATTCTTACAGTTTGGGCTTTTTCTTTTTTCCAACCGAGAACCTTAACTTGCAAGTTAGCATTGGAAATTATTGGGTTATGCATTGTTTATTTTACTAATCAACTTATGTCCTTCCATGTTATCAGCAAGGTCAAAGTTCGTTGTGTTATATCAGATGAATGATGCTTTTCGTAAAGCTCATGACGCTATGGTGCATGAGGCTGAAATTTTGAAAGATATTAAAATAGGAAAGGCTAGTACTGAGGTTGGTTGTGGGATCGAGATTGAGAGTGAGCCTAGAGTTAGGGCTGTTGAGGTGGACGGCGTGTATTTTTTGGTAGACTTAATGCTATTGTAGACTCGAATCCTTGCACCGGATTTAACAAAACACGAAATAGAGTGGAGAAAATCACATATCTATTTATGGGGTTGTTTCACTTTGATATCGCGCAACTTCTTACTGCAGTTTTGTATTGATGTATGATTTTATATATTTTTAATGAAGTGTTTCTTGGTTATCTTGTTTTTCCAATTTCAAATGCTTCTGGATAGATTTGATATAGTTATTTGCTTGCTAGTTATACATTTATCGTGGTTGTTGTTAGTTTAGGTTTTTGAATTAAAAAAAATGTGGTATCAGAGCTTCATTGGTCTTACTGGATCTGTGAGTTCTTCCAAAGAACCATTTTCAAATCATTTCAAATATTGATATTCGTTAAAAATGATTTAAAAATTGTTCTTTTGAAGAACTCACAGTTCCCGTAAGACCAATGGAGCTCTTATACCACTATTAGTTTTTTTTATGAGATGGGGCAGCAAAAATATTTAAAATAGTGATTGAAATTTCACACCAAGTATCAAAACTAATTGCCCGAAAAGGCCCAAAATCTCACCCAACTAATTGGCCCAACAAAACAAAATTAACCTAGCCCAAAACTAGTCTAGAATTTTGTCTCGTCCATAATCACTTAGCTTTTCTGCCTTCTTTCTCTCCTTCATATTTTCAGATTGCTCCCAAAAAATTTCATCCTTAAAGCAGAGAAATATATACCATTTTTGTGCAAGAAACGTCCTCATTACTTCCTTAATCTCCCTGCAATCGTTGAATCATCTAGGCAGAATGAAGTCTCGCCATTTCGGGTAAGATCTGAAGGAAATCGTGCCAAGGGGAAGACAAGTCAAGGAAAAGCTAAACAAATCACATGAAGATCTGGTAAGAGCATGCAAATTTAACAATCGAATTCAAATTCCCGCTCAAATCGTAGTTCTACTCTACAAATATGTTCCTTTGAATACTTTCAGAAACATAATACATCTCTAGCTTCCCCTCTCAAAGAAATCAATGGACATTGAAAGTGGTAGCCCTAGTTATAATGTTACTTTCAGTACATCCGAAACCATTCTTCCTATGCCTGAATTTACTCCTAGCCCGGAACTAAACTTCATCATCCGTCGAGAACCTGGTATAATAACTCTCTCTACTCTATCTTTTTATTTTCCTCCCATTTTGGATGTTATTTAATTCTTTTGATTTCGTTTCCCAGCTGATCCTTTGGTCCGTGGAGAACAAACGAAAATACTGCAAGATTTGGAGGCTTGAAAGATAGAAATATTAGAAAAGTTTATAGCCTTGGAAAAATGAGGGGAAGAAATTTTAGCTTCTGTATATAACACTTCGAGCGTGATTCTTACAGTTGAGGCTTTTTCTTTTTTCCAACCGAGAACCTTAACTTGCAAGTTAGCATTGGAAATTTTTTGGTTATGCATTGTTTATTTTTCTAATCAACTTATGTCGTTCCCTGTTATCAGCAATGTCAAAGTTCGTTGTGTTATATCAGAAGAATGATGCTCTTCGTAAAGCTCATGACGCTATGGTGCATGAGGCTGAAATATTGAAAGATATTAAAATAGCAAAGGCTAGTACTGAGGTTGGTCGTGGGATCGAGATTGAGAGTGAGCTTAGAGTTGGGGCTGTTGAGGTGGACGGCATGTATTTTTTGGTAGACTTAATGCTATCGTGGTCTCGAATCCTTGCACCGAATTTAGCAAAACACGACATAGAGTGGAGAAAATCACATAACGGTTTATGGGGTTGTTTCACTTTGGTATCGCGCTACTTCTTATTGCAGTTTTGTATTGCGGTATGATTTTATATATTTTTAATGAAGTGTTTCTTGTTGATCTTGTTTTTCCAATTTGAAGTATTTCTGGACAGATTTCATATAGGTCTTTGCTTGTTAGTTATATATTTATCATGGTTGTTGTTAGTTTATGTTTTTGAATAAAAAAAGTGGTATTAGAGCTTCATTAGTCTTACTGGATCTGGTAGTTCTTCCAAAGAACCATTTTCAAATCATTTCAAATATTGATATTCGTTAAAAATGATTTGAAAATGGTTCTTTGGAAGAAATCACAATTCCCGTAAGACCAATGAAGCTCTGATACCACTGTTGGTTTTTTTTAAAGATGGGCAGCAAAAATATTTAAAATATTGATTGAAATTTTACACCAAGTATTAAACATCAATTGCCCCAAAAGGCCCAGAATCTCACCCAACTAATTGGCCTAACAAAACAAAACTAAACTAGCCCAAAACTAGTCTAGGGTGTTTTCTCGTCCATCATCACTTAGCTTTTCTACCTTCTTTCTCACTTTCCTATTTGCAAAAAATTTCATACTTAAACCAGACAAATATATACCATTTTTGTGCAAGAAACGTCCTCATTATATTTTTAAACTCCCTGCAATCGTTGAATCATCTAGGCATAATAAAGTCTCGCCACTTCGGGTTAGATATGAAGGAAATCGTGCCAAGAGGAAGATGAGTCAAGGAAAAGCTGAAAAAATCTCATGAAGATCTGGTAAGAGAATGCAAAGTTCAACAATGGAATTCAAATTCCCGCTCAAACCCTAGTTCTACTCTACAAATATGTTCCTTTGAATACTTTCAAAAACACAATACATCTCTAGTTTCCCCTCTCAAGGAAATCAATGGACATTGAAAGTGGTAGCCCTAGCTATAATGTTACCTTCAGTACATCCGAAACCATTCTTCCTATGCCTGAGTTTACTCCTAGCTCGGAACTAAACTTCATCATCCATCGAGGACCTGATATAATAACTCTCTCTATTCTATCTTTTTATTTTTCCCCATTTTGGATGTTATTTAGTTCATTTGATTTCATTTCCTAGCTGATCCTTTGGTCCGTGGAGAACAAACGAAAATGCTGCTAAATTTGGAGGCTGGAAAGGTAGAAATATTCAAAAAGTTTATAGCCTTGGAAAAACGAGAGAAAGAATTATTAGCTTCTGTATATAACACTTCGAGGGTGATTCTTACAGTTTGGGCTTTTTCTTTTTTCCAACTGAGAACCTTATCTTGCAAGTGAGCATTGGAGATTTTTGGGTTGTGCATTGTTTATTTTCTAATCAACTTATGTTGTTCCCTGTTATCAGCAAGGTCAAAGTTCGTTGTGTTATATCAGATGAATGATACTCTTCGTAAATCTCATGACGCTATGGTGCATGAGGCTGAAAGTTTGAAAGATATTAAAATAGCAAAGACTAGTACTATGGCTAGTTGTAGGATCGAGATTGAGAGTGAGCCTAGAGTTGGGGCTGTTGAGATGAACGGGTTGTATTTTTTGATAGACTTAATAATATTGTGGACTCGAATCCTTGCACCGGATTTAACAAAATACGATTTAGAGTGGAGAAAATCACATATCTGCTTATGGGGTTGTTTCACTTTGATATCGCGCTACTTCTTACTGTAGTTTTGTATTGTGGAATGATTTTATATATTTTTAATGAAGTGCTTTTTGGTGATCTTGTTTTTCCAATTTCAAATGCTTATGGACAGATTTGATATAGTTCTTTCATCGCTAGTTATACATTTATCATGGTTGTTGTTAGTTTAGGTTTTTGAATTAAAAAAAGTGGTATCAGAGCTTCATTGGTCTTACTAGATCTGTGAGTTCCTCCAATTAACCATTTTCAAATCATTTCAAAAATTGACATTCGTTAAAATTGATTTGAAAATAGTTCTTTGGAAGAACTTACAGTTCCCGTAAGACCAATGAAGTTCTTATACCACTGTTAGTTTTTTTTGAAAGATGGGGCAGCAAAAATATTTATAATATTGATTGAAATTTTACACCAATTATTAAAGACTAATTGCCCCAAATGGCCCAGAATCTCGCCCAACAAATTGGCCTCACAAAACAAAAATAACCTAGCCTAAAACTAGTCTAGGGTTTTGTCTCGTCCATCATCACTTAGCTTTTTCTGCTTTCTTTCTCTTCTTCATATTTTCAGATTGCTCCCAAAAAATTTCATCCTTAAAGCAGAGAAATATATACCATTTTTGTGCAAAAACGTCCTCATTACTTCTTTAATCTCCCTGCAATCGTTGAATCATCTAGGCAGAATGAAGTCTCGCCACTTCGGGTAGATCTGATTGAAATCGTGCCAAGAGGAAAATAAGTCAAGGAAAAGCTGAACAAATCGCATGAAGATCTGGTAAGAGAAGGCAAAGTTCAACAATGGAATTCAAATTCTCGCTCAAACCCTAGTTCTACTCTACAAATATGTTCCTTTGAATACTTTCAGAAACACAATACATCTCTAGCTTCCCCTCTCAAAGAAATCAATGGACATTGAAAGTGGTAACCCTAGTTATAATGTTACCTTCAGTACATCCGAAACCATTCTTCCTATGCCTAAATTTACTCCTACACCGGAACTAAACTTCATCATCCGTCCAGGACCTGGTATAATAACTCTCTCTACTCTATCTTTTCGTTTTCCTCCCATTTTGGACATTATTTAATTCTTTTGATTTTATTTCCCAACTGATCCTTTGGTCCGTGGAGAACAAACAAAAATGCTGCTAAATTTGGAGGCTAGAAAGGTAGAAATATTAGAAAAGTTTATATCCTTGGAAAAACGAGGGGAAGAAATTTTAGCTTCTATATATAACACTTCGAGCGTGATTCTGACAGTTGGGGTTTTTTCTTTTTTCCAACTGAGAACCTTAACTTGCAAGTTAGCATTGGAAATTTTTGGGTTGTGTATTGTCTATTTTCTTATCAACTTATGCCGTTCCCTGTTATCAGCAAGGTCAAAGTTCGTTGTGTTATATCAGAAGAATGATGCTCTTCGTAAAGCTCATAACGATATAGTACATCAGGCTGAAATATTGAAAGATATCAAAATAGCAAAGGCTAGTACTGAGGTTGGTTGTGGGATCGAGATTGAGAGTGAGCCTAAAGTTGGGGTTGTTGAGTTGAACGGGTTGTATTTTTTGGTAGACTTAATAATATTGTGGACTCGAATCCTTGCACCGGATTTAACAAAACACGACATAGAGTGGAGAAAATCACATATCTATTTATGGGGTTGTTTCACATTGGTATCGCGCCACTTCTTACTGCGGTTTTGTATTGTGGTATGGTTTTATATATTTTTAATGAAGTGCTTCTTGGCGATCTTGTTTTTCCAATTTCAAATATTTCTGGACAGATTTGATATAGTTCTTTGCTTGCTAGTTATACATTTATCATGGTTGTTGTTAGTTTAGGTTTTTGAATAAAAAAAAAGTGGTATCAGAGCTTCATTGGTCTTACTAGATCTGTGAGTTCTTCCAATTAACCATTTTCAAATCATTTCAAAAATTGACATTCGTTAAAAATGATTTGAAAATAGTTCTTTGGAAGAACTCACAGTTCCCGTAAGACCAATGAAGTTCTTATACCACTGTTAGTTTTTTTTGAAAGATGGGGCAGCAAAAATATTTATAATATTGATTGAAATTTTACACCAATTATTAAAGACTAATTGCCCCAAATGGCCCAGAATCTCGCCCAACAAATTGGCCTCACAAAACAAAAATAACCTAGCCTAAAACTAGTCTAGGGTTTTGTCTCGTCCATTATCACTTAGCTTTTTCTGCCTTCTTTCTCTCCTTCATATTTTCAGATTGCTCCCAAAAAATTTCATCCTTAAAGCAGAGAAATATATACCATTTTTGTGCAAAAACGTCCTCATTACTTCTTTAATCTCCCTGCAATCGTTGAATCATCTAGGCAGAATGAAGTCTCGCCACTTCGGGTAGATCTGATGGAAATCGTGCCAAGAGGAAAATAAGTCAAGGAAAAGCTGAACAAATCGCATGAAGATCTGGTAAGAGAAGGCAAAGTTCAACAATGGAATTCAAATTCTCGCTCAAACCCTAGTTCTACTCTACAAATATGTTCCTTTGAATAAAGTGAAAAGGCAAGTGAGTTTACGGGTAATAAGTTTAGATTGCACAGGTAGGAGTTGTAATTAATTTCCAAATGGAGAAATCCAGGTAAATATTTTGGGAGTGATAGGCATTTAGTGTTATTTCCTCTTTTTGAAAACCATAATTATTATTGGGTTATTGCCTTTTCCAAGTAGTAATGACACCAAGTAGTCACTCTAAAGGGTTGCTATTTATAAATTAGCCAGTGCATTCTGTATTTTAGTTTTTCAGTTCAAATTTTCAGGACAAATAATCCTGAGTTGTCTTGAAGTTAAGATTTTTAGTTTAAGATTTCAGAAAAAAAAATAAGTACTGGCTAATCTCTAAATAACATTCTTGAGAATGGCTATTTGTACACTTACCCTTCTTTTCCAATGGCTGAAATCGGTCCGCTATCAGAAGAGTATGCCAAGTTCAAGATTGAAGTTTTTAGAGCGTGGTAGTTATCACTAAACTATACTTTCACTTGTTACACTTTAATTTATATGGTAGTCCATAAATATTACTCTCTACGTTTCAATTTATGTGAACCTAATTCCTTTTTGGTCCGCGCCAAAAAGAATGACCCCTTTCCTTATTTGGAAACAATTTACCTTTATGCAATGATTTATAGCCACACAAAATATATGTGCCTCATTTTACACCACAAGTTTAAAAGTCTTCTCTCTTTTCTTAATCTCCGTGCCCAGTCAAATAGGTTCACATAAATTGAAACGGAGGGAGTATATATTTTCACTTTATTTTTTCTGTTCTAATAATGATAAATTTGTTATAAAATCTTTAGTAAATGTGGATGTCTACTACTCCCACTACTTTCACCCATGATGTAAATAACCTCCCACTACTTGTGACGACCCGGCCGGTGGTCTTAAGAATTAACGCCCCGATCCCCTATTAACTACTTTCCCCAAGTCTATTTATGCTAATTTGAATTGTCAGGATGTTCGGTTTTGAGTTTCGGAGAGATTTGGGACACTTAGTCCCTAAATGAGAGCTTAAGTGTTGGAAAGTTGCCCGTAGTCGGAACAGTGTGAAGACGGCCCCGGAATGGAAATCCGATGGTTCCGTTAGTTCTGTTAGGTGATTTCGGGGTTGGGAGCGTATTTGGAATGTGTTTTGGAGGTCCGTAGCTGATTTAGGCCTGAAATGCCGAAGTTTGAATTTTTGAAGTTTCCGGTCCGATAGTGAGATTTTGACCCGAGGGTCGAAATGGAATTCTGGAAGTTGTAGTATCTCTGTCATGTCATTTGGGATGTGTGTGTAAAATTTCAGGTTATTTGGACGAGGTTTGGTTAGGTTTTTGATCGAAAGCGTGTTTTGTTAGAATTTGAAGTTCTTAGGCTTAAATCATTGGTTAATTCGAGTTTCCGACGTTGTTTTAGGTGGTTTAAAGGTTGGTACAAGTTTGAATGATGTTATGGGATATGTCCGTAGGTTTGGTTGAGGTCCCGGGGGCCTCGGGTGTGTTTCGGGTGCTCAACGGAGCAATTTTGAGTTGTAAAAAGTTGCAGGTTTTTGCCCAGGTCCGTTGCAGACCATTCTTCTTTGCGATCGCAGCTTCCCTTATGCGATCGCATAGTGCAAATTCGGAGGGTGATATTTTTGTTCTACGCGATCGCATTAACTCGTTCGCGATCGCGGAGGTCAGCTTTTCCCTTCATCGCGATCGCAATTGTCCTCCCGCGTTCGCATAGTAGAAATTTGGACTTGGTAATTTCTTGAATTTTCTTCTTCGTGATCTCGTACAGCTATTTCCTCCTCTTCTGCGATCGCAGGCCTAGGGCCGCGTTCGCATAGACCAATTTTGAACCTTTAAAAACTTACACTTCGCGATCGCGTTCAATTTCACGCGATCGCATTGAACAAATACCTCAACAGTTATAAACATTTCAAAATCCGAGGGTTAGCCATTTTTATCAAAATACAAGTTTGGGAGCTCGGATTTGGGAGAAATTTCGAGGGATTTTCAAGGGCAACGACTGGGTAACGATCCTCTACTCTCTTATGCTTAAAACCCACTAATCTAATCATGAATTCCTCCTTAATTTCAGATTTTTGAATGAAAAATGGGTAAAACTTCATAGACCAAGTTATTGAGTTTTGAGTGGGTGTTTGACCTCAGATTTGAGAGATTTTTATATGGTTAGACTCGTGAGAGTACGAGGGTTCTGAAAATATAAAATTTATCCGATTCCAAGATGTTGGCCTGAGGGGTGTTTTGGTCGTTTTACCTAAATTCGCGTCTTAGCTTTAAATTAAATAGTAGAATCAGTTGCTTGAGATGTTATTTACGATATGAAATTGAATTGAATAGATTTGGGCCATTTGGAGTCGGATACTCGTGGCAAAGGCGTGGTTTCTAGTTGATTTTTGTGCCGGTTCGAGGTAAGTGGCTTGTCTAACCTTGTGTGGGGGACCTTTCCCCTTAGGATATGATATTTGGTAATTGAATGCCTTGTACGTGAGGTGACGAACGCGTACTTGAGCTAATTGTTGAAAAATCCAGTTTTACTTTAAATATTTAGACTGTGTTTCTTTCTTATCTGCTGTATTTTATTTGCAATTATAGATTGTGTTAGCTAGAAAAACATGCTTAGTTGTTCTAAATTGCCTATTTGCTCAAGTTGCTTTGTTTGCATTACGTGAAGCATGTTAGGCTGGAACTACCTGTTGCCTTGTATTTTTGAGCCTCATTTCTGAATATCTTCGTGTTGTGACTGCGTATTTACATTGGGACTACGGATGTGGGATTCCGGTAGATCCCCCCCTTGTTTGTTTACTTTTGGACTATGGGTTAGATTCCCGGTAGATCCCCCTGCACATTTACTTTGGGACTACGGGTTAGATTTCCAGTAGATCCCCCCTACACATATACTTTGAGACTGCGGGTTAGATTTCCGATAGATCCCGCCCCTGCACATCGATAGTTGGACTGGGACGGTATCCTGGGAGATCCTACGAATATACTCATATAATGAACTACGGGACGGCATCCTGGGAGATCCTTCGAATATACTCATATAATGGACTACGGGACGGTATCCCGGGAGCTCCTTGGACAGTTGATGAAAGGGACTACAGGACGATATCCTGGGAGATCCTCGTTGTTGGTATTGATATTGAGCTGTTTTACTCTGTGTTATCTTATTCTCTGAATGTTAATTGTTGTCTTGTATAACCTGTCTTACTTCATTGTTGTACCCATTATTTCTGTTTATTTCATACTGTTGTAAGACTTATTATTACTATTGTTCTCAGTAGGTCCCTGACCTTCCTCGTCAATACCCAACCGAGGTTAGGCTTGGCACTTACTGAGTACCGCTGTGGTGTACTCATGCCCCTTCTGCGCATGTTTTTCATGTGCAGATCCAGGTACTTCATCTCAGGTGTATCACTCTCGAGGCGTAGAGATCTAGTAGAGACTTCGAGGTACATCTGCCGCATCCGTAGACCAGGAGTCTCTATCTTATTCTAGCTTTAGCAGTTAGCTTTTCCTTTAGTACTTTTGCTTTAGACATTCTGGAGTTAGAGCCGTGTATTACTTTCCGTTAGCTTGTGTTCCCGTGAGTTCCCGGGTGTTGGGATGATATTGTAGACTTCCGCGCTATTGGATTGTATATGCCGAGCGGCATTTATATACAGTTTTCTTTTAGTTGTTCAGTTTTAATTAATTATTTCGCAAGCTATGCTGTTTTCCGCATTGTTAGGCTTACCTAGTTATAGGGACTAGGTGCCATCACGACATGTTCACGGAGGGCAAACTGGGGTCGTGACAAGTTGGTATCAGAGCTCTAGGTTCGTAGGAGTCACGGAACATAGGCCGGTTTATTAGAGTCTCGCTGATCGGTATGGAGACGTCTGTACTTATCTACGAGAGGCTATGTAACTGTTAGGAAAATTTCCGCTTCGTGTGATTTCATTATCGTGCGATATTTTGACATCACAAATTCTAAACTTCTGTCTTCTATTCTCTCACAGATGGTGAGGAGACGCGCTACTCGGGATGATCAGGCACCCGCGCCCCCTACTGTAGCCGTCAGAGGCCGGGGCCGGGGTAGAGGTCGAGGACGAGCACGTGGTGCAGCCAGAGCACCTGCGCGAGCTGCTGCCGAGGCACCACCAACAGATGCAGCCGGAGCCCAGGCACCTGGCACGCCTACTACTGCCACTGCTACTCTAGCTCTTCAGGAGACTTTGGCTCAGTTCATGAGTATGTACACCACCTTGGCTCAGGCAGGGTTGCTTCCCCTTGCTGCAGCCACATCCCAGGCCGGGGGAGGAGCACAGACTCCCGCCGTCCGCACTCCTGAGCAACGAGTGCAGGTCGAGCAGGCTCCCGAGATTATTCCCGCACCGCCTGCAGCGCCAGTTCAGCCCGAGGACGGGTCAGCTGCTTCAGAGGACGAGCAGCGAAGACTTGAGAGGTTCAAGAAGTACGATCCCCCAGTATTCAGTGGATTAGCATCAGACGATGCCTTGGGATTTCTGGAGGAGTGTCACCATATTCTTCGCACTATGGGCATAGTGGAGTCCAGCGGGGTTTCTTTCACTGCCTTCCAGCTTCGGGGAGCCGCCTATGATTGGTGGCGCACTTATGAGATGGACAGTCCGGCCGAGGCTGCCTCACTGACCTGGACCCAGTTCTCATATATGTTCATTAGAGAGTTTGTTCCCTAGAGTTCAGGGACGCATGGCGCGCAGAGTTTGAGCATTTGCGCCAGGGTGCTATGACCGTTTCAGAGTATGCTATCCACTATACCAGGTTGGCCAGACATGCACCGGCCTTGGTTGCTACAGTTTGGGAGAGAGTTCGCAGGTTCATTGAGGGTCTTATCCCACCCATCAGATCTAGCATGGCTCGAGAGTTGGAGATGGACATTCCTTATCAGCAGGTAGTGAGCATTGCTAGGAGGATTGAGGGTATGCTCGCCAGGGAGCGAGGGGAGAGGGAGGCCAAGAGGTCTCGAGAGTCGGGTCACTACTCTAGTGCTCGTACCCCAGCAGCAGGTCATTATGGCAGAGGTTATGCGGGTCGCCCCGTTCATTCAGCTCTTCCAGCAGCTAGTGGTGCTCCAGCTCCGCCTATACCCCAGGAGCCTTATTATGCACCTCCAGTTTCTAGCGCGCCTCCTGCGCGGGGTGCTCCCAGAGGTCAGTCCAGCAGACCTAGCCCTAGTTAGTCACAGCCACCGCCCTCCCAGAGCTTGTTTCGAGTGTGGTGATACATGCCATATGGTTAGGGACTGCCCCAGACTTGGTAGGGGTGCATCTTCACAAACTTCTCAGCAACAGCGTGCTCCTCAGAGTTCTCAGGCCATGGTCAAGCTCCAGCTGCTACCCCACCTGCCCAGCCGGCTAGGGGCGGAGGTCGGGGAGATAGAGGTAGCCCTCGATAGAGGGGCCGGGCCAGATATTATGCTATTCCTGCTCGTACCGAGGTTGTTGCCTCCGACTCTGTCATTACAGGTATTATACTGGTTTGTCATAGAGAGGCATCGGTTCTATTCGATTCGGGCTCTACTTATTCTTATGTGTCTTCTTACTTTGCTCCGCATTTGGGTGTGCCTCGGGATTCTTTGAGTGCCCCCGTTTATGTTTCTACTCCTGTGGGGGATTCTCTTGTTGTAGACCGCGTTTATCGGTCATGTTTGGTTACTATTTGTGGTTTTGAGACCTGGGCGGATTTATTGTTACTCGGTATGGTTGATTTTGACATTATCTTGGGCATGGAATGGTTGTCGCCCCATTTTGCTATTCTTGATTGTCACGCTAAGACCGTGACGCTGGCTATGCCAGGCATTCCGCGTGTTGAGTGGAGTGATACTTTAGATCACACTCCCAGTAGAGTTATCTCTTTCCTTAAAGCTCAGCGTATGGTTGGGAAGGGGTGCACCGCGTATTTAGCTTATGTGAGAGATGTCAGTGCTGATACCCCTTCTGTTGATTCAGTCCCAGTGGTACGGGATTCTCCCGATGTGTTTCTAGCTGATCTTCCGGGCATGCCGCCCGATAGGGACATTGATTTTGGCATTGATCTGTTGCCGGGCACTCAGCCCATTTACATTCCTCCGTATCGTATGGCTCCTCCTGAGTTGAAGGAGTTGAAGGATCAGTTGCAGGAACTGCTTGATAAGGGTTTTATTTGACCCAGTGTTTCACCGTGGGGTGCTCCTGTCTTGTTTGTGAAGAAGAAGGATGGTTCTATGCGTATGTGTATTGATTATTGCCAGTTGAACAAGGTTACGGAGAAGAACCGTTATCCCTTGCCTCGTATTGATGATCTGTTTGACCAGCTTCAGGGCGCACAGGTGTTTTCTAAGATTGACTTGCGCTCAGGTTAATTCGGGAGCCAGATATCCTGAAGACTACCTTCAGGACTCGGTATGGTCATTACGAGTTCCTTGTTATGTCATTTGGGCTAACCAATGCCCCAGCAGCTTTCATACATTTGATGCACAGTGTGTTCAGTCCATATCTTGATTCGTTCATTATTGTTTTTATTAATGACATTCTGGTGTATTCCCGAAGTTGGGAAGATCATGAGCAGCACCTGAGAACCGTGCTTCAGATCCTGAGAGAGAAGAAGCTATATGCAAAGTTCTCAAAATTTAAGTTTTGGTTGAATTCGGTGACATTCTTAGGCCACGTGATTTCGAGTGAGGGCATTCGGGTAGATCCGAAGAAGATAGAGGTCGTGCAGAGTTGGCCCAGGCCATCCTCAGCCACAGAAATTCGCAGTTTCCTTGGTTTGGCGGTGTTGATACCCAATTTTTCCCTATGTATTTTTATATACTCAAAATATTCTCAAAATAGCATGTACATGCATATATAAGCATGCCCAAGAATTTTGGTATTTTCTCCTTATTTTTAAAGATTTTAAAATCAATTTATTGTCTATTTTAATAGTACAAAATTCAATAATTATTCCCAAACTAGCATTTTTGGTGAATAATCTATTTTTCATTCTCATATTTACACCAAGATATAATTAAGGTAATTTTTGCATATTTTTACACATTTGTTTTGTATTTTTTTTCCCGCCGAGGTAAAATTCCCTCCTTGAGGATCATACAAGAAGCAGAACTTGACGACGCGGAATGGGTAAAAAGCCGCTACGAGCAACTAGCTCTAATAGATGGGAAAAGAATGAATGCAGTTTGCCATGATCAATTGTATCAGAACAGAATGTCCAGAGCCTTCAACAAAAGAGTCAAGCAGAGACAATTCACACCAGGGCAGCTGGTGTTAAAGAAAATCTTTCCGCACCAGGATGAAGCCAAAGGAAAATTCTCTCCCAACTGGCAGGGACCATACATGGTTCACCGAGTTCTAACAGGAGGAGCCCTCATACTCGCAGAAATGGATGGAGAAGTCTGGCCAAAGCCAATCAATTCAGATGCAGTCAAGCGTTACTATGTGTAATTTTTGTGCTTCCTTATATGATGTAATTTGAACTACGTCTGACCTGATTCCCGTTTAAGAGGGGATATGTAGGCAACCTTATGGGTTCGGTCACAATTCAATAAAATTTTCATTTCCCCCGATATTAGAAACTGGAGCAAAATTTTGAGGAGGACCCTCAAAATTCCGAAGTTGATTTTTAGCCAGTCATCGCACACAGCCGTCGGAAGCACCAGACCAGTAAACTGGGGCAGAATTTTGAGGAGGACCCTCAAAATTCCGAAGAGAGAGGTTGCAATGTCTTGAACCGCGTCGCAGTCCTCGGTTCATCTAAAAGAAAATCATTTTAAATTATGTAGTTACATCATATTCTTTACTAATTCATGCATGGCTACTATCAAAATTGCTTTGTTTAGCGACGCTACCCCCAATGAAAGCAAGAGCCGAGTAGGACAAGCGAAGTCCACGGGAGGACGAACTAACCTTCCCCCTTTACAAAACTCACGATTTTTCTTTGAATGCAGGCACCCCAAGAGATAAAATCATCAGATACGATTACATACTCATACTTTTTCAGGAATACAACTCTCAGAATCATCACTTACTTACAAGTGCTATCCGCACATGACATCCCCAGCAGCCACAACGACGCAATCAACTATCAGCTATCATCTATCATCTAAGAGCTTTCGTTACTATTCACCTTTATCTGCTGCATTGCATAAGGCTACCTTTCTGCCTTCCGAGACTAAGCACTGTCTCCGCTTGCATTTCTCTGCATTGTATAAGGCTACCTTTCTGCCTTCCGAGACTAAGCATTGTCTCCACTTGCATTTCTCTACATTGCATAAGGCTACCTTTCTGCCTTCCGAGACTAAGCATTGTCTCCATCTGCATTTTCTTGCATTGCATAAGGCTACCTTTCTGCCTTCCGAGACTAAGCTCTATCTCCACTTGAATTTCTCTGCATTGCATAAGGCTACCTTTCTGCCTCCGAGACTAAGCATTGTCTCCATCTGCATTTTCTTGCATTGCATAAGGCTACCTTTCTGCCTTCCGAGACTAAGCATTGTCTCCATCTGCATTTTCCTGCATTGCATAAGGCTACCTTTCTGCCTTCCGAGACTAAGCATTGTCTCCATCTGCATTTTCCTCGCATTGCATAAGGCTATCTTTCTGCTTTCCGCGACTAAGCATTGTCTCCACCCGCATGGCTGAAAGATCGCCAACTTTATTTAAATCCTGCATGGGTGAAATATCGCCACTTTATCTCTTGCATGACTGAAATACCGCCACCTTTTATTTGAGTCCTGCAATCGGCTGAAAAATCGCCATCTATGTTTACACTTTACATCGGCTGAAATATCGCCAACTTTATTTAAATCGTTACATCGGCTGAAATATTGCCAACTTTATTTAAGTCTTGCATGGGCTGAAAGATCGCCAAGTTCTGCATTTCATAGGCTGAAAGATCGCCAAGTTATCCAAAGGCGTCATTGTTCGGAGGCACCATTTCATAGCCCGAGAACGCCATGCCATGGCCTGAGGACCCTACTTTTATCTTTTGCATATCATTATTCAAAGGCATCATAGTTCGGAGGCATCATTATCATAGCCCGAGAACATCATTTCATAGCCTGTGAATCCTCTATTATACGCTTCCTGGCCCATGACGTCATAGTCTAAGGACGTCATCCTACCCGTCCAAAGACAGCATTCATGGTCCAACGGGAACCTGCATCACGTTTAAATTTATGCACAATATATGTTCGTATTGCTTATTTGCAGGTACACCGGCTAGCAACGGCCATCACAGTAGGAGCGATCCCGCTCCGGTTCCCGCAGCCTATCAATCCCTGACCGTCCTTCCCAACCTGAATATCGCGTCCGTCTTTCGAAATCTCCATCGGCATGTTTCGCCGATGGATTCCCGAACTACATATGACCTGATTCCTGTAAGACCAGGGATATGTAGGCAGCTCAAGAGCCAGAGCTCGGTCAAAACCTTTCAAATCGTTTCTTTCGGTCAAAATTTGCCATCATATCTTTACCCGACAACTCTTTTTTCCGTCTCGGGTAAAGAGGGGCAGCTGTTGATACCCAATTTTTTCCTATGTATTTTTATATACTCAAAATATTCTCAAAATATCATGTACATGCATATATAAGCATGCCCAAGAAATTTGGTATTTTCCCCTTATTTTTAAAGATTTTAAAATCAATTTGTTGTCTATTTTAATAGTACAAAATTCAATAATTATTTCCAGACTAACATTTTAGGTGAATAATTTATTTTTCATTCTCATATTTACACCAAGACATAATTAAGGTAATTTTTGCATATTTTTACACATTTGTTTGGTACTTTTTTAAGCTAAATTGCATAATTTCAATTATAGCCTATTTTACGATTAACAATATTTTACAATTATGAAATCATTTTTAGTATTTTTAGATTAATATTTATACGTTATTGATTAGTTTAGTGCCTTTAATTTGTTTTTAAAATAATTTTAACTATTTTATATAAAATAAAAGAGGGAAATTGGCTATTTAACACATAGCCCTTTATTGTTTCAATTTTAGCCCAATTTAACCGCACCCCATCAGATTTTAAATTTACCCAATCCAAATCCGCCCAGCCCAATTTCTAAAAAAAAAATCGGCCCAGCTCCAAATCAATCTGAGCCGTTGATCAAATAAGATCAACGGCCTCGATCTATTTTTCTTAATTAAATCCTAACTACCCCCCCCCTTGACCCCTCAATCTTCGAGACCGGTCTCTCTCTCTACTTCGTCTCTTCCTCTCCTCCTTCTCTCTAGAATCTTCTTCTTCTCCGATGGCCTTCACCATCTCTCCGGCCACCTCCAGCCTCACCTCTTTCGACCACCAGCCGCCGTGAAACCTTATCTCGCCGATTCCTTCTATCCTTGAGACTCCAGAAGCCTCCGCCATACAAGTCAGTCACTGAAGCTTCGCCTGGTTTGTTTCCGGCCTTTCTCCGGCGAGTTTTGACTCGATGGTGTTCTAATCACCATGGTTCCTGAATTTCACGGTTAGGTTATCCCTACTTCCTCTGTTTTCTTAGGAAACCCTAACCTCGACCCAAGTCTCTTAAAAACCCGTCTGTATTTTAACGATTTGTGACTCACTCCTTCACGTTTTAAACCTTTCTTTACTCGATCTTTACAAATGATCAAGTTTTAAGCATCTTTGTCTCCTATTTGAAACTAGGGTTTCTCGACCCTATTTTCAGAAAGGTTTCCTCTAATTTTTTTTTTTAAAAAAAACGTCTCTACTGTGTTTAAGCTATTATCTCCTGATTTTATGTTATTCTAATGAGTATTGATGAAACCCTAGGTATTCTGGGTTGTTTCTTTGCTACTTGACTATGCATCTATGTGTTCTCTGCAACTCCTGCGTTGATTCACTATTTCGACCTTTAATTCCTGCTGTTCTATGAGTACTTCTCCCTGTTAATCGCATGACTACTATTTAAATGCTTGATGATTGTATTGATCCTTTTGTGTATTAACTATGATACTTGCCTTAGAACTCTTTACTTATTTTGTGTATTTTCCTTTAACTATAATGCTTGCCTTAGAATTCTTTACCGATTCTGTGTATTTTCCTTTAACTATGCTACTTGCCTTAACACTCTTACTGATTTTCAGAATAATACTCTGCCTTATTTTATATGCAAGCATGTCGCCAATTGATTCTTATTTTCCTTAATTCATATGTTATGTACCTGATCCTAATCACATGCCTTATTCTTTACTACTCTCTGTATGATTGAAATTAGTCTTTCAATTAGTTCTCTTTCCTTATTTGTCACTATGGTAGCCGTTTGAACTAGGACTCCCCAATTGAAGGGGAGTACTTACATTGATTGGGATTCTAATTGTATTTACTTCTATAATTATACTACACTTTACTTCTTACCTTATTTTTTCTACTCGTTTCCAGAACTATAAATACTCTGCTCTTTCATTAGCAAAACACAGACACACACATCACTGAATACTCTCAATTCTACATTCTCTTGTGCTCTTTCTCTCTTGCTCTCTTGCTCTATTGTTGTTCTCTGCTCTTGCCTATTATTAGCCGGCNGCTTCTAATTGATCTTCTATCATTTTTGAGTTTTTATGATTATCAACTACAATTTAACAACTACTAATTATAACTAATTATGCTAAGATATTAATTCTAGGTTGTATGCAAGATAGAGAAAGGCACTAGGGTCGTGGCATTTACCTAGGTGGTCAACTAACGGGTAGAGATTCCTAATACAAGAATGATGATTATGGGGCTTATGCTATAACCGTTGCACGATTGCACTCACTCTCACACCTCTCGGTAGAAAGAGTGATTTTTCCCAATTGACTCTCTCGAGACCAATTGGGTAGGCTAACAAGCCAAGCAACTTATGGTTCAAGTTGGGTAATTACTCTCTCGAGGTTTTACCCGTTAATTGGGACTACCATTCTCATGGGTCCATCCCAATTACTTGTTGGGATTGAGTCATAGACACTCTTTCTCAAGAAGAGTCAAGACTCACTAAGCTAGACTTAGTGTTTGCAACCACCAAATCCTAGTTAAAACATAAAATTAACCCAAATATCAAACACCCAACATCATTCAAGCATTAAACAATCACACCCATTAATTACCCACACTAGGGTTGAGCCACAACCCTAGCTAATGGGTTTAACTAGCCATAATAGCAACAGAAATTGAAGAAGTAGTAGATAAAATCAACATATTAATTAAGCAAAATGTTAATCTACAAGAATCCACGATAAAACAAGATGAAAATGCCCAAAATAGGCTAAAACTTGAGTCTCACGAGTGCTGCTGCTATCTGATATCTAAAACTTGACCTAGAAATAATAAAATATTCTATTTATACTATGCCAGAAAAACTGGACAAAAATACCCCTGCGGGGCTGGCGCGGACCGCGCAGAAATGCAGCGCGGCCGCGTAGGGGTCTTGGCCTTCGATCATTCACTACTGGAGCTGGGGACGCGGACCGCACAAAAGAGGTAGCGTGGCCGCGCAGGCTAATGGGCGCGGACTGCACAACAATGAAGCGCGATCGCGTGGACACCAGCGCTGACCGCGTACAAAAGAGCGCTGACCGCGCATGGAAACCCCTGAAATGGATGCTCTCTGAATCTCCTAGTGCGGCCGCGCAGCAAATCAGTGCGGTCCGCGCTAGGTCCTTTTGTCCCTACTTCAATGATTTTTGACACTTGAGCAGGTTTCACTCCGTTTCGAGCTGATTTTTGACTTTCGTCATCTTGTCGCTCAAACCTGCAATCAAGCGCACTTTGTAAGCATTCTGGGTCTATTTTATGACAATTCACACATAAAGCATAGGCAAGTATGGGCATAAAACGTGTTAAAATCACAGTTATCAGGATCCCGAAGGGTCGATTGGATTGATTGCCAAAGGTGACGAGCCGAAGAAAACAACAGTCGCACTTAATCCAATTGTAGTCCAGATCCAACCCTTTGGGGATGCTAAAGTAAACATGTCCTTACCCCTCGAGCTTGAAACACTGTCATCTACAAAGACGACAGAGCCAATCGAGGTTGTGTTTGGGTCTCCAAAGGCACCAGTACCATTTGAAGTTGCTGTGTTACCTCCCAAAACAAGGGTACCCATTCCTGTAGCAATGTCAGCCATAACGCCGTTCCATACACACCCGTTCCTTGGGATTACACCGCCGAGGCGAGAAGGAAAGGGAAACCAAATCTGGAGAAGCAATTGCAGCACAGGGTATGACCAGAACCGGCAGGGTTTATACTCCAGAACATCTAGCTGAGTCTAGTAGGCAAGCCTCTGGACGACCAACCGTCACTAAAACTGGGCCTGATGACCTCTAGAGGAAGATACAAGCAAAGGAATACTCAGTCATCGATCAGTTGAACAAGACGCCAGCCAAGATCTCTATCTTGGCCCTGCTACAAAGCTTTGACGCACATAAAAATGCCTTATTGAAAGTTCTGAGCGAGGCATATGTGCCCAGCAACATAACTGGAGGAGAAATGGCGAACATGGTAGGGCAGGTATTGGAGAGTCACAAAATCACTTTCCAAGAAGATGAGCTGCCACCAGAAGGGCTAAGCCACAACAAAGTGTTGCACATCACTGTGCAATGTGAAGATTATTTCATCACCAGGATTCTGATTGATGGAGGGTCCAGCCTTAATATTTGTCCATTGGTGACTCTCAGAACATTGGGAAAGAGCCTGCATAAGATCAAGGATGGGGCCATCAACGTCAAAGCTTTTGATGGTTCCCAAAGGTCCACTATTGGGGAAATTAGTGTCTGCAAATGGGACCGATTTGGTTCGACGTTGATTTTCAAGTGATAGACATCCCAGCATCCTACAACTTACTATTGGGACGACCTTGGATCCACGCCGCTGGAGCTGTAGCATCGACCCTACATCAGGCAGTGAAGTTTGAATGGAATCACCAAGAGGTAATTATTCATGGCGACGGTGGCAATCCCATATACAGTCGCCAAACCATTCCAGCGATCGGAGGAAGGAGAAAGATAGGTGGGGAAACCTACCATCATATTGAGCGAGTCAACGCTGTGGACAAAGATAAATGGTGGGATAACAGGATTGAGAGCATACTGAATTGGAGTGGATATGAACCTGGCAAGGGACTCGGCAGGAACCTCCAGGGAATCACCGAACCTATCAAGCTGAAGAGGCATGGTACCACTTTTGGTTTGGGATACGAGTACACCTGGAAAGGAATTCAAAGAATGGTCGCCACCCTGGCGCGGTCCTTACTATCCGTTGGAGCATCCGATACCCCATCTAGAGCAGACTTTCCAACCAGCCGAAGTCATTTATGGGTCAGAAGAAGAGGAAGCATTAGCAGCAATGAGGAACTTGTTCCTGGGGGATGATAATATGGACTGTTGCGTCGTTTTCGAGGAGGACGGGGAGGAAGGCCCTTCCATACAAGCTGTGAGACGAGGAGCGCACCTCAATAATTGGCCCATCAGAACCACCAGGGCCCGGAAAGCTTCGGGGTAGCAAAGCTGAACAAAGCACCATGCATCATCTCTATTTTTTGCTAGTTGATTTTCTTTCCGCATTTTTAATTTCGAAAATAAGAGCTCCAATGTTCATAACAATTATGAATTTATCAAAAGCATTTTAGTTTCTTATGGATCTCGCTCTTATTATTTTCTCTATCGTTTACTTTATTTTACACAGCATTACTATTACTTATCTTGATGAACCGACGATTGTGACTTGCGACGAGGTAACGCAACAAACGGATATAGACTCAGAAGAGGATGATATACCAGAAGAGGTCGTTAAAGAGGTTGAGGACTTTGAGAATAGGCCTAAGTCTAACTTGGACGAAACTGAGGATATCAACTTGGGGGACAAAGAGAATGTCAAAGAAACGCGCATCAGTGTTCATCTGTCACCATCAGAAAAGGAAGAGTACACAGAATTTCTAAAAGAATATGAAGATATATTCGCCTGGTCGTATGATGATATGACTGGTCTCAGCACATCTATTGTAGCTCACAAACTGCCAACGGATCCAGCATGTCCGCCGGTAAAGCAGAAGCTCAGAAAATTCAAACCTGACATGAGTTTGAAAATCAAGGAAGAAGTCACCAAGCAAGTCAAAGCCAAGGTTCTCAGGGTAGTGGAGTACCCAACATGGTTAGGCAACATTGTGCCAGTGCCGAAGAAGGATGGGAAAGAGTCTATGTCGACTACCGGGATCTCTACCGGGCCAGTCCGAAAGAATTTGAACTACGCCTAACCTGATTCCCGTTTAAGAGGGGATACGTAGGCAGCCCTATGGGTTCGGTCACAATTCAATAAAATTTTCATTTCCCCCCCTCGATATTGGAAACTGGGGCAGAATTTTGAGGAGGACCCTCAAAATTTTGAAGTTGATTTTCAGTCGTTCATCGCACGCAGCCGTCAGAAGCACCAGCCTAGTAAACTAGGGCAGAATTTTGAGGAGGACCTTCAAAATTCCGGAGCAAAAGAGGTTGCAACGTCTTGAACCGCGTCGCAGTCATCGATTAATCTAGAAGAAAACGATTTCCAATTATGTATTTACAACATATTTTTCTTTTTTTACTAAATCATGCATGACTACTAGCATTGCTTTGTTTAGCGGCGCTACCCCATGAAAGCAAGAGCCGAGTAGGACAAGCGAAGTCTACGGGAAGACGAACTAACCTTCCCCCTTTTACAAAACTCACGACTTTTCTTTGAATGCAGGCACCCCAAGACATAAAATCATCAGATACGATTACATACTCATACTTTTTCAGGAGTACAACTCTCAGAATCATCACTTACTTACAAGTGCTATCCGCACATGACATCCCCAGCAGCCACAATGACACAATCAATTATCAGCTATCATCTATCAGCTAAGAGATTTTGTTACTCTTCACCTTTATTTGCTGCATTGCATAAGGCTACCTTTCTACCTTCCGAGACTAAGCCCTGTCTCCACTTGCATTTCTCTGTATTGCATAAGGCTACCTTTCTGCCTTCCGAGACTAAGCTTTGTCTCCACTTGCATTTCTCTGCGTTGCATAAGGCTACCTTTCTGCCTTCCGAGACTAAGCACTATCTCCATCTGCATTTTTCTTGCATTGCATAAGGCTACCCTTTCTGCCTTCCGAGACTATGCACTGTCTCCATCTGCGTTTTTTCTTGCATTGCATAAGGCTACCTTTCTGCCTTCCGAGACTAAGCACTGTCTCCATCTGCATTTTCTTGCATTGCATAAGGCTACCTTTCTGCCTTCTGAGACTAAGCACTATCTCCATCTGCATTTTCTCGTATTGCATAAGGCTACCTTTCTGCCTTCCGAGACTAAGCATTGTCTCCACCCGCATGGCTGAAAGATCGCCAACTTTACTTAAATCCTGCATGGCTGAAATATCGCCACTTTATCTCTTTACATCGGCTAAATATCGCCACCTTTATTTAAATCCTGCAAATGGCTGAAAATCGCCATCTATGTTTACACTTTACATCGGCTGAAATATCGCCAACTTTATTTAAATCTTCACATCGGCTGAAATATCGCCAACGTCATTTAAATATCGCATCGGCTGAAAGATCGCCATTTATATCTATACTTTACATCGGCTGAAACATTGCCAAATCCTGCATTTCATGGGCTGAAAGATTGCCAAATTGTCCAAATGTGTCATTGTTCGGAGGCACCATTTTCATATCCCGAGAACGCCATGCCATGGCTCGAGGACCCTGCTTTTATCTTTTACATACCCTTATTCAAAGGCATCATAGTTCGGAGGCATCATTATCATAGCCCGAGAACATCATTTCATAGCCTGCGAATCCTCTATTATACGCTTCATGACCCAGGACGTCATGGTCTGAGGACGTCATCCTACCCATCCAAAGACAGCATTCATGGTCCAACGGGAACCTGCATCACGTTTAAATTTATGCACAATATACGTTCGTATTGCTTATTTACAGGTACACCGGCTAGCAACGGCCATCACAGTAGGAGTGATCCCACTCCGGTTCCAACAGCCTATCAGTCCCTGACCATCCTTGACCCCTCATTCTTTGAGACAAGCTCTCTCTCAACTTCGTCTCTTCCTCTGCCCCTTCTCTCTAGAACCTTCTGGTTCTTCTTCTCCGATGACCTCTACCATCTCTCCGGCCACCTCCAGCCTCACCTCTTTCGACCACCAGCCGCCATGAAACCCTATCTCGCCGATTCCCTCTATCATTGAGACCGCAGAAGCCTCCGCCATACAAGTCAGTCACTGAAGCTTCGCCTGGTTTGTTTTCGGCCTTTCTCCGGTGAGTTTTGACTCGATGGTGTTCTAATCACCATGCTTCCTGAGTTTCACGGCCAAGTTATCCCTACTTCCTTAGTTTTCTTAGGAAACCCTAACCTCAACCCAAGTCTCTTAAAAACTCATCTGTATTTTAACGATTTGTGACCCATTCCTTCATGTTTTAAACCTTTCTTTACTCGATCTTTACAAATAATCAAGTTTTAAGCATCTTTGTCTCCTATTTGAAACTAGGGTTTCTTGACCCTGTTTTCAGAAAGGTTTCCTATAATTTTTAACGTCTCTACTGTGTTTAAGCTACTATCTCCTGATTTTATGTTATTTTAACGAGTATTGATGAAACCCTAGGGATTTTGGATTGTTTCTTTGCTACTTGACTATGCATCTATGTGTTCTCTGCAACTCCTGCGTTGATTCACTGTTTCGACCTTTAATTCCTGCTGTTCTATGAGTACTTCTCCCTGTTAATCGCATGACTGCTATTTAAATGCTTGATGATTGTATTGATCCTTTTGTGTATTAACTATGATACTTGCCTTAGAACTCTTTACTAATTTTGTGTATTTTCCTTTAACTATAATGCTTGCCTTAGATCTCTTTACCGATTCTGTGTATTTTCCTTTAACTATGCTACTTGCCTTAACACTCTTACTGATTTTCAGAATAATACTCTGCCTTATTTTATATGCAAGCATGTCGCCAATTGATTCTTATTTTCCTTAATTCATATGTTCTGTACCTGGTCCTAATCACATGCCTTATTCTTTACTACTCTATGTATGATTGAAATTAGTCTTTCAATTAGTTCTCTTTCCTTATTTGTCACTATGGTAGCCGTTTAAACTAGGACTCCCCAATTGAAGGGGAGTACTTACATTGATTGGGATTCTAATTGTATTTCCTTCTATAATTATACTACACTTTACTTCTTACCTTATTTTTTCTACTCGTTTCCAGAACTATAAATACTCTACTCTTTCATTAGCAAAACACAGACACACACATCACTGAATACTCTCAATTCTACATTCTCTTGTGCTCTTTCTCTCTTGCTCTCTTGCTCTATTGTTGTTCTCTGCTCTTGCCTATTATTAGCCGGCTGTAAGCCAAGGCTAATATTGCGTTATCACTTTGTCTTTGTGTCCTGCTCTTGCTCTCTTACTGGTATGTCCTAATTAATCTTCAAGTCTCCAATCAATGTGTTTATTCTTGTTTCAGTTCATTATCTTCTTGATTTTCGTCTATTTACGCTTCTACTGCTCAACATGCTATTGATTCTTTTGTTTTAGTATTTTACCATGTCTTCTGATTTATATGCAAAGCCTGTAATATGACATTGTATGTCTGTATCCTATTGCTGTACATTATTATGCCTAAACTTTACCACTTCCTAATTCCCCTGATCCCTGGCACTTTATATGTCCTACTTGATTTACTTGCTTCTAACTGCTATTTATCTTAACTGTTATAATTGTCCCCCCTGTTACTGTCTAAGTATTATGTTTAAGTTTGACCATTTCTTGGTCCCCTGAATCTTCTGATTCTGCGTAGTCATGCTTCAGTAAATCTCTGTATCTCCTCTAGCATTCTGCGATCTATCTGTTCCCTTTCCCCATGATCCTTGTATGCAATCCTATACTGTTGAACTACTGCTTCTTTTTAAAACAAATCCCTTGTTTTTGAAAACTCTTTTAAACTACTTCTTCCTGCACTTCACACTACTCTTAGAGAATAGGTTCTGCCCCTTCGTGTGAGCATTGCTCTGGGTACCTCTGAGTACTCACTGAACTTTGACACACAAGGCTGGTAATCCCACACTGCACCTATCCTACATTCTTCTAAGTGTTTAGGTACTGGTATTGGCCAGGGACCCAATGGGTCCCTAGGGAGCTTTGCCGCACCTAGACCATGGCAAAGGCTGTGAAACTCGAAGGAAGTGAGGTTGGAAGACTGGGACTGATTGAAGGCTCCCTATAGAATAACTTCTTGGTTTTGTTCTTTATTACTGTAATTCAGATCCTATTGGTTTGTAATAATTTGTAAATGAACGATTGGGGATGAATAGTGAATATGGGGGAGGGGTATGCATGTTTATTTTATGGGTAGAAAACTTGTTTATAGGTTTTATTTGCCTATTTGCGCAATAGATAACCTGCTTAGGGCATGCATTTTCATGTGTTAGAAATCATGTTTTAGGTCATGCACTCTTAGTATGTTATTGCACTCACTTCGTAATATTAACAATAAGCCAAATAACTGTCACTACTGCATTGGCACGTTAGAAATCATGTTTTAGGTACCCCTATGTGCATTAGATATGCATGTCCACTCCTTAAGATAATCAGACAATGTATACGACGCCTAGGCAAACTTTAGGCCTAATAAGAATCGGTTGATCATGTTGTTACCAGTTAGGATTAACCAACCAACTTCTTTTAATTTCGAACTCTGCCACTCCCATTCTTGTTTTGACTCTCTGAAGTTCACTTTTTTTTTTGAAAATCCTACAAACGATTTTGAAATGGTGTACCTATTTACTCTTACTGAGTTTCTGATTTTTATGTTCTCAAATTACTGGGTTACCAACCTCTGCCCAGAATCGTGCTATTCTACTTGTCCTGTACCTCATTCAATTACTGTTGCTACCTTATTTTTTTAAACCATGCTTTAACTGCTGTTACCTATTCCTTTGTAAAAAAAACTCCTATCTTTGAGACCTTGAATGTGTTTAAGACGTGCTAATTATGCGTTCATTTGAGGAGGGATCTTTGAGCCTTTATTTGATTTTGTATGTTCCCTTATGTGCAGTCCTATTTGTTATATATGTCGCTTAGCATTTTGCCTTTAAACTTAAGGGTTCAGCCTAGTCCCTACCACATAGGAATAATGGTCCTAAATACCCTCCAGGACTTATAGAATGGGACGGGTAATAGCACGCGGTAAGTATTCGTGACCAACACACGCGTTTAGTAACCTTTACGGGGTGGGAAGGGTAGAATATGGAGATGATGACCGATGCGCTAATATCTCATGTAGCCCCTTTTCTAAGGAGCAATTACTGAGTATTGCATTAATGATCCATATTAATCATAAACCTACGACCCCTCTCCCTTTGTTTGTTTTCGTCTCTTCTTGTAAAACCATCCAAATCTTTTCATAAATCTCTGTCTTCCCTACTTACCTTCAAAGTCTTTTTAGCTTATTTGCAATGTTGAATATTTGAATCTTTGATTGTTTATTTGATTACATGAAGTCACAATATAGCATGGCCGGGAACCACACTAGTGGATCTTGAGGGGTGCCTAACACCTTTCCCTCGAGATAATTTCTAGCCCTTATCCAAACTCTGATTTTCCAACTCAAAAACCCTTAGTGTCCTAATGCACTTAATCATTAGGTGGCGACTCTTCAATTCCAAAAACCCAAATCCCAAAAGGGAATAGAGTTGTCCTCCCAAATGTCATAAACCCGATTTCGCGAGAAAAAAGGGGTGTCGACAGTAGGTCAACCCAAACAAAACATGTGCATACCATTCTGGCATGAAAGGGAATAATATCGATGAATGTCACACTTTGAAAGACAAGATTCAAACTCTGATTGATACCAAAGCCATACAAGCAAAGGAAGCCTCACCAAATGTCCGCAACAATCCCCTCCCAGATCATAGAGGTGAAGGAGTAAATGTGATAGAAACTGATGAAGAATGGGATCCTGAGGGGTCGATTGGGCTTATTCGGGAATGTGATGACCCTAAACCTGCAGTCACGCTCACACCTATTGTGGTACAGATACAGCCACCAGTCGAAGTTGAAGTAGCCGTATCAGTCCCGTTTGAAGTTGAAGTAACAGCACCTGCGACTACACTAGCTCCATTTGAAGTAGAAATACCCACACCCTTCACTGTGACGGTAGCACCTACACCTCCTTTCAAGTCCAATACCATACCTTGGGATTATGTTTCCGAAGCTAGGAGAAAGGGAAAGGCAAAGATGGAAGAATCTGGTGCTATACAGGGGATTACCAGAACTGGAAGGATCTATACACCCAAAAATTTGGGAGGAACAAGCAAGGAAGCTGCTACCAAGTAACCCATTATTGAAATTGGTCCAGATGATCTCTGGAGGAAAGTACAGGCAAGAGAATACTCTGTCATTGATCATCTGAACAAGACTCTCGCCCAGATATCCATCATGTCGCTGCTACAAAATTCTAATGCGCATAGGAACGCTTTGATAAAGGTGTTGAATGAAGCTTATGTGCCTAACAACATCACCAGTGGAGAGATGGCCAACATGGTAGGGCAGGTACTGGAGAGCCACAAGATCACCTTTCACAAGGATAAACTACCACCTAAAGGATTAAGTCACAATAGGGCGCTGCACATCACAGTACAGTTTGAGGACAAATTCATCGCCAGAGTCTTAATAGATGGGGGTTCAAGCATCAACATTTGTCCATTGACTACTCTGAAAAGGCTGGGTAAAGATTTCCATGAGATATGAGCAGGAAGTATGAATGTGAAGGCATTTGATGGGTCTCAAAGGGCCACAATTGGGGAAATTAACCTTTGTCAGCAGATGGGCCCGACTTGGTTCGATGTTGAGTTTCAAGTATTAGATATATCTGCTACGTACAATCTTCTACTGGGAAGACCTTGGATACATGCCGCTGGAGTTGTGGCTTCTACATTACACCAGGCCGTGAAGTTCGAATGGAACCATCAGGAGGTAATCATTCACGGAGATGGAAGTAATCCAATTTACACCAGTCAAACTGTCCCGGTTGTCGAGAATAAAAGAAAGCTAGGTGGAGAAACTTATCACCGCCTCGAGCATGTCAATGCAATTGAGAAAGACAAGTGGTGGAGTAGCAAAATAGAAAGCATACTGGCATGGCCTGGGTATGAACCCGGCAAAGGGCTTGGGAAGAAACTCCAGGGCATTACCAAACCGATACAGTTGAAACGTAACGACACAACTTTTGGGCTTGGATATCCATACACCTGGCAAGAATATAATGATTGGTCGCCGCCATGGCGTGGTCCTTATTACCCTCTCAAGCAGCCAGTACCGCATCTGAGTCAGAATTTTCACCAGCCCGACATAATATAGGGATCTGCAGAGGAGGAAGCTTTGGCTGGGCTAAGGAGCCTGTTTCTAGAAGACGAGGACATGGATTGCAATGTGATAGTTGAGGAGGAGGAGGTAGAAGGCCTTAGCATTCGGACCGTGGAGAAGGGAGTTGTTCTCGAGAATTGGACCGCCGCACCATCATAGGCCCGTCGTGTTCCTGGGTAGCTTGCCAATTAGTCTAACCTGTTTTAATAACCATTTTAGGCATTTAAGATATTTCCAGTATTTTGTTTTAAAGACGCATTTTGTTTCGAAATAATTGCTTGAGTCATCGAGCCGTACTTATTTTTGATGTTTTCAAAATTTAATTAATGCATTGTTATTTAGTATTTAGTTTTATCTTTTACTTTTTTTCTCTACAGCATTACTATTACTTTTCCTGATAAACCGATGACTGTGACATGTAATGAGACAACGCAATATAAGGATAGTGACTCAGAAGAAGGGGACGAAATACCTGAGGAAGTTATCAGAGAAGTTGAGAATTTTGAGAACAAACCTAAGTCCAACCTGGACGAAACCGAGGCAATCAATTTAGGAGATTCTGAAACCATCAAAGAGACTCGCGTAAGCATTCACCTATCACCGTCAGAAAAGGAAGAATACACTCGTTTCTTGAAATAATATGAGGATATTTTTGCGTGGTCATATGATGATATGACTGGTTTGAGCACATCCATAGTGGCTCACAAGCTTAATTACAAGCAATGGCACGAGAAGTTACTCTTTGCTCTATTGGGGTACCATACCACAGTCCGCACATCAACTGGGGCAACTCCCTATTTGCTGGTTTATGGTACCAAAGTTGTCATTCCCGCCGAGGTAGAAATTCCTTCCTTAAGGATCATACTAGAAGCCGAACTCAGTGATGTAGAATGGATAAGCAGCCGCTATGAGAAACTAGCCCTCATGATTGGAAAAAGAATGAATGCAGTATGTCACGGTCAGCTTTATCAAAATAGGATTTCCAGAGCTTTCAACAAAAGAGTCAAACCAAGACAATTCGCACTGGGGCAGCTAGTTTTGAAGCGGATCTTCCCACATCAAGATGAAGCTAAAGGGAAATTTTCACCGAACTAGCAAGGTCCCTACATGGTTCACAGGGTGCTAACAGGAGGAGCACTTATACTTGCAAAAATGGACGGAGAAGTTTGGCCAAAACCTATCAATTCAGATGCGGTCAAGAGATACTATGTTTAGATTGTTCACATTTCGCCATCGAATGTAACTGAACTACGCTTGACCTGATTCCCGTTTAAGAGGGAATACGTAGGCAGCCCTGTGGGTTCGGTCACATCTTAATAAAATCTTCATTTCCCCATAACCAGAAACTGGGGCAGAATTTTGTCGGGGACCCTCAAAATTCCGGAACAAGTTCAGCTATGAGTGTTTAACGGGTGGGCCGGGATGGGTAGGGAATTTTTGTACCCGTACGGGTTATGGTCCGGGCCGGTTACGGGTTGGGGCTTACCGGGTTTAACGGGTTCGGGTTCATCCGGGTAAAAATTGAACCGTAAGAGTTATGGGTTGAGGGGGCCGGGCCGGGCCGGGTTTAGTGTATTTTTTTATTTTTTTTGTATTTTGTATAACTATTGTAAGTTATATTAATACTTTGTATTAATATAAAGAATACAAGGAAGATGGAAAAAAATTGCACTTATAAATTGCAAGTGCTACATTTATTTCAAAATTCAAACTTACAAATTGAAAGGTTTACATTTAACAAGTAAATTAACCAAAAAAGAGTAAATTCAAAGGTTTTGCATTGCCTTAATAAGTTCTTCATAATCAATATGAACTGAGTGACCTTCTTCTGGAGTGTTAAATTCGGATGGGTTACCATGAATATATCTCCAAGTTCCTCGTCTTCTGGGCTATCAACATCTTCACGTCCTTGATTTCTTCGTTCCGATCTAATCCAATCTCTGAAACATACTAAAACTTCCAAAGCATTGCTTCCCAATGAGTGACGGGTGTCTCCAAGTTGTTCTCTTACTTGGCTAAATGCACTCTCTGATGCAATAGTTAAAATTGGCACATTCAGCACATCCCGAGCCATGGCGAAAAGAACAGGAAATTGCTTTCCATTCTCATGCTACCATCCCAACGGTGAAAATTCCTTTGTGCGAGGCTCTTTTTGCTTCTACAAGTAGAATTGAAGTTCATCAATGTTCTTGCTACTGGTTTGAGTGTTAGAAAATGTAGAAAAAATATTAAAACTATCAAGGCCTTCTTCATCATCCACAGTAGCAGAAGTGGTATAGTGCATAGTGGGATTAACATTGCCTACACTACGAGCAACATCATCAATTACATTTGCATAATAATTATATAATTGTTGTAAATATTCATTTAGCTTGTTCATACAATTATATAAATCTGGGGTTTCAGTTGATCCAATCTCCATATAAGTATATAAAGCATTCATTAATTGGTGACAATCAGACATCTTAATAGAAGGATTTAAAACAGCACCAATTAAGTAAATCGGAGGAATTGGAAAGAAATATTTTTTGAATTTTGCTTGCATTTTTTCAACAACATCCCTATATTTTTCTTTCTTCTTTAGAGTAGAAAAGAAATTTCAGCTATATGTACTAAAGCCATAGTAATATTAGGGTAATATGCTCCAGAAAACTCAACAGTAGCTGTATAAATTTATGTAAAAATTTAACAACGTCATTAATGACCTCCCAAGTAGTAGTTGTTAACATACGGTTTGGATCAGTACAATGCGCATTAGCAACTTCAGTTATTGGGAATCTATATTTGTAGCAACATTTCAAAAATATATATGTATAATTCCATCTAGTAACAATTTCGTCTGGCATGAATCTGGGTTTAAGGTTATACTGGACACACTTATTCTTAAATTCCTTTATTCTAGATTGTCTATTATTTCCTTGAATAACACCAACTGCTCTTCTAACATGAGTAATCTAAGTTGAAAATAAATCAAGGCCACTTTTAACAATTAAATTATAAACATGACATGCATACCTAACATGAAAAATTTCATCAAGAGGTGGTTGCAAATGCAGTTTTAATATTGAAATTGCGGCATTATTGTTAGAAGCATTATCAAAAGACATACACAATACTTTTTGCTTGAGATTATAAAATTCAACAACTTCACAAATAGTACTACTTATAAACGCAGCAGTATAACTCTGATCTTCATCATATTTAAAAGCGATAATACGTTTTTACATACAAGTAGTATCATCTATCCAATGACATGTAATTGTCAAATAATCATTTTCATTAACAGCATGGCCAGTATCAGAAGTTAGAGAAACTCTACAAGGAAGGTGGCTAAACAAATAACGTATGTATGTTTGATATTATCCATGAAGTCTAAAGATATCAGATCTACAAGTACTTCTAGGGATACCTTTAAATAAAGGATTGTAAATCCTTTGAATATACATAATAAGATATGATGAAGAAGCAAAAGAAAAAGGTAGACAACCCAAAGCAATCATTTTTGCTATCTCCTCACGATCCTTCATTTTATCATATTTCAGAAGACCTCCAGTAGTAGGGTTTAGAGTTGATTGATTTCCATCTCCATCAGATCCCCATTCTATAGGATGCTCAATTCTCATATGTCTACTAAGTGTCCAAGTCCCCCCTAATTGTCCTCCAATCTTATGTTTAAAAGTATCATTACAAAGTTTGCATTTAACTCTATCAGTACCTTCTATTTCCTCAAAAAATTTCCAAACCTTACTTCTTTTTCTACGATTACTAGTCGGGGCCACAGGTGGTCTACTACTAGCACCACGACCACCACCCCTGCTAGCAACTCCACGGCTCCAACACTACTAGGTGTAAGTGGTATCTCATCTTCCATTTCTAATTCATTATCATCTATACCAAAATCTTCCTGCAATTGTTCAAATCTATATTATTATGTTCATAATCTATATTATTATCAGGTAATGTTTCAGGAATATTTGGAGAGGTATTTAAATAACTACCAGATGCTGAAGCTGAAGTACTACCTCTTTTTTTATTTCCCCGATTAGTAACCTTGTTACAAACTCGTTTTGCAGCATTAAACATATTGTAAAAATTTAACTACTAGCAACAAATAAATATGCAAATAAAATAGTAAATAAGAGAAGGAGTTGGAGGGAGTGCACCGAATTCGGCAATAAATTGAGCACTTGATGATTTCGCAACTCCAATGTTACCACGAAGAAACGTCAATTGTTCCAGTTTTGAAGTTCAATTGTTCAAACTTCAAATAATAAATACTACGATAAATTAAATTCCAAAAAAAAAAGAGCCAAATAGTTGATTGCACTTTAATAGGTGAAGAATGAAGATTGAAGAATGAGAGAATATGAGAATTGAGAGAAGAGTGAAGAAATGAGGAAGGGGGGGGGGGGTATTTATAGTTTTTTAAAGGTGGGTTAATTTAAAAAAAAACCAAAATTGGGCTAATTGTGCAATTCAGCCGTTGGGCAACGGCCAGATCTGGGCCCAGTTTGAAAAAAAAAATTTACCGTTAAACCGGTCTGGGCTGATTCGGGTCGGGCCGGTTAACCGGTTTAACAACATTGTTCATCCACCGGGTTATACCGGTCCGGGTAACCGGTATTTCAAATGTAAACGGTGCAACCTGCCCGTCGCCCTTAACCCAGCCCAACCCAGCCCCCTTCTACTGGTCCGGGCGATTTCGGTTTTAGCCGTTCTAGGCTGGTCCGAAACCGGGCTGACCCGGCCCGTTTAACACCCTTAAGTTCAGCCGATGCCGTTATATGCAAGACAGTCAGAAATCGGTTAAGTAACTGGGGCAGAATTTTGAGGAGGACCCTCAAAATTCTAATGCAAGGAAGTCGCAATGTCTCTAAAAGTGTCACAGTCATTAGTTCATCTAATTTACTTAATATTATATACCAACATGTTTTATAAAATGATTCTATTCCATCAATAAATGCACATTTCAAAAACTTTATTTCTGTGACAGCCAAGTGTTACCCAGGATAACTCGAACAGGGCCTCTAGAGCAAAGCAAAGCAAAGCAAACCAAGCAGACAAAGGCACGAACAATTTTTCTTTGAATGCAGGGACAAGGAGTAACCACAAGTACGTGCACCTTAAACCATCACCTTCATAACAACCGAACCGCCAAGCGCAAATATATCTCCAGCTAAGAAATATTCTGCTCCTATTTGCTATTTGTATATTGCATGAGGCTAAGCATTGCCTTCCCTTTGCATGAGGCTAAGCCCTGCTTCTATATTTGCATAAGGCTAAGCATTGCCTTCTCTTTGCATGAGGCTAAGCCCTGTCTCAAATCTTGCATGAGGCTAAGCCCTGCCTCCACATTTGCATAAGACTAAGCATTGCCTTCTCTCTGCATGAGACTAAGCCCTGCCTCAAATCTTGCATGTGGCTAAGCGCTTCCTCCATATTTGCATAAGGCTAAGCATTGCCTTCTCTCTGCATGAGACTAAGCCCTGTCTCAAACCTTGCATGAGGCTAAGCCCTGCCTCCATATTTGCATAAGGCTAAGCATTGCCTTCTCTCTGCATAAGACTAAGCCCTGTCTCAAATCTTGCATGAGGCTAAACCCTGCCTCCGTATTTGCATAAGGCTAAGCATTGCCTTCTCTCTGCATGAGACTAAGCCCTGTCTCTATATTTGTATAAGGCTAAGCATTGCCTTCTCTTTTGCATGAGACTAAGCCCTGTCTCAAATCTTGCATGAGGCTAAGCTATGTCTCCCAAATTTGCATAAGGCTAAGCACTGCCTTCTCATGCGACTAAGCATTGTCTCCCTCTACATAAGTGTTGTCCTATTCTAAACTTTGCATTACATTCTTCTCTCGGGGTTAAGCTCTTCCCCCCAAACAAGACCAAGCTTTGTCTTATTATCACATCTGGTATCATGTCTCTGCACTTCATGGGCTGATGTATAGCCAACTTGTCCAAAGGCGTCATAGTCCGAAGGCATCATCCTCATAGCCTGAAGACACCATGTCATGACTGAGGATCTCTCAACACTGCACATCATAATTCAAAGGCGTCATGGTTCAGAGGCACCATTTTCATGGCCCGAAAACATTATTTCATGGCCCGCGAATCCCTTATTCATGCTTCATGGCCCGGGATATCATGGTCTAGGGATGTCATCCTCACTGTCCAAAGACAACCTTCATGGTCCAAAGGGAACTTGCATCATATTTAAGTACTTGCAGCAATCTATACAGTTGCATGCATCGTGTTTTAAGTTTTGCAGGAAGTCCAGGAGGTAACCGTTCTTCAAACAGGAGCAAACCTTCGCTCCGATTTCCACTCACACCATTTATACCTTGTTGATATTTCAAACGTAACCGATTCTCATCAATTGCTCGCCTTTACCCTACGATCGTTCAGATACCTGCCCTGCGATACATCCATTACTATTCAGATTCACATTCATAACTCTGCATAAACCCGTCTGTTACTGTCTTACCCAAATTAACCAACACATACGGTCATTCCTATAAAAATTCCATCGATTTTATTCATCGTTGGGTCCGGAACTACACACGGCCTGATTCCTGTAAAACCAGGGATATGTAGGCAGCTCAAAGACCGGGGTGCGGCCTATATTTTTCAAAATACCCCATTATGTCAAAATCGGTCATCATTTCTTTACCCGATAACTCTTTCATCCTTCACAGGTAAAGAAGAGCAGCTGTTGATACCCAATTTTTCCCTCATATATTTTTAAAATATGCATATATATCTTCAAAGTGGTGTACATACATTATTATTATATTTACAAACATGCCCAAGTATTTCTATAATTTTCTATAATTTTAAAGGCTTTAAATCTATTTATTTCTGCATTTTTTTATTATACAAATATCCAATAATTATCCCTCATATCATTTTTATGATGATTTAATCCTCCAAATTTATCATTCGTGCCCATAGAATGCTTAAATATTTTAATTGCATTTTTTATAATTATATTTGCATTTTTAAGGCTAGAATTGCACATTTTGCAATAATAGCCCATATATATGCATAATTATATTATCTATACAGAAAATGACTTTTTATATTTTTATAATATTAAGTGATTATTTTAAATCTTCTTCATGCACAAATGACATTTTTATCATTTATTAATTATTTTAGTAATTTAAATGGGTATTTAAAACATAGCCTCTTTCCTAATTAATTTTCAGACCTACCCAGCCCAATACCCTATCCAACCTAATAACCCCATAACCCAATACCCAATACACTAACCCAAATACCCATACCCATTTGAATACCCGACCCAGAACCCTTTAAATAAGGACCGTTGACCTCTAAGATCAACGGTCCACAATACACCAACCCCTTTAATTATAACTGTCACGATCCAAAATTCACTAAGGATCGTGATAGCGTCGGAAATCATTGTCAGGCAAGCCAACACCAAATAACTAGTAGTTTCTCGTTTTAGTTATTTCTGAAATCACTTTTTTTTTTTACATTTAGACAATAAATAAAAAAATCCCAGTGAATAAGTAATGATACCTTTAACAATTTTAAAATACTGAATAATCCCATAGACATCCCAGAACCCGGTGTCACAAGTGCATGAACAATTTTTAGGAAATAATATAGTACAATAACCGTCCGGAATACAAATGGGATAGTAGAGAAAATACAATACAGTGAAAGAAACTATGCCGGCTGCGGGTCGCCTCGAGAGATGCACCTATTCTAGGTCTCTGTGTTATCCATGCTGCTACGCCCATTAGGCCGCTAGAGGTACAAGTGCCTATGCAACAAAAATGCACAGCAAGTGTAGCATGAGTACAAAAACAATGTGTACTCAGTAAGTATCCTGCCTAATCTCGAAAAAGTAGAGACGAGAGGTCGACTTCGACACTTACTAGTGGTCCAATAATGATACACCAATGATATAATAAATCAAGGATATTTATAAACATGATTGTAACTCAATAGAATGAAGCAAGTGAACAATTCTTTCTTTTATAGAAAATTCCCAAATTCCTTTTCATTATTTATACATTTATCTCAGGCTAGGGAGAACAAATATCAACATTTATAATTTCTAGGGTAAACATTATAAGCATGCGCAAATCATGCCGTGGACGTACGGTCCGATCCAACAATATTTAAACTGTGCACCGCGAGAGAGTCGAATGGCGCGAACCATAGATGCATCTATATAATCTACCGAGGCGGTCGGCCCGTTCCAAAATAAATAAACACATTAAAGCAGTAAACCAAGAATTCATCGGGGAGCAATCATTCAGGAAAAGCCAAGTTTCTCTTTTAAAAGTCAAGAAATGATGTCTAGCCTTTTAGAAATTAATTTATACATTCAAATACGTGTTTAAGCATTTTTAAATTGACAACAAGGTTGCAAATATTACAAGTAAAGCATGCTTTTGGGCCCTAGACTACCCAGACTTAAGCATAATAGTAGCTACGCACGGACTCTCATCACCTCGTGCGTACGTAGCCCCCACAAATAGGAGCACATAACCAATTAACTCACCTATAGGGACAATTCCCTCTTACAAGGTTAGAAAGGAGACTCACCTCGCTCCGAAGTTCCATAACCGACATTCCACGCCCTTCCGAAGACTCAAATTGATGCATAACGCTCCAAAACTAGCCAATAATTATGCAAATCTATTAATAAATGCTCAATTACTCATGATAATCCAATTTATAAAAATTCCTAACCCCGATCGAAAATTTGAAAAAAACGCCCTCGGGCCTACGTGCCCGGATTCTGAAATTTTTCGAAGATAAAGTTTACCCCCAACCTCACGAACTCAAATATATAATAGACTCTCAATTTCATGTCCAAAATCGTGGTCAAAATCCAAGAATACAAATTTCCTAGGTTTTCTTCAAAATCCCAAAATTTCTACTAATTTACATGATTTTTCATGTTAAAATCAAGATATAATCCAAGTAATTAACCTGCAATAGGTGGGAATCACTTACCTTGACATGGATGATGAAAATGGAGCTCCAAAATCGCTCCTAGGTCGGCTCCCATGGAGGAAATGAGATGAAATGAGCCAAACCCATTTCTTTACACTTATACACTTCCCAGACGACTCTTCTTCGCGTTCGCGAGACCCCCAATGCATTCGCGAAGAAGAAAATTTCCAAAAACAAATTTCCAAACTCTTCTCAGACAGACTCTAGTATAATGGCCATAACGTTTTGTACAAAACTCCAAATGACAAATGGATTAATATTTTGAAAACCAAACACCAAGATCCACAACTTTAGTGTTTTGATCATCTCCCAATTCCTTATAGATTTTGAGATATAAGCTGCCAAAGTCAGCCTTGTGCAACACAAATTTCTTCTTCATCTTCCTGGACAGCCTGTAGTGTACCAGCCATAACTTTTTGTAAACAAATCCAAATGCTAAATCGTTTACTTTTCTGAAAACTAGACACAAAGGGCTACAAATTTTATTTTTGGATCATCTCCAAATTCCGTATAGATTGCGAGATATGAGCCTCCGAAGTCGGACCCGTGCAACATAGATTTCCTTATTCGCGAACGCGAGTATATCACAGCCAACGTGAAGAACAGAGTCCCTGAAGCCAAATCCTTCTTCGCGAACGCGATACGATTCCCGCGAACGCGAAGAACAACACCAGACACCAGCATTAGCTATTGCAAAACAACCCGAAATGATCCGAAACCACCCCGAAACACACCCGAGGCCTCCGGGGCCCCGTCCAATCACACAAACCAGTCCCATAACATAACACGGACCTGCTCGAGGCCTCAAATCACATCAAACAACATCGAAATCATGAATCGCACCCCAATTCAAGCTTAATGAACTTTAGAACGTCAAACTTCTACATTCGATGTCGAAACCTATCAAATCACGTCCGATTGATCTCAAATTTTGCACACAAGTCATATTCGACATTACGGACCCACTCCAACTTCCGGAATTAGATTCCGACCCCGATATCAAAAAGTCCAGTTCCGGTCAAACTTCTCAAAAACCTTCAAATTTCTATCTTTAGCTAAATGACCCACGGACCTCCGAATTCACTTCCGATCGCGCTCCCAACACCAGAATCACCATACGGAGCTATTCCCAGACTCGGAATCCCAAACGAACATTGATAACACTGAAATGCACTTCAACCCAAACTTATGAAATTCTTCCAAAAATGCTAACTTCCACAATAGGTGCCGAAACATTCCCGGGTCTTCCAAAACCCGATCCGGACATACGCCTAAGTCCGAAATCATCATACGAACCTGCTGGAACCTTCGAATCCTAATTCCGAAGTCGTTTACTCAAAAATCCAATCTTAGTCAATTCTTTCAACTTAAAGCTTCCGAAATGAGAATTCTTTCCAAATCAACTCTGAACTTCCCGAAATTCAATTCCGACCATGCGTACAAGTCATAATACCTTAAGTGAAGCTGCTCATGGCCTCAAACTACTAAACGACGCGCTAGAGCTCAAAACGACCAATCGGGTCGTTACATTCTCTCCCACTTAAACATACGTTCGTCCTCGAACGTGCTAAGAACTGTGCTGGAGTTGTCCGAAATCATTGTTTAACACCTCGTGCACCTACCCGTGCTACTACAACCCAATTGAGCACAGTAGCTCGATCAATTCTGAAGATATTCCCTTTTATTCAAGCAAATAAGCTTAGAGCCCAATTCCAACATCCCGAATTCTCTGCTAGGCCTGATTCCAATAAATGAACACCATATCAATCACTACACGAGGCACCACAACATGACTGCATGCCTTTAACGAATTCTCACCATGCACCACATCATTCACAGGACCATAATAACATTCTCTGATCATAATAACCGATATTCCCCGAATCTGATGCTCACAATGCACCTCATGATAAATATAAGTCTTATTCCAACTCTCGCAATAGCGCAACGATGGAAGATGAGTAGAAATTCATAACCAACTGTCGAGTCAACAAATCATTGAGTCTATACTTCTGACAAGAACCATTACCTCATTCTGAACCAAATAATGATCTTTGCCCTTTAATATACTTCATATAATCCGACTGCACTGATCCTAGATTCAATAATCTCGTCTCACCCAGTATGAACTACTCAGGCAATAAGCCATCCCGGTCATGATCAAAAGTCCCATATGATGCCACAACGTGCCAATGGGCCACAAGCTCGAACGTGATACATAAGGAAAACGAACTCTGGAAGGTACTACTCAACTCACGCAACTAATATGAACTTTCCTTAGAAAATGGGAAACAAAACACACAAAAATAGATATAGGGAACTGTACTCAACATTACACTATCGCGGCGTGCAACCCGATCCAAACAACATACTCGTGGCGGCGTACCACCCGATCCACACATAAATTCACATAAGAAGATACATACCGAGCAAAATCGCTCATTACTACAAAATATCGAATATCGGCCACAAGCACGCTAAGTGCATAATACCATCCCCGGGGAGACGGATAGCGCCATAAGCTACAAAACTCAAGCACAACTGAAGTGTGATATATGATCTGAATCTCAAGAGCCATCCCGCTCACATAACACCATCGCTACGCGGAACCTCAACACACAAGAAATTTATTAAGCCATTTCGCAACTCACACAGCACAATATAGCATTACATAAAATAACCGACGACGAAATAACATCCAACGTCCGAATACTCCTCCATAAGGAGCGCTATGCTGAAATGAACACATCCGGCATGATATAGAGCCCATATTCATATTTAAATCCATTCATAGACCTCAAGCCGATTCTGATCATACCGAACTAGGCCAATAATCTTTCCTGGGTCCATAATGACCCCCTTTTCCCATAACACAGAAGAACAGTCGTCCAATTCGGAACAACCTTCCATATTCCACAACCAAATGAACCGAGCGCCCTTCAGGCATAAATTCTCAATTAGCGATAGTACCACAATCTCCATACTTGGTTTAAATCCTCAATCAATTAAGTGACTACACATCACACTTATACAATCTTTCCGTGGGATATGCTCCCATAGCCTTCTGTACCAGGTAACAAGTTTGCACATCCATACCACCGGCCATACAAATGCTGCAAAGTGAATCAAAGATCCACAAGTCAATACACAATACCTCTTACTCATGACACTGATCTCAGGTGACGCTGAAGATAATACCAGCTTACTCTAAATATCTAAATTCTTTTCCTGCTCATCCGAGCCCGTGACCTCCTTCTCAACACCGAACCACAACCTTGATTCTCGACTTCCAATTCCCATGCTACTCACGACACATAATCATGACAATGCGCAAGAGTGCAAGAATTTCATCATAACTCCTGAACCACTAATAGGGTAAACACTTCATCATATAGAAGCCTTTTACTTAACTCATTTCAAGAGAACCATTACAACCTGCGACTAAATTCTCATAATCGCAGAAAATACCAACCTCAAGTAGTGGTCTAAACCACCATAACTCTTACGGGATCCATCTGCACATAATAGGCCATAATACTCAAAAGCCTCCAAATAAAATCAACTACGGCGACCGTCAAACCTTGCACGCATTACTGTAATCATGTGTATAACTTAACACGCTGAAGGAACTAATCGTTGCTACCATTATACCAATTCAACAATTGCTGACTGATTTTACTTCTTCCAATTTACTCTGGGATTGACTTAGGAATAATAGTAGCCCCATTCAAAACATCACTAACCCAAATCCGCACTCATCCTGAGTGACCTTATTTCACGAGACCACACTGCCTCAATTCCCACGAACCATCTCATACCCTTCTTATGTGCATATTCGCATCCTCAACTGGTACACCCATTCTGACAATTCCTCTATGAATCCAAAGTCATTTTCTCCCATTCCTCTCAATTTATACCGCAAACCAAAGATAACACAGAACACTCCAAGCTCCTTATCATAATATGCTGCAAAAGCTTGATACTCAACCATACTATGGACTTGAAACCCTTAGGCACCACACCTTAACCTTTGAACCCACTAGGACCGTTATTGAGAGTCACCCACTCTGACTTGGTCCCGAATATAATCATCTGCAAGGCTCCGCTAGCACATGACCACCCTCTCAAAGAAGCACCCGGCCGAATCACCTTCCTTGCAACTCACTTCTACGCGAAGCATAATTCGTGAGTCTTTCCAAAGCCTGAACATGAATCGATAATGCCAATTATAGAACACATTCTTCATTTCCTTTGCTCAAATTACCACTGATGTTCTCTTTCCTTAGTCGCAGTAACCCATCAATATGCCGATAACTAGAAATCTCACAAATAGGCGACCAGGCAATCCAACCGTAGGCGGTGGGACTCTCCCACTTAGCTTGAAGCCACTATTACACAACTTTGGAACCCACCAAGATTCTTTATCTGTTATTGACATGACCTTGCTCAATTAAACAACCATATTCCTCGAAATTGTTCCTTTAGCATTTCATGAACACTCTAAATCTCTAGCAACATTCACATATTAGACCTCTTACCGATAGCCAGTAAAATCCTTCGCAGGAGCTTCACCAACCACGCGACCGCTGACCTGCTCATAGGAGATAATCCACCTGAGCCCATGCTCATTCACCAGTTGCACAAGTCCATTCACTCCTCGTGGACATCAACTAAATGTGCGACAATATCTTCCAATTCAAAGTTATATTGTATCCTTCTTCATATCAAGCAGCTCCTTTCTGTCATATCAAATCTCCTATCATTATGCTAACCGATATTTCAAATTAAGCTCGTAGACCTAGTCACTGTCCACTATGAATCCCAAATCACTCTAAACTATTCTCAAGGAGTGTAGTCATCCTACCACAGAACCCATATGCTACTCTGCCCCAAAGGCGAATTGAAGAAAACCATAACACCGACGAACTTAACGTATTCAACAAGGACAATGACACCACATCACAGATGAAAATTCCACCACGCTCGAAAATACCAAGTCTTGTTACTCCATCAAATCAAACTTGAACATTCATAGCCCTATTGTCTCTCCTCCGCTAGAAATAAAATTCTAAATCTCTGAATCTTGCATTGAGTAAACATCTTTCCAAGCCATTCACTGCTTCAACGCATAGACAAGCATCCCACTATTACACCAGTACTGTGCGATAGTAACACACGAATCGTCATAACAATTAATGCCAAATCTCAAAACCTAAGGTAATACTGATACTGAGCAGAAACGATAGAACGGCCTTCCGCAAGGCGGCGACAATAGCCCAATCAAATACGCAGGGAGGAACATCCCGCACCATATCTATAGTGCCATTACAATTTCTCAATTCTTGATCGATATAGCAAGTGCTTCACGTCACATAAGATTGAGTAGGAAATAAAAAAAGGCACAAGCCTCAAAGGAATCAAAACGCACGATGAGGAATCAAGAAGGAAAGTGCTCCAAACAGCCTTGTAGCTTCTTGAAGATAAGTACAGACGTCTCCGTACCGATCCGCAAGACTCTACTAGACTTGCTCATGACTCATGAGACCTAAGTGAACCTAGTGCTCTGATACCATGTTGTCACGACCCAAAATTCACTAAGGGTCGTGATAGCGCCGGAAACCATTGTCAGGCAAGCCAACACCAAATAACTACTAATTTCTCGTTTTAGTTATTTCTGAAATCACTTTTTTTTACATTTAGACAATAAATAAAAAAATCCCACTAAATAAGTAATGATACCTTTAACAATTTTAAAATACTGAATAATCCCATAGACATCCCAGAACCCGGTGTCACAAGTGCATGAGCAATTTCTAGGAAATAATATAGTACAATAACCGTTCGGAATACAAATGGGACAGTAGAGAAAATACAATACAGTGAAAGAGACTATGCCGGCTGCGGGTCACCTCGAGAGATGTAGCTCATCTAAGTCTCTGTATCATCCATGCTGCTACGCCCATTAGGCCGCTAGAGATACAAGTGCCTGTGCAACAAAAATGCACAACAAGTGTAGCATGAGTACAAAAACAACGTGTACTCAGTAAGTATCCCGCCTAATCTCGAAGAAGTAGAGACGAGAGGTGATAATAGGCTATATTTATGTAGTTTGGCAACTGTTTATGCCCCAACTTGACTATGCTTCACCGTTCTAGGAAGGTTAAATGACGACAAATTGGCTCTAATTGTGAATTTCATGTTTTGCAGGAGCAAGTTGTGCTTATGAGGACTTAGGATGATGTTTGGAGCTAAATTAAAGCAAGGGAAGCCCCTCGGAGCTGAGTACGTCTGCAAGAAGAAAGAAAATAAGATAGAAAAGGCTGAGTCACTCTAGCGTGGGCCAAGCGCGGCCTTAGCGCGAGCGCGCTAGAGCAAGAAATCGGGACAGTACACTATGCGATATGCGCGGCCACTAGCGCGGCCGCGCTAGTCCATCCGGAGTGCAGAAATTTCAGGGGCAAACTTGGAAGTTTGGGGGTAATTCCACTTAACCTATAAGAGGTCCAGCTCGCCCAAAAAGACATTATCAAGGTTTTTGTAGTTTTTGTGAAGGCAAGAAGAGGCAAGAGGCAAGGAGGATAATTCGACATCGAGTTCTACCTTTCTTCCTTTTGTATTTATCATTCATGTTGAATTTTGATGTTATTATGAACACGATTATGAGTAGCTAATTATTTAGTCTAGGGTTGTTAAGGATGAAATTCTTGTTATGTTAATATAGTTTGCCAGTTTAACATCTATTTGTTCAACTACATTCTTGTTGTAGTTAATTGATAGGATCCTCAATCAGCTGTGCCTATTTAGTATGTATTACTCGGGAGAGAGTGCATATTTAGGTAGTTGTTGAACAACACCACTCCTAAAGTATATGAGGAATCAATAACCGAGGGTTTAAAGGTGGGATTAGAGATAACGAAACCTTGGGTGTGATCTAAAGTGAGCTGTAATAAAAGCCAACTAGCTTACCCCGGGAGAGTGCGTCTTGTAAATTGTCGTAATTACTCGGGAGAGATTACGGTAGTAAGAGTGCTCATGATCGATAGAGACGATTAGGCAATTCTATGCGAAACATAACAGGAAGGGATTCCATCAATAGGGGAAATCACAACCTTAGTTCCTTCTCTTAATTGTTTACAACTCAATCGTTGTTAGCTTTTAGTTTGCTTAACTTTATTCAGTTATAGTTAGTAAGAATATCACCAATTGTTATTCAAAATATCTGGGAAGTTGATTACGAAGAATTTAGTGAGTCTAACCAAAGTAATTGGTGGGTTAATTCCCAGTGGAATTCGACTCTGGGCTAAATACTCGGATTATATTTGCAACGACCGCTTGTCCTTTTTATAAGGCATAGTTGGGCGTGATCAAATTTTGGCTTCGTTGCCGGGGAATTAACTGTGTTATCAATTACAATTGAAAGAAATACAAAAATTCTTAGTGTAGTCAGTTTTCTTTATTTTCAATCCAGACATTGAAATTTTAACGTTTGTTAACTTGGTTGTACAGGTGCATGCCTAGAAACTCATCGAGAACTGGTGAAGTATTTGAAGCATTATCAGATCCCGTAAAAGTTTTCAAGGCCTTGAATCGGGCCAACCGGAAAAACAAACAACAACAATCAACTGAACAACTTGAACGAGACATGGGGAATCGCGAGATAGACCCGGCTGTGCCAGTAGTGGCGCCTATTGTGCCAGAGGCTCCTCTATATGACTGGGCGCAACCCACAACAGAGAATTTGGCCACAACAATATTAGTCCCGTAGATACAGGCCAAATCTTTTCAAATCACAAACAACATGCTGCACTTGTTGCAAAACAAGGGACTATTTTCGGGGTCATACATTGAAGATCCTCAACATCACTTGTAGAATTTCCTGTCAATCTGCAAAACTCAAAGGCAGCCCAACGTAACTCAGGAAGCAATAAAGCTGTTATTGTTTCCATTCTCAGTGACAGGAGCTGCCCAGACTTGGACAAAATTCACTCCCCATTAATTCCATCACGACTTGGGAGGAGTTAGTCAAGTAATTTGTGAATAAGTTTCATCCACCCAACAAGAATGCTCAGCAAATTGATGAAATTTTGAGCTTTAAACAGAAACCAATGGAAACACTGCAAGAAACATGGGAACGATTCAAAGGGATGTTGGTTACATGTCCGCATCACGGTATTCCAGAGCAGATGTTGGGGCAATGGTTTTGCATGGGTCTGACAGATAGCGTGAAGGCTAACGTTGATGCTTCAGCTGGTGGAGCATTCTTGAGAAAAACATGGAGAGAAAGCCAAGTCCTGCTTGACAAGATGGCACAGAATTCGGGGTGGACAACCAGGAATGCACCTATCACTCCAGTAGTTCATTCAGTGCCCTTAGATCCATCCAACACTCTTGCTGAAAATATTGCCACCTTAATGACAAAAATGAGTATACTCACCAAAAAGGTGGAAGAGTCAGGGTAGAAGCAGCAGGCGCACATTGTAGATACAACCAATGGGGGATTATGCACATCTTGCACTAGTTAGCCAATTGGTAGCCGATGGAACGCAGAGAGTAATCATCATCATTACCTTGAGGACATGAATTATGTCTCTAATTATGGGGGCTAGAGACAAGGTATCAGAATTGGGGCCAGCAGAATCAGCCATACAGGCCAGTCCAGCCACAACACAACAATGGAAATATGGGAGCCATGCGACCTCACAATAATGTGGCGCCCTACCAAAGGCCACAGGGATATAACAATCAAAATCAACAGCAGGGTTATCATCCACCTCAGCAGCAACATGGTGGGAGACAGAAAGATGGGTTTCTAGAATCGAGGCAATGATGCAGCAGGTTATTGGGTCAAATGCGAAAATGAGTGAAAGAGTAGATGCACATGAGTCACCTATAAAGAATATTGAAGTGCAAATGGGCCAGATTTCGATGTCTTTGAATAATCATCCTCATAGGACATTGCCTGCAGACACTCAGGTAAATCCAAAAGATCAAGGCCCGAAGCAGCTGATGGCAGTGAGTCTACGCAATGGCAGAGACTTAGACTTGGAGCAAGAGAGGGCTCGAGAAAGCAGACAGGCTGAGACACTTGTACCAGTGCCTATTGAGCTAGATGATTCAACAAAACTGACAGAGTTGACAGTACAGCCCGCCTAGGAAGAAACCAACACACAGATTGAGACTGAGAATGAAGCTGAGACAGCCCAGGAACCGGTAGTTGAGGTGGTGTCTGACAAAGAGAAAACCCGAATCATTGGGAAGAAGAGACCTCCAACACCATTCCCACAGAGGCTGGACAAATACAGAAAGAGGAACAATACAAGAAATTTTTGGATAAGCTGAAACAAATCCAGGTAAATATTCCATTGATTGATGCTTTGAAGGAGATGCCTGGTTATGCAAAAAGGATGAAGGACTTGATGTCCCGGAAATTCGACTTCTAAGATTTGGCCACAGTGACTCTAACTCAGACCTGCAGTGCTGTGGTGACTAGACCAGTTGCTGAGAAGTTGTCTGATCTAGGGAGTTTCACAATTCCCTGCACCATTGGTAACTTTTCCTTTGCCAAGGCACTTTGTGATTTGGGGGCTAGCATAAATCTTATGCCCCTAGCGATCTATAAGAGGTTGGGGATTGGACGAGCTAGACCCACGTCTATGTTGTTGCAGTTGGCTGACAGAACTGTGAAAAGACCCTCTGGTATTTTGGATGACGTGTTGATACAGGTAGGGAAATTTATGTTCCCTACAGATTTTGTGATTCTGGATTGTAAGGTGGATGAAGAAATTCCCATAATTTTGGGAAGGCTGTTCTTGGCCACAGGGAGAGCTCTCATTGATTGTGAAAATGGGGAGCTCAATATGAGGTTGAACGATAAGGAGATAACATTCAACGTGCAGAAATCTATGAGGTGACCAAGTGAATTCGCCAATTGTTCTCTTATTGATGCCGTGGATGTAATCATGGAAGCGGATGATGAGACATTGACTTGAGGATCCTCTTGCTGCATGTCTTGTGAATCTAGATAAGGTGAATGGGAAAAAGTTGGCAGAATGGGTGCTGGCTCTAGAGGGCAGAGGGTTTTGGGATAAAACACTTGAATTCGAGCCCCTGCACTTAGAAAACAGAGTAACTCCTCCAGCCAAGACGTCCATAGAAGAACCACCGAAGCTGGAGTTGAAGCCACTGCCCGCCCATCTCAGGTATGCATTCTTAGGACCTAACTCTACATTACCTGTTATTATCTCATCTAGTTTGTTAGATGTGCAGGCACAACAGCTTTTGCAGGTACTCAAGGAGTACAAGACTGCCATTGGGTGGACCATGGCGGACATTAAAGGGATCAGCCCGGCATATTGTATGCATAAAATTCTGCTGGAAGAGGGGCACAAACCTTCCAGGGAGCACCAAAGAAGGTTGAACCCCAACATGAAGGAAGTGGTGAAGAAGGAGGTGATTAAGTGGTTGGATGCGGGAATCATTTTCCCCATCTCTGACAGCAACTGGGTTAGCCCGGTGCAATGCGTTTCTAAGAAGGATTGTATGACGGTGGTAAAAAATGATAACAATGAGCTGATCTCTACAAGAACCGTCACACACTGGAGAATTTATATGGACTACAGGAAATTAAATCTGGACACCCGGAAAGACCATTTCCCACTTCCCTTCATTGATCAGATGCCTGACAGACTGGCAGAGAGGTCCCTCTTCTGTTTTCTGGATGGGTACTCAGGGTATAACCAAATCTCCATTGCACCAGAGGATAGAGAGAAGACCTCCTTCACATGTCCATATGGAATTTATGCTTTTCGGAGGATGCCCTTTGGCCTATGTAATGCACCCGCCACATTTCAAAGGTGCATGATGGCCATATTCACTGACATGGTCGAAGACATAATGGAGGTGTTCACGTATGATTTCTCAGTGGTGGGGAACTCATTCGATGAGTGCCTTACAAATCTAACCCGAGTGTTGAAAAGATGTATCGAGACTAAACTTGTACTTAATTGGGAAAAGTGCCATTTCATGGTACAAGAGGGTATAGTCTTGGGACACAGTGTATCAAGCAAGGGAATCGAGGTGGATCGTGCTAAAGTTGATGTGATAGCTAAGCTGCCACCCCCCACATCAGTCAAGGCAATCAGGAGCTTCCTTGGGCATGCCGGTTTCTACCGGAGATTCATAAAAGACTTCTCAAAAATTGCCAACCCTCTTTGTAAGTTGTTAGAAAAAGATCACCCTTTCATGTTTTCTGATGATTGCAGGATAGAATTTGAGGAATTGAAAAAGAGGCTAGTCACAACACCCATCATTGTTGCCCCCGACTGGGAGCAACCATTCGAACTCATGTGTGACGCCAGTGACTATGCAGTGGGGGCAGTGCTAGGACATCGGAAAGACAAGATAACTCACCCAATTTACTACGCCAGTAGAACGTTGAGTGGAGCCCAGCTGAACTACACTGTGACTGAAAAGGAGATGCTGGCTGTGGTGTTCTCATTCGACAAGTTCAGATCATACCTGATTGGCTCTAAGGTAATTGTATACACTGATCATGCTTCTCTCAGGTACTTGATTGAAAAGAAGGATTCCAAACCACGCCTAATTCGTTGGGTGCTATTACTGCAAGAGTTCGACCTGGAGATTCGTGACCGTAAGGGCACACAAAACCAAGTCGCTGATCATCTATCGCGACTTGAAGGAGCTGAAAACTTAGCTGAGGTGGAGGATATTCTGGAAACCTTTCCAGACGAGCAGCTACTCGCCACAAGCCTTGAGGAAGTGCCATGGTATGCAGACTTTGCAAATTACCTGGCAAGCGGTATAGTTCCCTATGACCTTTCTTCTGTGCAAAAGAAAAAGTTTTATCGTGACTGCCGCATGTATTACTGGGATGAACCGTATCTGTTTAGAATATGTGTTGACAATATGATCCAGAGGTGTGTCCCCGAGATAGAACAATCTTCTGTTTTGCAGGCATGTCACGCATAAGCATATGACGGACATTTTGGAGGAGTCAGGACGGCAGCAAAAGTTCTAGAAGCCGGGTTCTACTGGCCAACATTGTTTAAGGATGCACATCAATGGGTGAAGGGATGTGATGAATGTCAGCGAACTGGGAAAATTTCCCGTCGCCATGAGATGCCCATGAACCGAATTCAAGAGGTTGAAATGCTCGATGTATGGGGGATAGACTTCATGGGCCCTTTCGTCAGCTCCTTTGGCAATAAGTACATACTTGTTGCTGTAAATTACGTGTCCAAATGGGTGGAAGGTGCAAAACTCCCCACCAATGATGCAAGAGTGGTGGTGGGGTTTTTGAAGAAGAATATATTCACCCATTTCGGGACCCCAAGAGCCATTATCAGTGACGGAGGAACTCACTTCTGCAATCGAGCCTTCAAGAAATTGCTAGCAAAGTACGATGTGCGACACAAGGTGGCAACCCCATATCATCCTCTGACCAGTGGACAAGTCGAAGTGTCGAATAGAGAGATAAAGAGTTGCTGACCAAGACTGTGAACGCCACAAAAACTGATTGGGCGGAAAAGTTATATGATGCACTCTGGGCCTATAAAACCGCTTTCAAAACACCAATTGGTATGTCACCATATAAGTGGGCATGGATGAACCCAAGGAAGTGTCAGTGATCCATATGACTGAACCTCAAAGGTCGAGCGAGCCTTAAATACGCTCATCTATGTCATGCCACAACGTTAAATCAAGAGCTTCATGGGAGACAACCCATTGACTTGTTGTAACTATCATGCCACGACATTAACTAAGGCGCTGGTTGGGAGGCAACCCAATACGTAGTGACTTTAGTATAGTTAGTATTTGTTAATGTTGATTTTGGTAAGTACTAACCAATGCAGGTAAGCTTGGGCGAGTGATAAGTCCATCAGACGCGGAAGGAACATGTAAAAAAAAGTGGAAAGTTTTTGAGCCCAGTAGCACGCCCGCGCTAGTGACCGGGCATATGGCCAATCATTCTGCCTCAGCATTCCTCCCAGTAGCGCGCCCGCGCTAGTGGCCAAGTACACTGTTTCACTAGCGTGGCCACGCTCGAACCGCGCTACGACCGCGCTAGTACCATTCGCCTGCCACTTTGTTTAACTTAACATTTTTTTTTATTTTTTTATTTTGTATGTTAATTGTTTTAGTTGGTTAATTCCCCCCCCCCCCCTAACTATTCCCCTCTTCTCCATTCCCAAATACCCAACGCCTAAGAACCCCAACCCTAACTCCCATCTTCTCCTAATTTTCCTCTTCTCCTAATTCCCCTCTTCTCCATTCCTAAATAATCCCAGCCCAAACTCCCCTAGGTTCAAAGCAATCCCTCCACTACTCTTCTTCGCTTCTCACCATCTTCTCTCACTACAGGTAAGGTTTTCTTTTTTTCAATTTTTGTAAATTTTCATTTGATTTCTTAATTATGTAGTAGTTTTTTTCTTCTCTTTCCTTAGAAGCAAGTTGTAGTGTATGTGTAGTGCTTGTGGGTGGTGATGTTTGTGGAGTTGTAGCTATTAACTTAGTGGGTGAATTTGGGGAAATTGTGGTGGTCATGGGGTTACAACATGTTTAATTGGGGGTTTTCGGTATATAGTGCCCACAAAGTGTTCGTTTAAATGCCACAGTGTGTGTAAATGGGTAATTATGACCAATTGTGCGGGTGAAGTCTGAGTAACCGCAGTTGAGTCACACCCTTTGTGCTGTGCTAATGCTATTCTTTTTCCAGGTATATGGCTCCCTCCAGGAAATATCGAACCACCGGTGCTTCATCTAGCGGTCAAGATGGATCTTCCAGGGCACGCGTGTCAGCTCCTACTCGTCCTTTTGATAGCAGCAGGTTCGTCTCCGCCAAGGATCAGGACTGCTTTGCGGATAAGGCCCCTAAGAAACCAATACCGGAGAGGGGCATAGATATAGGGTCGCTTCAGCTGGGCTGCCCTAACTTGTATAGTGAGCTGGTCAGGCGGGGACTACAAATCTTCTTTGAAGAGCCGGGCGAGGGAAATTTGATGGTTATCCGTGAATTCTACGCCAATGTAAAAGAACATGTGAATGGCGTAGTAACTGTGTGTAGGAAGGCGGTGGATGCCTCTATTGAGGCTATTCGGAGAATATACCAGCTGCCCGAACCTGTGGGGAGTACGAGGACTATTATGAAATGTATGGGAGGAAATACACCCAGTGGGAGATGTTCTTTGAAACCATTTGTGTACCCGACAAAGAAATTGTATGGATGAAGTACGGGAAGAAGTTTCATTCCGTGGCACTCACTTTTGAAGGGAAGTGCTGGTTGTATGTCATCAACAACCGCCTAATCCTGTCTTCCAACACCACGGAGGTGAATGCTCCTCGAGCTGCTCTAATTTGGTGCTTTGTAAATGGTCACAACTTTGACGTGGCAAAGATCATTCACGAGGAGATGTTTACCCGTTGTCCGGTGAAGAGGTATGGGTTCTTCTTCCCTTCCTTAGTTACTAGACTTTGCCGGGCAGCTCGGGTGCCAGAAAATTTGAATGTGGATGGGTTAGTGCCAAGAGATTCCAAGTTCTGAGCTGATAAGGTAACTACTAGGAAGGAGCCTGTGGCAGTTGGTGGGGATAATAGTGTTGAATCTAATGACTCTGAGGAAGGGGAGGCTGAGCAGGAGGAAGCACGGGCCGAGTCACCGGCCCATGAGCAAATTGCAGAGGCGACAGGACCATCTGGGGCTGCTCGGGTTACCCGTTTCACAGCTTTAGAGCGGGAGGTAGCAGGGCTGCGTACCTCAGCCACCGACTTAGGTACACGTGTTGATACGATGGCCACCCAGCAGGTTAAATCGGAGAAGAAAATATTGGCCTGGCTGCGAGCTTTGGGTCGTGCATGCAATCTGAACCCGAACACGGTCTCCGATCAAGAGTGATCAATCAGGGAAGTTCCTTTACCTCACTGTTCTTTATTTTGTATGCCATGAGGGCATGTATTCCTTTTAAGTGTGGGGTAGGGGATACTTCAATGTATGTGTATATTTTATGTATGATGTTTAATGTTTTCTTTGTTTTTCTTGATTGTTTTTGTGGTTTTGAGCAGCAGTCAAATTAGGTTAGTCGACTTGTCCCGACGACGGATCTCTTTTGACGGGGTTCTTGAGGGACTAAGTCGACGTGAAAATCTGGAAAAAAAATATGTTGGACTCTTCCTGATGACGGATCTTCTAGACAGTTTTCTTGAGGGAAGTAAGTCTAAAGAAAAAACCAAAAAGATTTTGTTTGTTTTAGGTAGTGTAGTAACTCCCCCTTGGTTTTTCTTTGGGCCACGGTTCTTTTCCAAGGGTTTTGCTTGAACCGGGTGTAGTTAGTTTTTTTTTGTTTATTTTGTTTCTAGTTTTAGTTGGTACTTATGGGCGATGAGCTGAAATAGAAAGAGAAGCCCTTAGAGTTGATACACCTGAACACAGTAGACACTAGAGTGTGACACTTAGTCTCAGTGGTTGATTCTTGTTAGAGTGCCTTAATTTGTATGTTTGTAACTGACTTGAATACTCAAACGAGAGTGTCTTGATAAGCCAATCTGGAGTGAGTCCTGTGCCATGTGTGTGTGAGTTGTATTGTATTCTATGCTCTGCACTTGATGCCTAGAACTTGCCCCGTGTGTTTGCAAAGCGAAATAGTAGCTTTATTTAGTCTTAGAAGTGATATAGGCATTTCTTTATTGAGCTAGATATATAAAGTAAACCCACCTAAATGCGATATTTCGTAGTTAACCCCGTTGAGCCTATAAGCCTGTTTCTTTGGCAACCACATTACAAACCTTACCAATTGTTTGAACGGCCCATCTGTTTGAACCGTTTTACCTCCCATGAGCACTTGAATGGTTATGAAATATGCAAAAGTTAAAGTGTGGGGTGGTGGTTTGGTTTTTGAGTGGAACCAATGAAATAGAGAAAAGGTGTAGTATTTTGAAAAATAAAAGAATAAGCGCCACTTAAATCTAAAAAAAAGAGAATAAGTAAATGTAGTACTTGATAAGTGGTGACTTGATATAATTGCACCTAATGGAGTTTGGGGTATGGTGGTGGAATGTCTGGTCTGACATAAGTATGGTTTTGAATGCGAATGTGATTGTATTAAAAGTGCTTAGGGAGGTTAGTCACTATATCCAAATATATCCTACCTGTCCCTTAGCCTACATTACAACCAAATGAAGTCCTAATTGATCTTAGACTGAATGGGCTCAATTAGTAGAGTAGTACACTACGGGCAAGCCTATGGTGCATCTGTGTGGCATATGAATTTTCTTTCTGAGAGTGAGTGAATTTTGTCTATCTAAGTTCCTAATTGTTCTTAATATTATTATTTGTGGAACTACTCTCTTGTGTGATGTGAGGGCATTTGATTCACGAAGGAAAGGCAAGTCTTGACCTCTGTATAGAGTAATTTGAGTAAGTATGAATATTTCACGGCACGTGAGAGTCGACTCTTGAGGCAAAGATGGTACACTACTAGACGTAACTTTTCTGATTTGTTCTTGGTGTGATACGTTAGGGAGAAGCTTAGTGAAGGAACCTTTATAGAGTATGGTGGATTGCTCGGGGACTATCAATGATTTAAGTGTGGGGTGTCGATAATAGGCTAGATTTATGTAGTTTGGCGACTGTTTATGCCCCAACTTGACTATGCTTCACAGTTCTAGGAAGGTTAAATGACGATAAATTGGCTCTAATTTTGAATTTCATGTTTTTCAAGAGCAAGTTGTGCTTATGAGGACTTAGGACAGTGTTTGGAGCTAAATTAAAGCAAGGGAAGCCCCTCGGAGCTGAGTCCGTGTGCAAGAAGAAAGAAAAGAAGAGAGAAAAGGCTGAGTCACTCTAGCGCGGGCCAAGCACGGCCTTAGCGTGATCGTGCTAGAGCAGGAGACCGGGACAGTACACTATGCGATATGTGCGGCCACTAGCGCGGTTCGAGCGCGGCCGCGCTAGTCCATCCGGAATGCAGAAATTTTAGGGGCAAACTTGGAAGTTTGGGGGTAATTCCACTTAACCTATAAGAGGTCCAGCTCGCCCAAAAAGACATTATAAAGGTTTTTGTAGTTTTTGTGAAGGCAAGAAGAGGCAAGAGGCAAGGAGGATAATTCGACATCGAGTTCTACCTTTCTTCCTTTTGTATTTATCATTCATGTTGAATTTTGATGCTATTATGAACACGATTATGAGTAGCTAATTATTTAGTCTAGGGTTTTTATGGAACCTATTGAGGATGAACTTCTTGTTATGTTAATATAGTTTGCCCAGTTTAATCTCTATTTGTTCAACTATGTTCTTGTTGTAGTTAATTGATAGGATCCTCAATCAGCTGTGCCTATTTAGTATGTATTACTCGGGAGAGAGTGCATATTTAGGTAGTTGTTGAACAACACCACTCCCAAAGTATATTAGGAATCAATAACCGAGGGTTTAAAGGTGGGGTTAGGGATAACGAAACCTTGGGTGTGATCTAAAGTGAGCTGTCATAAAAGCCAGCTAGCGTAACCCGGGAGAGTGCGTCTAGTAAATTGTTGTAATTACTCGGGAGAGATTACGGTAGTAAGAGTGCTCATGATCGATAGAGACGATTAGGCAATTCTATGCGAAACATAACAGGAAGGGATTCCATCAATAGGGAAAATCACAACCTTAGATCCTTCTCTTAATTGTTTACAACTCAATCATTGTTAGCTTTTAGTTTTCTTAACTTTATTCAGTTATAGTTAGTAAAAATGTCACCAATTGTTATTCAAAATATTTGGGAAGTTGATTACAAAGAATTCAGTTAGTCGCACAAAAGTAATTGGTGGGTTAGTTCCCTGTGGAATTCAACTCTGGGCTAAATACTCGGATTATATTTACTACGACCGCTTGTCCTTTTTATAAGGTATAGTTGGGCATGATCAAGAGGTCGACTTCGACACTTACTAGTGGTCCAATAATGATACACCAATGATATAATAAATCAAGGATTTTTATAAACATGATTGTAACTCAATAGAATGAAGCAAGTGAACAATTCTTTCTTTTATAGGAAATTCCCAAATTCCTTTTCATTATTTATACATTTATCTCAGGTCAGGGAGAACAAATATCAACATTTATAATTTCTAAGGCAAACATTACAAGCATGCCCAAATCATGCCGAGGACGTACGACCCGATCCAACAATATTTAAACTGTGCACCACCAGAGGGTCGAATGGCGCGAACCATAGATGCATCTATTTAATCTACCGAGGTGTTCGGCCCGTTCCAAAATAAATAAACACATTCAAGCAGTCAACCAAGAATGCATCAGGGAGCAATCATTCAGGAAAAGGCAAGTTTCTCTTTTAAAAGTCAAGAAATGATCTAGCCTTTTAGAAATTTATTTATACATTCAATATGTGTTTAAGCACTTTTAAATTGACAACAAGGTTGCAAATATTACAAGTAAAAGCATGCTTTTGGGCCCTAGACTACCCGGACTTAAGCATAATAGTAGCTACGCACGGACTCTCGTCACTACGTGCGTACGTAGCCCCCACAAATAGGAGCACATAACCAATTAACTCACCTATGGGGACAATTCCCTCTTACAAGGTTAGAAAGGAGACTCACCTCGCTCCGAAGTTCCATAACCGGCATTCCACGCCCTTCCGAAGACTCAAATCGATGCATAACGCTCCAAAACTAGCCAATAATTATGCAAATCTATTAATAAATGCTCAATTACTCATGATAATCAAATTTTTAAAAATTCCTAACCCCGATCAAAAAGTTGACAAAAACGCCCTCGGGCCCACGTGCTCGGATTCCAAAATTTTTCGAAGATAAAATTTACCCCCAACCTCACGAACTCAAATATATAATTGGCTCTCAATTCCATGTCCAAAATCGTGGTCAAAATCCAAGAATAAAAATTTCCTAGGTTTTCTTCAAAATCCCAAAATTTCTACTAATTTACATGATTTTTCATGTTAAAATCTAGATATAATCCAAGTAATTAACTTGCAATAGGTGGGAATCACTTACCTTGACATGAATGATGAAAATGGAGCTCCAAAATCGCTCCTAGGTCGGCTCCCATGGAGGAAATGAGATGAAATGAGCCAAACCCATTTCTTTACACTTATACACTGCCCAGACGACTCTTCTTCGCGTTCGCGAAGAAGAAAATTTCCAAAAACAAATTTCCAAACTCTTCTCAGACAGACTCTAGTATAATGGCCATAACGTTTTGTACAAAACTCCAAATGACAAATGGTTTAATATTTTGAAAACCAAACACCAAGATCCACAACTTTAGTGTTTTGATCATCTCCCAATTCCTTATAGATTTTGAGATATAAGCTGCCAAAGTCAGCCTTGTGCGACACAAATTTCTTCTTCATCTTCCCGGACAGCCTGTAGTGTACCAGCCATAACGTTTTGTAAAAAATTCCAAATGCTAAATGGTTTACTTTTCTGAAAACTAGACACAAAGGGCTACAAATTTTATTTTTGGATCATCTCCAAATTCCTTATAGATTGCGAGATATGAGCCTTCAAAGTCAGAACTGTGCAACAGAGATTTCATTATTCGCGAACGCAGGTACGTCACTGCAAACGCGAAGAACAGAGTCCCTGAAGCCAAATCCTTCTTCGCGAATGCCATACGATGCCCTCGAACGCGAAGAACAACACCAGACACCAGCATCAGCTATTGCAAAATAGCCCGAAATGATCCGAAACCACCCCGAAACACACCCGAGGCCCCCGGGGCCCCGTCCAATCACACAAACCAGTCCCATAACATAACACGGACCTGCTCGAGGCCTCAAATCACATCAAACAACATCGAAATCATGAATCGCACCCCAATTCAAGCTTAATGAACTTTAGAACTTCAAACTTCTACATTCGATGTCGAAATCTATCAAATCACATCCGATTGATCTCAAATTTTGCACACAAGTCACATTCGACATTACAGACCTACTCCAACTTCCAAAATTAGATTCCGGCCCTGATATCAAAAAGTCCACTTCCGGTCAAACTTCTCAAAACCCTTCAAATTTCTATCTTTAGCCAAATGACTCCAAAATGACCCACGGACCTTCGAATTCACTTCTGATCGCGCTCCCAACACCAGAATCACCATAAGGAGCTATTCCCAGACTCGGAATCCCAAACGGACATTGATAACACTGAAATGCACTTCAACCCAAACTTATGAAATTCTTCCAAAAATGCTAACTTCCACAATAGGTGTCGAAACGTTCCCGGGTCTTCCAAAACCCGATCTAGAAATACGCCCAAGTCCGAAATCATCATACGAACCTGCTGGAATCTTCGAATCCTAATTCCGAGGTCGTTTATGCAAAAATCAATCTTAGTCAATTCTTTCAACTTAAAGCTTCCGAAATGAGAATTCTCTTTCCAAATCAACTCCGAATTTTCCGAAATTCTACTCCGACCATGCATACAAGTCATAATACCTGAAGTGAAGCTGCTCATGGCCTCAAACTGCTGAACGACGCGCTAGAGCTCAAAACGACCGATCGGGTCGTTACAATATCCTACTAGAAACCCTAACCCATTCCCTCTAAACCCGTCGCCCTTAAAAACTCTCAAAGCCCTCTCCGTCTCAATCAAACCCTAGCACGGTCACCCTCAAATCTCTCCTATTCCGGCTCAAACATGGAATCAATCCATGATTTACTTACCTATTTTGTGTAACTCTATTATTATACGCTCGTCTATGGTATTACTTAGGTTCTTGCCCTATTTTTGGCAAGAACTACCTCAATAACGGGTAGATTCACCCTGATTCTGTGAAGATCTAGACGATCTTCCGTCCATATACATGTTTTATTGAATGATTCTTGCATTTCTGGTCCGATTCAAAGCATCTGTCTCAATTAGAGTTTGAGACCTTTCCTTGTTCTTTAGTGATCTCTGATTGATACTCTTTCCTTTCTCGTATTTGACTAATATTTTCCTTATTTCTGTTTAATCTAACGTGTTTCGTTTATTTTTTACCTTATTTTGCCCTAAATTAGGATTTCAGATCTTTTTCTGGTTCGATTCTGTGTTTCCTTTTGAATAATCTCCCATCTATGTTAGTTTTATGCAAATATGTGGTTATTTGCTTTATTTTCTGCCGATTTTATGGTTTACCTAAATTTAGGGTTTCAAACCCTTTTACTCGAACCAAATCTGGTTCAATCCTACTCTTCTTCTGAATAATCCCTGTCTACGTTCATTTTTTGTGCTAGTACGTGATTCTTTGCCATTATTCTTTGCTGATTTTGGGATTTACCTAATTTAGGGTTTCAGACCCTTTTTACTTGAACCAAATCTGGTATTCCTTTTCGTTATATGCCTTATGTGATTCTTTATCTTTTTCCTACTGATTTTGTGTATCTTCACCTAAAGTTTAGGGATCAATTTTACTGATTTAAACGCTTACCTTTCTAGTGTTTGACTAATTGGTTTTCCATGTTTATGTGTTTAATTCCTACATTATTTAAACCCTTTCCCCTTTCCCACAAGTCTCGAACTTTCCTATTCTCACTACTAAAAGTTAAGCTCTCTCTCTCTCTTGCTCCTATTCTGATTTCTGCACTAAGTGGCTATTGTTTGGCCGGCTGAAAGCCAAGGCCAAATTACTCTGGAATTTAACTATTACTGCATCTTTACTTGCTTTCTTCTCAACTGGTATGCCCTAACCTTTGCAATTTTCTTCTCTATGCTTTGTTTGACTAGTCTATTTCAATTCCTAGCATGATTCTGCCCTTTATCTGGCAATTTGATAATACTGCTAAACTTAAGACTAAGTTATTTTAGGATAATAGGAATCCTCTCATAAGTTAGTTTAAGGTTCGATTTGTTTGTCAGTTTTATACCTGTTCTGAACTATGAGCATGTAATCAAGTATGTTTGTGCTTAATTCATATGTAGTGTCTGTTTAATTCAAGTGTTTCTGTCTCTGTGTTTAAGCCATGATTGTTTTAATACTAGCATGAGTATCTAGCTTAATCAACCTTCACCATGTTTGAACTGTATGCTGACCTGAACCTTGTTTGTTTCTTGGAGCAGTTCTGCCCGCAACTGTGTATTCTCAACTGTCTCTCTTCTAAAATTGAACTATTTCAAAACTAGCCCCCTTACCCTTTATGCACTGGTTTTCAAACATCCTACTCTTAGTCACTTAAGTTCCTACCACCCCAGTGTGAGCACTGCCTAGGGTCCTTGAGACTCCTTTGAACTCTGACACATTGGGGCTGGTTTTTTCCAATCTTTTATGAACTCTATGCTGAATGTGTGGTTTTGGTGTGAGCATTGCCCGGGGTCCCTGAGGCTCTTTGGGAACTTTGACACACTGGAAGCCTGGATTAATGTGCTATGAATGGATCATTGCTATGCTTCAGAGCTGTTGTGTTTGAAGGCCTGGTTCCCAGGTCTAGACTAGGCCTATGAAGGCTCCCTATAGTGTAACCGTTATTATTATGTAATTCATTCATTTTGGACTTTAATAATTTTTGTAATAACAAATTTGGGGTTTATTCGTAAAATCGGGGGGGGGGGGGTTTCTTATACCTTTGTTGAAACTGGGTAGAGATCCTGCCTATAGGTTTAATTATGCTGATTGAACTATGTGGGTATTATATTGTGTTTAGAGATCCTGCATATAGATTTTTTCATGATCATTTTGATTCTGTGTTGCACATCTAGATGCTAGAAACCCTACTTATAGGACTTTACGTTTAATTTTGCACCTTAGAAATCCTGTTCATAGGATCTACACATATTTTCACCCAATGTGCATTAGTGACCATGTCTATAGGGCTTTTGTTGATTATCTTTCATAACAACCTGTTAATTTCTGTCCAAATACGGTTAATAGATATCATGCCTATAGGAATAAAAATCGGTTTCAAACCTAGAAATCATGCCTATAGGATTTAAAACTAATAGATATCATGTCTATAGAGTGAAATCAGTTTTGAAACTTGGAAATCCTGCCTGTAGTAGTTTAAATCAACCTCGCAATTAGAAATTATGCTTATAGGGGTTTAAATCAATTCAGCAATTAGAAAGCATGCATATAGGATCTAAAAGGAATAAAACTATCTTTATGAGTTAAAATCAGTGCTACACTTAGAGATCATGCCTATAAGATCTTGTTAGTCATTCTGAATTCAAGCGCTTTTGTAGGCAATAGATCCGTAGAACTTATTAGTGATTCTAGGTTTAAAACTGCGACACATTTTTGCTTGAAATCCCCAAATCCATGCTGAATAAAATCAGTAGGCAAACAAATAGGTCCCAATGCTCGCCTTAATAAAATTGTCTTTACACTCTGTTGTCTCACGTAGATATCCTGCCTATAGAATTCCAAAGTTAATCAAGTTTGCTGATTCAATTGCGTGCTTTTGTTGCCTATGTGAGTAGGTCAATGTGAGCCCATACTTGCTTTATTTGAAAGTTCTACTTGTTTTGTTTGTCGCCTAAATTTCACATTTTTAAGCAATATAGGATTGGTCTAGAACTATCCCAAATAGAGGTCCTAATACCTCCAGGACCATAGGTAAGGGACGAGTAGTGCACGCATAGGGTACGGTTTAGAATCAATTAGTGCGCTTAAGTAACAACTTGAAGATAGTAATTGGGTAGTAAAGGAACTGATAGCCTATGCGCTAATGCTATGAGTAAAATACCGACTTGAGGGAGTTGCAAAGCATTGCATGGAATGATCCTATAGGCTAAAAAACGTAGGACCATCCCCTATACTCTTGTGTAAAATAACTGAATATTGTATTTGTCCAAATTGTTTTCTTCCTTTTTAAGACTGTTTTGCTTAATTTAAGTTTGGCCGGGGCCCACTGGTGATCTAGATTGGTTATCTGAGTTAATTGCGTTAGGTGCCCTAACGCACCTCAAATCCGTTAGGCGGCGAGTCTTTCAAATCCAATTCCCTACCCTCATGGAAAGGAGTAGTGCCAGAAATGTCGAAACCTGATTTTGCGAGAAAAAAGGGGGCGCGACAGTCATGCCAAAACAATTCAGAGGATGTGGCTTTAGACCAATTCTGATTGATGTATCTCTTCATATAATATACCCTGGGATTTCTCCTATTACTGCAACAATCAGAGAGTGCTTCCACTTATCAATCTCTTTCGCCGTCTCCATGGGATCTAATTGAATAACCACATTACCATCCACAATCGTCGGTGGAATGTAAGACAGAGTAAGGCCATTTGATGCCATCCGATTTTTAGCAAACAGATTAACCCACTCCGGAGCTATAGGATCTTTGTTAGCCATCAATCACTGCGGATTTTCGTCTACATGTGCATTTAGTTGTGGTTGCACCATAGCCGTTACACTCGATGATGAAGCCACACATTCACTCAGTGGTTTGCTCTTTCCACTATCAACCTTAGTCAATCTACTGTCCAAAACTACTGTCTGAGTCTGAGAATTATTAGATTGAGAGATATTACCTTTTTGGTGATCCACCACTGGTGCTACCAATGGTGTTGCCGCCTGTAATTTTTGAGAAACTACCTGTGTTGATGGAGATGCATTTGTTGTGAGCGAGCTTCCAGAACTAGTATCGGTGTCTTCCTTGGCCGTCCTAGTCCATTACCTTTGCCCTTCGCCATTGACAACCACCGTCCCCCGCCAAACGTAACCGCCGCTTGGAGAAGCTAGTCAATGGGGAGGGAATTTTCTAAAGTAATCAATGACTTTTTGTATTTTTCATTTGAATTGAAAGTTTTTTTATTTTAATATAATTTTAAAACTTCAACTTGAAACTACTCCCCAATTTGAATGAGTAATTTTTTTCGTTTCTTATTATAACTAATTATAAGATATCTATATTTATTAATTCAAATAGAGTAACCAATTAATTCAAAATTTAAAATTCAAAAGATTTTTTAGTTAGAAAGGTAGTTTATTTTGTCTTAAAACTCCAACTTGAAACTACTTCCAATTTGAATGGGTAGTTATTTTTTTTATATTTTCGTTTTTCTTAATATAGCTAATTATAAGATATCTATATTTATTAATTCAAATAGAATAACTAATTAATTCAATATTTAAAAGGTTTTTTTTAGTTTAAAATGTAGTTTATTTTGTCTTAACAATGCCACTTAGCTTTTTGTGATTATGCCACTTATCTTAATAATATGCTTTTGCCTCTCCTTAGATTTAGAATTAGAATTTGGGGTTACAAATAAATTACGATATTGAAATAGTTACATACTACTCTATTTACAGTGTTTGCTAGTAATATAACTATTCTCTCCCATTTTTATGGCGCATTGAACACGAAATTTAATATTAATAAATAATAAAAAGTTTTTAAATTATTTCTAAATATAAAATATCTTTTTTGATAAATTAAAAGAAAAATATACCACATAAATTGAAAATATACTATTTCTCAATTTTTATTAATTAGGCATGACAATAAAATTCGAACAACCAATATGATACTCTATCTGTTTTAACTTAAGTGATATAGTTTGGTTCGACATGGAGTTTAAGAAAGAAATAAAAACTTCTAAAATTTTAAGGTCTTTAATATGACATAATATTTGTGTGGTCATATAAGCTTCTCATTAATGTTAAAATGAGACGATTAAATTATTTTTAAAATATAAAAATATGTCATTCTTTTTTAAATAGATTATTAAGAAAATAATAATAGATAAATAGATAACCATTTATCTATATTATTACTTTGGTTATTTCCATTTTTGTCACTAATTAATACTTCCTCCCTTTCAATTTGTTTGAACCTTTTTTTTGTGTACGAGGGACAAAATGACTAGTTTTTTTATGAGAATTTGGACATAGATTTTTATAAATTTTTTGAAATAAAATTTTAAATATTTAAAATTACGTAAAAACTCCGAGGCTTGAGAGCTTATTCCCTTTTTGTTCACTTTTCTTTTTCTTTACTTATTTTCTTTATTGAATGATTGGCTCAATAGCTTTCTTCCTTCAATTAGAAAAGGGGCTAATGGAAACTCAGGAGCTTCACTCAGAGCTATTAAGCTCTTTGGGGGAAGTCAGAAGTTCTTCCACTCGGAATTGCATCAGAGAAGAAAGCTCCACAGAAGACTCCGAAGGAGTAGGAATTGGCTCACTAGGTTCTTCAACTAAAAAGTAGTAATTTAAGTCACAATAATTATAAAAAGTAGTAATTTGAGTAAATGGCCATTTATGTTGTGGGCGTTTTGCATAAACAGCCATTCTGAAGAGACCCAACTTTGGCTATAAATACAACACTATTCTGCTCAGAATTTTAACTACAATTTTCTGAGTTTCCTCTCCTTCTTCTGCATACTTTTAGCATCAAAACAAAGCAAAAAGTAAGTGTGATTTGCTACCGAACTTTGTGTTCGCTGAAACACTGGAGTTTGAAGTACCACTACACCAGTGTGTAATTCGTTCTATCCTGGGAGGAAATAATCCATAACCTTGGGTACTAGGAGGGGATTAAATTCCTTAAGGAAACACTGTGAATTCAGTGGGCTCGAATTGGTTTATGTCATTTCTGTTTATATTCATTACTGTTTATATTCATTTATATTTCCAGAATTTATTTTACAAATACAGTGTAATAACAGAATGGTCAAGCGCACATACTTAACCGGAAAATTACACTATATATATAAATAAAATATTATTCTATTTTAATATATCCAACAACTTGCACACCCGTGATACAACTGGGTGAGGTAGCCCAGTGGTGAAGGGTGGGCAAAATGTGCCACTAATTGTAGGTTCAAGTTTCAATACAAACTTTTGATACATTCCATTTGTTTTATATTATTATTTTTTCAAGAAGCAATATAAGTGTACACTTTGATTTTCTTTTTCTTTTTTAATTTTTCAATAAACAAATATTAAAGATCATTATTTAATTAAAAGCTACTTAATAAAAATTCTAAAAGCTCTTCACTATATCTAAACCTAAGTTTGTCAAAATAGAAAAAGAAGAAACAGTGAGGAGAGAAACAAAAGACCCTCGCTTGCTCTTTGCCTTGCTAGCCTATTGCGTTATTGTCAGATGCCCGTGAAAGCTTGCACTCTAACTCTAAATCCGGCTCAATTTCAGGTTAGATTTCTGATGATAGGCTATAATTGCATATTTTAGTCGCTTATTACACTCGAATTTACTGCACTTTAATTGAGTTTGCGCTTTAATCGCTAGTGTTTTGCACTAATTGTGTGTTTTATGCCTTGTAGGTGTGATTCCGAGCTATATAGATGTTATGAAATGAATTTAAGTGATTTGAAGCTTTGAAGTCTGAGTAAAAGCTCAAGGAATTAAGCCGGGATCGTGTTCGGGGGTCAAATTTGATAATTAAGTACGAACGAAGACTTGAGGAGGCATATTGCGCACTGTCTAGTAAAATAGACATAACTTTTTGCTCAGAAATCCATTTGGGATCCACAATATATGGTTGGAAAGCTAACTCAAAGGGCTACAACTTTCATGTTTTACGTTTTTCCAAATTCGAAACGGAACAGGGTGAAAAATCGCGGTTTTTCCGCGACCGCGGCAGAACCGCGGTGGAAGGCAGTTTCTGAAGAATGAAGAATCCGCGAGGGCGTTTGGCCGCGGTTCCACCGCGATCGCGGTGAAACCGCGGTGGGAAGCGTAAAGTTCAGGGGCTAAAGTGTAAAACATGGGATTTTAAGTCCTAAACCCTATATAAAACAAAGGAGGCCGGCCTAGAACAAGAAGAGGACATATTTTGGACACAAATTAGTCCTAAGGAGGCGGAGAGACACTACTTTAGGGTTAGACAACACCCTTGGAGGCAAGAACACATTGGGAGCAAGGCGGAGAATTCTTCTACAAGTTTTTCCTTCCTCTTCCTATTTTTCATTGTTGGTTATGACTTTTAGTATTGTAGTTTTACATACTATTATGAATAGCTAATTTGTTATCTAGAGTTTTGATAGAACCTTTTGTAGGATAAATTCTTGTTATGTTTTTATATAATTGAGCCATAGCTTTTCTCTATTTGTTCAACTACGTTTATATTCTGGTTGATTGAAGAGCTCTCAATTAGCTGTGCCTATTTAGTATGCATAACTCGGGAGAGAGTGCATATTTAGGTAATTGTTGAACAACACCACTCCCAAAGTATATGAGGGATCAATAACCGAGGGTTTAAAGGTGGGATTAGGGATAACGAAGCCTTGGGTGCGATCTGAAGTGAGCTGTATTAAAAGCCAGCTAGCGTAGCTCGGGAGAGTGCGTCTAATAAATTGTTGTAATTACTCGGGAGAGATTCACGGTAATAAGAGTGCTCATGATCGGTAGAGAATACTTAGGCGAAATTATAGAAGACATAGCGGGAAGGATTCCGACAATTGGGGAAATCATAACTCTAGACCTCCTTAATCTTTTCTATAACCCTCAGTATCGTTAGTTGTTAATTTACTATTTTAATTTGTTAGTTAAGTAGTTAAACATAAGAATCTTAATATCTATAGGTTAGGAATTGTTCAAGCTTGTCTTCTTGCTGATAGTGAACAGCTGTAGCTAAACCTTAGTTCTCTGTGGGATTCGACTCCGGACTTGTAAACCGGATTATATTTGCAGCGACCGCATTGTCCTTTTTAGAAGGCATAGTTGGGCGTGATCAATTTCTTCTGGCTTTCTCTTTCCTTTTTTTTTTTTTGCTCAATTTACAATCTGAATTTTATTGTTAGAGTCTTTAGAGATTGAAAATTTGCTAAATATTTCTGAATCTCTTAAACAATTTACAACTAGAATAAAATAATTGATACTTGTATAGTGTTACAGTGAATACTTACGGTGCTTTTTAATAGATGTTCTTTCTATTTCTAATAAGTGTGATGCACTTGACTATTATTTCACTTTGATTTGAAGTTTCAATGGACTTGAGATTTTTTTTGGTAAAGTACCAAACAAGTTTGACATCTCAAAATCAACCTAATCGAGAAGAAATTGTAGGCCAATCAAAAATATCGTTCATTCTGCTCAGAGACAAAAACTTGATTAAAATGCTATAAATCTTGATACAGCTGAAAGAACTCCAATTTTGAATTATCATCCAAACCATCGTGATAAAATAAGGAGAGAATACCTTCGATTTGGTCCTTTCCAACCTCAGAATCATGACTTCCCTTACTCCGACTTTTCAGGATCAAAGCGTCATTTTGTTTCTAAATGGTTTGATGATTATGGTGAGTGGTTGGAGTATAGTGTGAGTACAGATGCAACATATTATTTACCTTGTTATTTGTTTAACGATGATAATATTCATCAAGGTGGAGGTGATGTATTTTCATTTAAAAGATTTAGAAATTAGCATACGATCAAAGACAACTTTTCAAAGCATATTGGTGGGCCGATTAATGTTCATAATCAAGCAAAAAGAAATTGTGAAGATCTAATGCAACAACAGTTCATTCATGCTGCATTTGACAAACAATCTGATAAAATGAAAGATGATTACCGGCTTCGCTTAAATGCTCTAGTTGATGTGATAAGACTTCTCTTTGAATCAAGGATTGGCACTCCGTGGTCACGATGAAAGTGAATCGTCATTGAATAGAGGTAACTTTCTTGAAGTTCTTTCATGGTACCGAGATAGATGTGAAAAGATTAAGCCTTTTGTAATGCAAAATATTTCAAAAATAATAAAATGACTTCTCCAGACATCCAAAAAGAAATTTTGACTGCATGTAAGATAGAAACAATAAGCCTATAATAGAGGATCTAAATGGTTTTTCTCTATAAGTTGATGAATCTTTTGATGTGTCACGAAAAGAGCAAATGGTTATTGTTTTAAGATATGTTGGTAGAAAAGGATTTGTGATGGAAACATTTACTGGACTTGTTCATTATAACGACCCGGCCGGTCATTTTTAGAATTTACGCCCCGATCCCCTATTTACTGCTTTTCCCGAGTTTATTTCTGCTATTTTGAATTGCCGGGATGTTCGGTCTTGAATTTTGGAGAGTTTTGGGACACTCAGTCCCTAAATGAGAGCTTAAGTCTTGGAAATTTGACCACAGCCGGAACAGTGTAAAGACGGACTCAGAATAGAAATTCAATAGTTCCGTTAGCTCCGCTGGGTGATTTCGGGCTTAGGGGCATGTTCGGATTGTGTTTTGGAGGTCCGTAGCTAATTTAGGCTTGAAATGCCGAAAGATGGATTTTTTGAAGTTTCCAGTTCGATATTGAGATTTTGATCCGAGGGTCGGAATGGAATTTCGGAAGTTGGAGTAGCTCTGTAGTGTTGAATGTGACGTGCATGCAAAATTTTAGGTCATTCGGACGAGGTTTGATAGACTTTTTGATCGAAAGCGTATTTTGAGAAATTTGGAGTTCTTAAGCTTGAATCCATGATTAATTCGAGGTTTAGATGTTGTTTTATTTATTTTAAGGATTGGTACAAGTTTGGACAGTGGTATTAGACTTGTTGGTGCCTTTGGTTGAGGTCCCGGGGGCCTCGAGATGATTTCGGGTGGTTGACGGAGGAAATTTTGGAGTTTGAGTTGCAGCAGCTGCTGGTTTTCTGTCATAACCGCACCTGCGATGTGGGTTCCGCAGGTGCGGCGCCGCAGATGCGGCTCAGTGACCGCAGAAACGGATTTGGGGAGAATCAGCAGGTTCCGCAGATGCGGGTAATTCACCGCAGAAGCGGTACCGCACCTGCAGATGGGTAATTGCAGGTGCGGAAATTGGTCCTTAAGTGATAAGTCGCAGATGTGACCTTTGTTCCGCAAATGCGGGACCGTAGAAGCGGTCCCAAGGCCGCAGGTACGGAAAAAACTGGGCAGAAATGTTTAAAAAGAAGTTCCGCGACTTTGGAGTTTATTTCCACCATATTTAATCGTTTTTGGATCTCTTGAAGGGGATTGAAGAGGGATTCGAGGGGAATCAGTTGGAGGTAAGATTCTTGGGCTTAAAACCCGTTTCTAATATGAAATCTACCTGGTAAATCATGGAATCTAGGCCTAAAACGGAAGAACTAGGGCTTGAGATTAAGAGACTTTGAAATAAGAATTTGAGGGGTAATTTGGACTCCGATTTCAGTGTTATTGGTAAGTATGAACTCGTGAGAGTGTGAGGATTCTGGAAATATAAATTTCACCCGGTTCCGAGGCGTGGGCCTGAGGGGCATTTTGGTAATTTTACTTACTTTTGTGTATTAGCTTAGAATTTAATTGTAGAATCAGTTACTTGAAATGTTATTTGCATCATGAAATTTAATTGAATAGATTTGGGCCATTTGATAGTTGAGCCGATTCGAGGTAAGTTACTTGTCTAACCTTGTGTGGGGGACTCTTCCCTTAGGATTGATATTGTGATAACTGGAATGCCTTGTACGTGAGGTGACGAGTGCGTACTTGTGCTAATTGTTGGAAAGCCCAGTTTTTCATTAAAAATAGCCTTAAATTGTGTTCTTCTTTTTCTTGCTTACGCTATTTGGAAATTTAGCCTGCTGTTTCTAGTGAAGCATATTTAATTGACTAAATTGCTCTAATTGCTTTAACTGCCTTATTTGTATTATGTGAAGCATGCTAGGTTAGAATTATCTGCTTTACCTTGGTATGAAATTGATTGAATTGAGTTCTTGTTGCTGCTGTGTATTTACTTTGGGACTACGGGACGGTATCCCGGAAGCTCCCCTGTATGTTTACTTTGGGACTACGGAATTGCACTCTGGGAGATCCCCCCTACACTTTTACAATGGAACTACGGGATTGCACCCAGTAGATTCCCCCAGTACTGAGTATTTATATTTGGGACTACGGATGTAGTATTCCGGTAGATCCCCGCGCATTTATAAGTTGGACTACGGGACTGCACCCGGGAGATCCACTGGATATTTACATTTAGGGACTACAGGACGGTATCCTAGGAGATCCCCCGACTGTTACTTCTGCATTGAGCTGTATTTATTTACCGTGATTCTTGTTTCTATTTCAGTTGTCGTTATTCTTTATGTCCTGTGTTAATCTTACGCTGTACTTATTATTACATGCTCTATTCTACACTGTCGGGATTTATATTTTATTTAATCTCAGTAGGGCCCTGACCTTCCTCGTTACTACCCGACCGAGGTTAGGCTTGACACTTACTGAGTACCGTTGTGGTGTACTCATGCCCTTTCTACGCATGTTTTTCATGTGCCGATCCAGGTACCTCTACTCAGACTTACCATCCTTGAGGCGAGGCGATCTTTCGGAGACTTCGAGGTATATCTGCCGCGTCCGCAGACCGAAGAGTCTCTCTCTATTCTCTCTTGTAGTTACAGCCCTTTTGTATTTACTTTGTTTAGACATTCTGGAGTAAGAACACTATGTAGTATTCTTAGCTTGTGATTCATGGGTTTCCGGGTCTTGGATTTATGTACTGATTTTGAGAGCTAAATATTATGTATGCCGAGCGGCACATTTAAACACTGTTTATTTCTTTATTCCTATTTTAAACTGTTTTACTTCCGCAAATTTGGTTTCTTCCGCAATTTAGGCTTACCTAGTCGTAGAGACTAGGTGCCGTCACGATGGTTCGCGGAGGACGAACCGGGGTCGTGACAAGTTGGTATCAGAGCTCTAGGTTCACAGGAGTCATGAATCACAAGTCGATTTATAAGAGTCTTGTTGATCGGTACAGAGACGTCTGTACTGATCTACGAGAGGCTATGTAACTGTTAGGAAAATTCCGCTTCATTTGATTTCCTTGTTGTGCGAGATTTTTATATCACAATTCTAAACTTCTGTCTTCTATTCTCTCACAGATGGTGAGGACACGTGCTACTCGAGATGACCAGGCACCCGCGCCCCCTACTGGAGCTGTCAGAGGCCGGGGCCGGGGTAGAGGCCGAGGACGCGCTCGTGGTGCAGCCAGAGCACCCGCGCGAGCTGCCGCCGAGGTACCACCAGCAGAACCAGCCGGAGTCCAGACACCTGATGCGTCTGCTACTACTACTCCAGAACTCCAGGAGACTTTGGCATAGTTTATGACTATGTACACCACTCTAGCTTAGGCAGGGTTGCTTCCCCTTGCTGCAGCTACATCCCAGGCCGGGGGAGGAGCACAGACTCCTGTCGCCCGCACTCCTGAGCAGTGATTGCATATTGATCAGGTTCCAGAGGCTATTCCTGTACAGCCGGTAGCCCCGGCTCAGCCCGAGGAGAGGGCAGTAGCTTCAGAGGAGGAGCAGAAGAGGCTTGAGAGGTTCAAGAAGTATCAGCCTCCGACTTTTAGCGGGCTAGCCTTAGAGGATGCCCTTGGATTTCTTGAGGAGTGCTACCGTATCCTCCGTACTATGGGCATATCAGGATCGAGCGGGGTTTCCTTCACTACCTTCTAGCTTCGAGGCGTCGCCTATCAGTGGTGGCGTGCTTATGAGTTAGACAGTCCGGATGAGGCAGCTTCCNACAGAGATGCTATCGGTTTTATTCGATTTCAGGCTTCACTTATTCTTATGTGTCTTCTTATTTTGCTCCACATTTGGGTGTATCTCGGGATTCTTTGAGTTTCCCTGTTTATGTTTCTACTCCTGTAGGGGATTCTCGTTATTGTGGATCGCGTTTATCAGTCGTGTTTGGTCGTTCTTAGTGGTTTTGAGACCAGAGCCGATTTATTATTTCTCAGCATGGTTGATTTTGATATTATCTTGGGCATGGACTGGTTGTCTCCCCATTATGCTATTCTTGATTGTCACGCCAAAACCGTGACACTGGCCATGCCAGGTGTACCGCGTGTTGAGTGGAGGGGTGCTTTAGGTCACACTCCCAGTAGAGTTGTTTCTTTCCTTAAGGCTCAGCGTATGGTTGAGAAAGGTTGTGATGCGTATCTAGCTTATGTGAGAGATGTCAGTATGGATACTCCTTCTATTGATTCAGTCCCAGTAGTACGGGATTTCCCTGATGTGTTTCTAGCTGATCTTCCGGGCATGCCGCCCGATAGATACATTGATTTTGGCATTGATCTGTTGCCGGGAACTCAGCCCATTTCTATCCCTCCGTACCGTATAACTCCTCCTGAGTTGAAGGAGCAGTTGCAGCAATTACTTGATAAGGGTTTCATTCGGCCCAGTGTATCACCTTGGGGTGCTCCTGTCTTACTTGTGAAGAAGAAGGATGGTTCTATGCGTATATGTATTGATTATCTCCAGTTGAACAAGGTGACAGTGAAGAACCGTTATCCTTTGCCTCGTATTGATGAACTGTTTGATCAGTTACAGGGTGCTTGTGTGTTTTCTAAGATTGACTTGCATTCAGGCTATCATCAGTTGAAGATTCGGGAGCCAGATATC
>NC_031995.1:87262456-87300984 GCF_001879085.1 Nicotiana attenuata | reverse complement strand
TAGCTTATGTGAGAGATGTCAGTATAGATACTCCTTCTGTTGATTCAGTCCCAGTAGTACGGGATTTCCCTGATGTGTTTCCAGCTGATCTTCCTGGCATGCCGCCCGATAGAGACATTGATTTTGGCATTGATCTGTTGCCGGGCACTCAGCCCATTTCTATCCCTCCGTACTGTATGGCTCCTCCTGAGTTGAAGGAGTTGAAGGAGGAGTTGCTAGAATTACTTGATAAGGGTTTCATTCGGCCTAGTGTATCACCTTGGGGTGCTCCTGTCTTATTTGTGAAGAAGAAGGATGGTTCTATGCGAATGTGTATTGATTATTGCCAGTTGAACAAGGTGACAGTGAAGAACCGTTATCCTTTGCCTCGTATTGATGACCTGTTTGATCAGTTACAGGGTGCTTGTGTGTTTCCTAAGATTGTCTTGCGTTCAGGCTATCATCAGTTGAAGATTCGGGAGCCAGATATCCCGAAGACTGCCTTTAGGACTCGGCATGGTCATTACGAGTTCCTTGTTATGTCATTTGGGATGACTAACGCCCAAGCAGCATTCATGCACCTGATGCACTGTGTTTTCCGGCCGTATCTTGATTCCTTCATGATTGTTCTTATTGATGACATTCTAGTATACTCCCGGAGTCGGGAGGATCATGAGCAGCACCTGAGGACAGTGCTCCAGACCTTGAGAGAAAAGAAGTTGTATGCTAAGTTCTCGAAATATGAGTTTTGGTTGGATTCCGTGGCGTTCTTGGGTCACGTGGTCTCGAGAGAGGGTATTCAGGTGGATTTGAAGAAAGTAGAGGCCGTGCAGAGTTGGCCCAGACCATCCTCAGCTACAGAGATCTGTAGTTTTCTTTGCTTGGCGGGTTATTACCGTCGATTCGTTCAGGGGTTTTCATCTATTGCAGCACCTATGACCAGACTGACCCAGAAGGGTGCTCCGTTCCAGTGAATGGAAGAGTGCGAGGAGAGCTTTCAGAAGCTCAAGACAACTTTGACTACAGCCCCAGTTTTGATATTGCCTACCGGTTCGGGTCTTATACTGTCTATTGTGATGCCTGGAGAGTTGGCCTTGGAGCGGTATTGATGCAGGACGGTAGGGTGATTGCCTACGCGTCCAGATAGTTGAAGATACATGAGAAGATTATCCTGTCCATGATCTTGAGTTAGCTGCCATTGTTCACGCCTTGATGATCTGGCGTCATTATTTGTACGGCGTGCCTTGTGAGATATATACCGATCACCGGAGTTTGCAGCATCTGTTCAAGCAAAAGGACCTTAATTTGCATCAGAGGAGATGGCTAGAGCTGCTGAAGGATTAAGACATCACTATCTTGTATCACCCGGGCAAGGCCAATGTGGTGGCCGATGCTTTGAGCCGCCGGGCAGAGAGTTTGGGGAGTTTGGCTTATTTACCCAGCAGCGGAGAGGCCTATGGCGATGGATGTTCGGGCCTTAGCCAGCCAGTTTGTGAGATTGGATCTTTTGGAGCCCAATCGGGTTCTAGCTTGCGTGGTCTCTCGGTCTTCCTTGTTTGATCGTATCCGGGAGTGTCAGTTTGATGACCCTCATTTGCTTGTCCTCAAGGACAAAGTTTTGCATGGCGATGCTCGAGATGTGACTATTGGTGATGACGGAGTATTGAGGATGCAGGGTCGACTTGTGTACCCAATGTTGATGGGCTTCGAGAGTTAATTCTAGAGGAGGCCCATAGTTTGCGGTATTCCATTCATCCGGGTGCCGCGAAGATGTATCAGGATTTGAGGCAGCCTACTGGTGGAGGCGGATGAAGAAAAATATAGTTGGGTTTGTAGCTCGGTGCCTTAACTGTCAGCAGGTGAAGTATGAGCACCAGAGACCGGGTGGATTGCTTCAGGAGATAGAGATTCTGGAGTGGAAGTGGGAGCGGATCACCATGGACTTCGTATCTGGGCTCCCACGGACTTTGAGGAAGTTCGATGCCATTTGGGTTATTGTGGATCGGCTGACCAAGTCCGCGCATTTCATCCCTGTGTGTACTACCTATTCTTCGGAGCGGTTGGCGGAGATTTATATCCGAGAGATCGTTCGTCTGCATGGTATTCCAGTTTCCATCATTTCAGACAGAGGTACTCAGTTCACATCGCGATTCTGGAGGGTCGTACAGCATGAGTTGGGTACTCGGGTGGAGTTGAGCACAACATTCCACCCTCAGACGGACGGACAGTCCGAGCGCACCATTCAGATTCTTGAGGATATGCTCCGTGCGTGTGTGATTGAGTTTGGAGGTTCTTGGGATCAGTTCTTGCCATTGGCGGAGTTTGCCTACAACAACAACTATCAGTCCAGCATTCAGATGGCACCGTACGAGGCTTTATATGGTAGGCGGTGTAGATCTCCGGTGGGTTGGTTCGAGCGGGGTGAGGCTAGATTATTGGGCACAGACTTGGTTCAGGATGCTTTGGAGAGAGTCAAGGTGATTCAGGATAGACTCCGTACAACCCAGTCCAGATAGAAGAGTTACGCGGACCGGAAGGTTCGTGATGTTTCCTACATGGTTGGAGAGCGGGTTCTGCTTTGGGTTTCGCCTATGAAGGGCGTTATGAGACTTGGGAAGATGGGGAAGTTGAGTCCGAGGTTTATTGGCCCTTTTGAGGTATTGAGGCGTGTTAGGGAGGTTGCTTACGAGCTTGCCTTACCTCCCAGCTTGGCAGGAGTTCATCCGGTATTTCATGTCTCGATGCTCCGAAGGTATCACGGTGATCCGTCGCACGTGTTGATTTCAGCTCAGTCCATTTGGAAAAGGATCTATCTTATGTTGAGGAGCCAGTGGCAATATTTGACAGGTAGGTTAGGAAGCTGAGTTCAAAGAACATCGCATCGGTGAAGGTTCAGGGGTGAGGTCAGCCGGTCGAGGAGGCGACCTGGGAGTCCGAGCAGGACATGCACAACCGTTACCCTCATCTTTTCACTACTTTAGGTATGTCTCTATGCTCATTCGAGGACGAACGAAAGTTTAAGTGTGGGAGGATGTAACAACCTGGGCGGTCATTTTTAAAATTTACGCCCCGATCCCTTATTTACTCCTTTCCCCTTGTTTATTTCTGCTATTTTGAATTGCCAGGATGTTCGGTTTTGAATTTCGGACAGTTTTGGGACACTTAGTCCTAAATGAGAGCTTAAGTCATGGAAATTTGTCCACAGCCAGAGCAGTGTGAAGACGGACTCGGAATGGAAATCCGATGGTTCCGTTAGCTCCTTTGGGTGATTTTGGGCTTAGGGGCGTGTTCGGATTGTGTTTTGGAGGTCCGTAGCTAATTTAGGCTTGAAATGCCGAAAGATGGATTTTTTTAAAGTTTCCGGTTCGATAGTGAGATATTGATCTGAGGGCCGGAATGGAATTCTTTGGAAGTTGGAGTAGCTCCGTAGTGTTGAATGTGACGTGTGTGCAAAATTTCAAGTCATTCGGACGAGGTTTGATAGACTTTTTGATCGAAAGCGTATTTTGAGAAATTTGGAGTTCTTAGGCTTGAATCCATGGTTAATTCGAGGTTTCGATGTTGTTTTAGGTGTTTTAAGGATTGGTACAAGTTTGGACAATGGTATTAGACTTGTTGGTACCTTTGGTTGAGGTCCCGGGGGCTTGGGATGATTTCGGGTGGTTGACGGAGGAAATTTCTGAGTTTGAGTTGCAACAGCTGCTTGTTTTCTGTCATAACCGCACCTGCGGCTTGGGTTCCGCAGGTGTGGCGCCGCAGATGCGGCTCAGTGACTGCAGAAGCGGATTTGGGGAGAATCAGCAGGTTCCGCAGATGCGGGTAATTCACCGCAGAAGCGGTACCGCACCTGCGGATGGGTAATCGCCGGTGCGGAAATTGGTCCTTAAGTGATAAGTCGCAGATGCGACCTTTGTTCCGCAAATGCGGGACCGCAGAAGCGGTCCTAAGGCCGCAGATGCGGAAACAGCTGGGCAGAAATGTTTTAAAAGAGGTTTCGCGACTTTGGGGTTTATTTCCATCATTTTTATCGTTTTTGGAGCTCTTGAAGGGGATTGAAGAGGGATTCGAGGGGAATCACTTGGAGGTAAGATTCTTGGTCTTAAAACCCGTTTCTAATGTGAAATCTACCTAGTAAATTATGGAATCTAGGCCTAAAATGGAAGAACTAGGGCTTGAGATTAAGAGACTTTGAAATAAGAATTTGAGGTGTCATTTGAACTCCGATTTTAGTGTTCTTGGTAAGTATGAACTCATGAGAGTGTGAGGATTCTGGAAATATAAATTTCACCCGGTTCCGAGGCGTGGGCCTGAGGGGCATTTTGGTAATTTTACTTACTTTCGCGTATTAGCTTAGAATTTAATTATGAAATTAGTTATTTGAAGTGTTATTTACATCATGAAATTTAATTGAATAGATTTGGGCCATTTGGAGTCGAATACTCGTGGCAAGAACGTGGTTTCGGGTTGATAGTTGAGCAGATTCGAGGTAAGTGGCTTGTCTAACCTTGTGTGGGGGACTCTCCCCTTAGGATTGATATTGTGATAATTGAAATGCCTTGTACGTGAGGGGACGAGTGCGTACTTGTGCTAATTGTTGGAAAACCCAGTTTTTCATTAAAAATAGCCTTAAATTGTGTTCTTCCTTTTCTTGCTTACACTATTTGGAAATTTAGCCTGTTGTTTCTAGAGAAGCATGTCTAATTGACTAAATTGCTCTAATTGCTTTAACTGCCTTATTTGTATTACGTGAAGCATGCTAGGTTAGAATTATCTGCTTTACCTTGGTATGAAATTGATTGAATTGAGTTCTTGTTGCTGCTGTGTATTTACTTTGGGACTACGGGACGGTATCCCGGGAGCTCCCCTGTATGTTTACTTTGGGACTACGGAATTGCATTCCGGGAGATCCCCCCTGCACTTTTACATTGGAACTACGGGATTGCACCCGGTAGATTCACCCAGTACTGAGTATTTATATTTGGGACTACGGATGTGGTATTTCGGTAGATCCTCGTGCATTTATAAGTTGGACTACTGGACTGCACCCGGGAGATCCATTGGATATTTACATTTGGGGACTACAGGATGGTATCCTGGGAGATCCCCCGACTGTTACTTCTGCGTTGAGCTGTATTTGTTTACCGTGATTCTTGTTTCTATTTCAGTTGTCGTTATTCTTTATGTCCTGTGTTACTCTTACGTTGTACTTATTATTACATGCTCTGTTCTACACTGTCGGACTTTATATTTTATTTAATCTCACTAGGGCCTTAACCTTCCTCGTCACTACCCGACCGAGGTTAGGCTTGGCACTTATTGAGTACCGCTGTGGTGTACTCATGCCCTTCCTGCGCATGTTTTTCATGTGCAGATCCAGGTACCTCTACTCAGACTTACCATCCTTGAGGCGGGGCGATCTTTCGGAGACTTCGAGGTATATCTGCGCCTCCGCAGACTGAAGAGTCTCTCTCTATTCTCTCTTGACATTCTGGAGTTAGAACACTATGTAGTATTCTTAGCTTGTGATTCATGGGTTTCCGGGTCTTGGATTTATGTACTGGTTTTGAGAGCTAAATATTGTGTATAGCGAGCGGCACATTTAAACGCTGTTTATTTCTTTATTCCTGTTTTAAACTATTTTACTTCCGCAAATTTGGTTTCCTTCCGCAATTTAGGCTTACCTAGTCGTAGAGACTAGGTGCCGTCACGATGGCTCACGGAGGGCGAACCGGGGTCGTGACATTCATGTTCCTAATACTAGTGTTTTATCCTTGAAGAAAGCAATTGTTAACATGCTTGATCATCATCATTAAAGTTATCTTCTATACGTGGACAATGTTATGATGGGGCAAGCAATGATATCAATGGTCTTAAAATGTTGATTAAACAAGAAAGTAGACTGGCTCATTCTATTCATTATTTTGCTCACCAACTTCAATTAACTCTTGTGGCGGTTTCAAAAAAATGTGTTCAAGTGGGAGAACTTGTGCCATTGATTTCAAATATTTTGAATGTGTTAGGAGCTTATTTAAACGTATGGATGAATTTTGAGAATCTCAAAAAGAAAAACTCCAAGAGACATTAGATATTGGTGAGCTAGAAACAGGTAGAGGCTTGAATCAAGAGCTTGGTCTTGTTAGAGCCGGTGATACTCGTTGGGGATCTCTCTACAAGTCATTTGGAAATTTTATATTTTTGTTTGATTCCATGGATAATGTACTGATACTCTTGTTGAAGATTCAAGTACTTTAGATGAAAGAGCTAAGGCAACAGGATATCTTAGAAGTTGTCAAACATTTGAGGTTGCTTTCATGTTGCATTTTATGAAAAATATTTTGGTAATCACATATGATCTTAATATATAGCTTCAGAAAAAGGAGCAAGATATTTCTAATGCCGTGACACTTGTTGAAGTAGAAAAAAAAGGCTTCAATAGTTAAGAGTTGATGCATGGGATCCACTTAAAGATAAGATATCTACATTTTGTATCAAGCATGATATTCTGATACCCAATCTTGATGAACCATATGCTAACTCTAGAAGATCACGACGTAAACTTGTTGATCATACTACTTTACATCATTATCGTGTGTATGTATTTTATAATATTATTGATTGGCAACTTCAAGAACTTAAAAGTCGTTTCAATGAGGTGACAGGTGATTTATTTCATGGAGTAGCTTGCCTGAATCCACTTGATTCATTTTCTAGTTTTGACATCAAGAAGATAGTGAGAATGGCTAAATTATATCCTGATGACTTTGATGGATTTAATTTAAGTGTCCTTGAGAATCAACTTGCTAATTATATTGTTGATGTACGTGATATTGATCAAAGGTTCCAATTTAGGTGGACTTGGTGAACTTCCAAAAATCTAGTTAAGGCAAAGAAGAATATTACTTATCCTCTTGTATTCTGCTTAGTGAAACTTGCGTTGCTTCTTCCAATTGCCACTACAACCGTTGAAAGAGCTTTTTTTGCAATGAAATTTATCAAATGGATGACGAATTTTTAGACAGTTCCATAGTGCCTTATGTAGAAAAAAAATTATTCTATACTATTTTTAATGAGGTTATTATAAAAATATCAAGAGATGAGATCTTGTCGAGTAAAATTGTTATAATATATTTAAATTGTGTTTTTAGTAGTAATGTGATAATCCGATATGTTATTTTGAGTTCTAGAACTTATTTCAGTATTTCGAGACCTTGATTATCTCCATTTTTTTATTTTGATTTGCGTGCACAGTCCGTATATTTTTCCGGAAAGTTTTTACATGAAAAAGTGAAGAAAACATAAATTTTAGCTTTAAAAATTATTTGAGTTGACTGCAGTCAATATTTTGTGTAAAAGATCCCGCATCAGCATTTTAACGATCCCGGTGTGTTCGTATCGTGATTTTAGACTTGGGTGTATGCGCAAAATTAAATTCAAAAGTCCCCAACTTGATTTGACGTGATTTGTTGAATAATAGTAATTTGAAGGTTTAACGAATTCCAAGTTTGACCGTAGGTTGACTTTATGGCTACCGAGTTTATATTTCGATTATGACTTGATATAGGTTCATTTTACTATTTAAGACTTGTCCGCAAAATTTGGTGCAAAACGGAGTTGATTTGATAGGATTTGGACGCTCAGTTGTGAATTTGAAAGTTCTTGAGTTTCTTTGAATATTTCATGTATTTAGATATCCAATTCGTAATTCTAGGTGTTATTTTGGTGTTTTGAACACTCGAGCGAGTTTGTATGATGTTATTACACTTGTGTCCATGTTCGGTTTGGAGCCCAAAGGGCTCGAGTAAGTTTCAGATAGGCTACAGACCATTTTGAACTTAGAAAGTTGCTTGTTTTTCACTGTTGCTGATGTCTGGTGCATTGCACTTCGTGATTGCAAAGCTTCTCTCGCGATTGCGAAGGGGAACTTGAGGTTGAGGTGGATTTCTTCATCGCAAATGCAATGGCATGGTCACGAACGCGAAGCATTGGGGGCTTACCCTTCGCGAACGTGAAGGTTTATAGGATTCTGGAGGGAGGCAGTCGGTTACACTACCCGAACGCGAGCCTAGGCTCACGAACGCGAAGTCCAGGGGGGACAGGCCATCGCGAACGCGAAGGCCACTCGGGCTGATGTTCTTTGCGGTCGCGTCAGGTCCTTCACGAACGCGAAGAGACTTGACGCCTAGTGATTAAAATATCCAAAAGTCAGGAATCAAGTCATTTTTCACCATTTTCAAGTTTGAGCTCAGCTTAGAGGCGATTTTGAAGAGGTTTTTCATCCCAACTTCATAGGTTAGTAGATTTTAACTTGTTTCCTTACATTTCCATAAACACCCATTGATTTTAACCTTTATCTATGCTTTTTCATGGTAGAAATTAGAGATTTAAGTAGAAATTGAGGATTTTGAGAAATTGAGATTTAGACCTCAAATTGAGGTCGGATTTAAAAACTGATCACATAACCGGGCTCGGGGGTGAATGGGTAATTGGGCTTTCGTCTGAATCTCGAGTTTGATCAAGTGGGACCGGGATTGACTTCTGTTGTTTTTTCCAAAAATATTAAAGATTGATTCTTTTTAACTCGTGAGTAGTTTCTGAAACTTATTTTGAATTATTTAAACTATATTTGGTTAGATTTGATTGGTTTGGAGGTTAATTCTAGAGGAAAAGCCGCGGTTGAGCATTGATTTGATTGTGAAAGTGAGGTAAGTATCGTGGTTAACCTTGACTTGAGGGATTAAGACTTGTTGGTCTATTTGCATCGTATTTGATGTGTGGGGATAACGTATACGTGATGTCACGAGTGCCTATGCCACAGTGGCGGAGCCAAGATTTACACAAAGAGGTGTCAAAATCTTAAGAAGAAGCCAAGTATCCTGCTTAACTTGATCCAGTAATCATGCTTAACTTGATCAGATTGCCTCTCAAATGTAGATATAACAGACTGTTGTTGTTGTTGTAGATCTACACATTTCTTTTTTGCGTGATTATGATTGCTATTTGGCCTACCAACATGCTTATCAAAGCTCTTCTTTTTGTTCCAACTCTTAAACCCTATGCTCGAAAATACATCACCTCCACCTTGTCAACCTCGAGAACATAACAACTCAAACAATATGTTGCATTGTTACTTATACTATACTCCAACCACTCATGATAATCATTAAAACATCTAGGATTGAAACGACCATTACTCCATAAAAATCTGTTTGAGGAAAGTTATGTTCTCGAGGTTGACAAGCACCTCTCTTAATGTATGCTCTTCTAATCTCATCGCGGAGGCTTGGATGGTAGTCCAAGATTTGAGTTCTTTCGGCTGGATCGAGGTTTAAAGTTTCAAGATTAATTTGTTGTCTTTGAGAATAATGCAATGGTACATCCGATTGGTTGCCGTCTTCGTTCAGATTAGATTGATTATTAGTGATCAAATTTGATTTTTGTACTGCATCTTCTTCCAACTTAGATTGATTATGAGGAGTTACCAAACTTGATTTTAGTACTTTGGAAAAAACTGCTTCATTGATTTTTGATTCTGAATTATAAAATAAAATTTAATTAGAAGAAATACAAGTAATATTTTCTATTAAATATCACAATTCACTATTGTAACAACTGTCAAGTTTATCAAGGTTTCTTGACTTTTGGTACATGAATTTTCACTTAGTAAAGAAATACTTAAAAGTCAAAGATGCTCACAGGAATTAAAAGCAGCCATTGAATGCAGTAACTTACCGTGGTTGCCATTGAGAAATTCAAAGGAACTACACAAGAAATAGAGTAGAGGAACTTACCGTGGTTTCCATGACAGGCGAACATCCACCAACGATTTGCAAAGAGGACCAACGATGGCGAGTTGGCGACAACAATGGGCACTTGAGCAATTTTGAGAATGGGAGCGCTGAGCCGTAAGAAGTTCCCTGACTTTTGAAATTAGGGATCTCTTTAATCCCAATTGCCCTCATGTTGTATTGTCGTTTATTAATTACAGATAACAAAACAACATCGTTTGAAGTTTGTTTAAAAATAAAAATAATAAATTAAATTGTAAAATAGAAATTATGTCGCGATTGGGAATGGAACTTGCGACCTTCGGTCACTTTTGACACCCCTTGACGGTTGCACTGGGAGTGTGTCTTGTGTCCAGGGTTTTCAAACCATTGTATATATTCGGTTTTTAAAAAAATAAATACATATCTACAAAATGTTATTTTTCGGTGAAAGGGTGTCATGACACCCCTCGGACAAGGGTAGCTCCGCCCCTGCCTATGCGTTGTCATTGGATTAAAGCATGCGGGCGAAAAGTATGTTTTTGTACTATATTGTTTCGTTAATTATGTTATCCATGCTTAGGTTTTAATTCTTTAATTATTCATTTCATATTTATTGCTTATTTTAAAGATGTTGAGTATTTTGAAAGTTGAAGCTTGATATCTTGAAACCATATTTGAAGTTAACTAATTCCTCGCATTGGTTATTGTTCGAATTTATATTATTTCATGGTGAGGACGAGAATAATAGCACGAAGGGTGATGCCGTACCATTTCATTCATATTATTTACATGGTGAGGACGAGAGTAAAAGCACGAAGGGTGATGCCATGACATTATATTCATATTATTCCATGGAGAGGACGAGAGTAAAATCACGAAGGGCGATACCGTGACATTTTCATATCATTGATTTAATTGATTTCTGGTTTTGGTGATTTACTTGGTTATTTCGTGATTTCATACTTGCCATATTTACCATATCTTCCCTTTTTCGCATGTTCCCTCCCAATTAGTATTTTATTATTCTTTGTTATTATTGTTGTTTTATATACACTTGTACATGTTTATTTATGTAGGTGTCTTGTCATAGCCTCGTCACTACGTCGTTAAGGTTAGGCTCGATACTTACAAAGTACATTGGGTCGATTTTACTCATACTAAACTTCTGCACTTCTTGTGCAAATACTGGTGTTGATCCTAGCGGCTCTTAGTAGCTTCTTGCTTGGATCCAGTCATTGTTGGAGACTTGAGATATAGTTGTACGGCGTCCGAAGCCCTGAAGTCCCCTTCCCTTCTATCATTACTGTTTTATTGAATTTCAAAATAGTTGTACTTTGTTCAGACCTTATTTGTAGCACTCTAGATGCTCATGTATTCGTGACTCTAGGTTTTGGAATATGTTTAGATTTTGTTGTCCGGTGTTATCTCACTCTGCTTCAAACTTTTATAGTTATTATGGTTAATGTTTTATTTTCAACTGTTAAAATCAGTTAATTATCTATTTCACGTCGGCTTGCCTAGCAAGTGGATGTTAGGTGCCATCATGGTCCTAAGGTTAGGATTCTGAATCATAACAAGTTGGTATCAGAGCTCTAGGTTGCTTAGGTATCACGAGTCATGAGCAAGCTTAATAGAGTCTGGAGGATCGGGACAGAGATGCATGTACTTATCTTCTAGAGGCTATGGAGTTTTAGGAAAATTTCACTTCTTTCTTTCCCAATCATGCAATTTTATTCTATTATTGATGTTTGAATAATTCTATTCTTGTTCTCTATCAGATGGTGAGAACACGCACAACATCTACAGCCGGATAGGAGTTGGAGCCCCTGTTGCAGCCACTACTAGGGGTAGAGGCTGAGGACGAGGTTGAGCCAAAGGCCGAGGCAGAGGCAGAGCTCAGTCTAGAGCTCGAGCAGCAGCACCCACAGTAGAGCCTCAAATTGATCATGAGGAGGAGATCCCAGCTCAGACTGCACCAGTCGGACCCACTCAGGTTCCGGAGGGATTTCTAACTACTCTCGTGCTTCAGGACTAGTCCGTTTAGTAAGCCTTATGGAGAGTAAGTCCCAGACCAGTGCATTTTTTGTGGCACCAGTCGTCTCTCAGGCTGGGTAAGGAGCACAAACTCCCTCTACTCATACTCCAGAGCAGATGACTCCCATATATCAGACTCTAGCAGTCTAGCTAGTTGGGGTAGTTCAGCCGGTTGTTGCCTCATATACCAGGGCGAGGCCCGCAATGCCTACCAAGGGATTGATGAGATTGGACAAGTTCACAAAGCTCTTCCATATTCACTATAGTGGTGCACCTTCTGAGGACCCACATGATATACTTGGATTGTTTCAGCGAGGTATTACACAACATGGGCATTATTGAGACCAATGGGGTCGACTTTGTAGTGTTGCAAATGACCGGTTCTACTAAGAGATTGTGGAGGGATTATGTGTTGACCAGACCAGCTGGTTCACCTTCACTTGCCTCCAATTAGTTTTCACAGCTATTTCTAAAGAAGTTTATTACTTTCACTCTAAGAGAGGAGTATCGCAGGCAGTTTGAGCGCCTTGAGTAAGATAGCAGGACTGTTACCCAGTATGAGACCCGGTTTGTAGACCTAGCTTGCCATGCAATTATCTTACTCCCTATTGAGAGGAAGAGGGGTAGGAGATTCACTGTTGGACTTATTTTTAGTATTAGGCTACAGATGGACAAGGAGACCATAGATGATATTTCTTTCTAGAGGGCCGTAGTTGCCAAAAGGATCGAGATGGTTCGTGGTCAGGAGAAGGGGGCGGTATCTGATAAGAGCCCTCGTCATTTTGGAGGATTCAGTGATGCCTCCCAGGCCATTTCACTCAGCGCTTCAGGCATCACACGATGTTTCGTGTAGTCGTGGTCCTTATATGCCTCATCCTGAGCAGCTAGGTGGTTATCCAGGTCGATAGAGCCAGTTTCAGGGTCACCAATCACAGCAGCCGAGGGCTTGTTATACTTGTTAAGATTCGAGGCACCTTTCTAAATTTTCCCCAAGTCACAGGGCGGCATGCCATAGTAGGGTTCTCGTGCTATGGTTCCGGCACCGGTTACTTCACCGCCTGCTCAACCAACTAGAGGTGGGGGTCAGACAGCCAGAGGTGGAGGCAGGCCATTAGAGGTGGAAGCCAGCCAGCTAGGGGTCGCCCGAGGGGTGGAGGTCAAAGTGGTGGGGCCCAGCCCCATTTTTATGCCTTCCTAGCTAGACCTGAGACAGAGTCATCTAACGCCATCATCACATGTATTATTCCGGTTTGCCATAGAGAGTCTTTAATTCTATTTGAATCGGGCTCTACTTATTCCTACGTGTCATCCTATTTTGCTTCATATCTGATTGTGCCTCATGATTCTTTAAGTGCTCATGTATATGTGTTCACGCATGTGGGAGATTCTATTGTTGTAGATTGTGTTTATCTCTCCTGTGTTAGCCTTGAGACTAATGTAGATCTCCTACTTCTTGATATGGTGGATTTTGATGTTATCTTGGGCATGGATTGGATGTCACCTTATCATGCTATATTGGACTGTCACGCCAAGATGGTGACCTTAGCTATGCGGGGGTCCCAATTAGAGTGGAGGGGGACTCCTGGCCATTCTACTAGAAAAGTTATTTTTTACATGAAGCCTTGGCATATGGTCGAGAAGTGATGTCTAGCATATTTGGCCTATGTTTGTGATTCTAGTGCGGAGGTCCTCCTATGGATTCAGTACATATTGTGCGTGAATTTCCAGAGGTGTTTCCTGCAGATCTAGCGGGGATGCCACCCGATAGAGATATTGAATTTGTATTGACTTAGCTCCGAGCACTCAGCCCATTTCTATTCTATCATACCGTATAGCGCCACCTGAGTTGAAGGAACTGAAGGAGCTGTTGCAGGATTTACTTGATAAGGATTCATTAGACCTAGTGTTTCTCCTTGGGGTGCGCCCGTGTTATTCATGAAGAAGAATGATGGTTCAATGAGGAAGTGTATAGATTATCGACAGTTGAACAAAGTCATTATCAAGAACAAGTATCCCTTGCCTAGGATTGATGACTTATTTGATCAGCTTCAGGATGCCAAAGTGTTTTTGAAGATTGATTTGAGATCTGGCTACCATCAGCTGAAGATTATGGAATCGGATGTCCCTAAGCCAACTTTTTGGAGTCGGTATGGGCATTATGAGTTTCTAGTGATGTCATTTGTCTTGACAAATACCATAACAACATTTATGGATATGATGAACCAGGTATTTAAGCCATATCTGGATTCTTTTGTGATTATGTTCATTGATGATATTTTGATCTACTCCCGCAGTCGAGAGGAGCATAAGCAGTAACTTCGAGTTGTACTCCATACTTTGAGAGATAGCAAGTTTTATGCCAAGTTTTTGAAGTGTGAATTTTGGCTGGACTCAGTTGCCTTTCTGGGGCATGTTGTATTGGCCGAGGGACTTAAAGTGGATCCTAAGAAGATTGAGGCAGTTCAGAACTGGCCTAGACCTACTTAAGCTGCAGAGATTCGGAGATTCCTGGGTTTGGCGAGGTATTATCGCCGGTTCGTGGAGGGGTTTTTATCCATCGCAGCCCCATTGACTAGATTAACCCAGAAGGATGCCCCATTCAGGTGGTAGGATGAGTGTGAGTTGAGCTTCTAGAAGCTCAAAATTGCCTTAACTACAGCTCCGGTGTTGGTATTACCCACTAGTTCATGATCCTATACGGTGTATTGTGATTCATCGCGTATTTGGCTCAATACAATATTGATGCAGGATGGCAGGGTAATTGCATACGCATCGCAGCAATTGAAGGTTCATGAGAAGAATTACCAAGTTCATGAGTTAGAGTTGGCGGCCATTGTTCATGCATTGAAGATTTGGAGGCATTACCTCTATGGCTTGTCGTGTGAGGTATTCTTAGACCATCAGAGTCTACAATATTTGTTCAAGCAAAAAGATTTCAACTTGAGGCAGCAGAGGTAGTTAGAGATGTTGAAAGACTATAATATCACCATTTTGTATCATCTCGGGAAGGCCAATGCGGTGGCCGATGCCTTGAGTAGAAATATTGAGAGTATACGTAGCCTTGCGTATATTCCAGTTGGCGAGAGACCGCTAGAGTCAGATGTTCAGTCCTTGGCTAATTAGTTCATGAGGTTAGATGTTTCAGAGCCTAGTCGTGTTCAAGCTTGCACGGTCTCTCGGTCTTCTTTGCATGAGTGCATCAGAGAGCGTCAGTATGATGACCCCCATTTGCTTGTCCTTATGGACACGGTACGCGATGGTGATGTCAAGCAGGTTACCATTAGAGATGATGGGGTTTTGCGGATGCAGGGTCGGATTTATTGCTCAATGCGGATGGGCTTGTTGATTCTTGAGGAGGCCCACAGTTCATGGTATTCCATCCATCCGGGTATTGCCAAGATGTATCAGGATTTGAGGAAACATTATTGGTGGAGAAGGATGAAGAAAGATATAGTTGTGCATGTAGCTCAGTGTTTGAATTGCCAGCAGGTAAAGTACGAGCATTAGAGGCCTGGTGGTTTGCTTTAGAGGCTTGAGATTCCTGAGTGGAAGTGGGAGCGTATTACCATGGATTTCATTGTTGGGATCCCATGGACTCAGAAGAAATTTGACGTTGTATGGGTGATTGTGGATAGATTGACCAAGTTGGTTCATTTCATTCCAAAAGCAGTTACCTATTCTTTAGAGCGGTTTGCTGAGATCTATATTTGAGAGATTGTTCGTCTGCACGATGTGCCAGTGTCCATCATTTCTAATCGGGGTACGCAGTTCACATCGCACTTCTGGAGGGTCTTATAATGTGAGTTAGACACACCGGTTGAACTGAGTACAACATTTCACTTTTAGACGAACGGGCAGTCTGAGTGTACCATTCAGGTATTGGAGGATATGTTTCGCCCTGCGTTATGGATTTTGGGGGTTCTAGGGATAAGTTCTTGCCGCTTGCGGTGTTTGCCTACAACAATAACTACCAATCGAGTATTCAGATAACTCCCTATGAGGCATTATATAGGAGGCGGTATTGTTCGCCAGTTGGTTGGTTTAATCCAGGAGAGGTTCGGTTGTTGGGTACCGATTTGGTTTAGGATGCCTTGGAAAAGTTCAAGATAATTTAGTGTTGACTTCGCACAGCTTAGTCTAGGCAGAAGAGTTATGCCGATCGTAGAGTTCGCGATGTTGCATTCACGGTCAGAGAGAGGGTTTTGCTCCAGGTCTAATCCATGAAGGGTTTGATGAGATTTGGAAAGAAGGGCAAGTTGAGCCCTAGGTATATCGGAGTTTTTGAGATTCTTGAGCCCTAGGTATATTACAAGGTCTAACTCATAGTTGCGAGCCTCGCTTTTGCGAATAATAGTTCACATTTGCGAGTAGGACATGAGATTGGGTAACCTCGCATTTGCGAGGAAATGGTTCACAATTGCGAACAACTCAGGATCGCATTTGCGATCACTTGGTCGCATTTGCAATGCCTGGCAATAGTAGAATTTCTTCGCAATTGCGAAGATTTTGGTCGCATCTGCGAAGGTGGGGACTTTGCATTTGCAAATATTTTGTCGCATTTGCGACTTCAGTGGCTCTAAGGCAGGGTTCGCATTTGCGACCCCTTCCTCGCGTTTGCAATGTTCATTGCGAACAAGACTTCGCATTGCGCCATCTGCAGCTGGGTAAAAGAGGGGAAAACGGGACTTAGCCCATTTCTCACAGTGTCTCAACCCTAAACACTCTAGAGGCGATTTTCCAAGAGACTCTTCTTCCCAAATTTATTGGGGATTATTGTAAAATTTAGATTTAGACCTCGAATTGAGGTCGGATTTCGAAACAAAATATATAACCGGGCTCAAGGGTAAATGGGTAATCGAATTTTGGTCTGAATCTCTAGTTTTGACCAAGCAAGCCCAGGGTTGAATTTTATTGACTTTTTAAAAAATGATCAAAATTGAACCTATTCTATTTGTGGGTAGTTTCTAAAGCTTATTTTGAATCATTTGGTCAATAATTTGCTAGATTTGGTTGGTTTGGAGGTTTGTTGAAAAGGCAAGGTCGTGGTTGAGCTTTGAGTTGATTGCGGAGTGAGGTAAGTGTTGGGTCTAACCTTGATTTGAGGGACTAAGAGCCCTTGAACTACATGTTATGTGAATTATGTGGGAAACATCGTATATGCGAGGTGACGAGTGTATATGTGCCGTTATGTTACTTGCTTCCATGTTTTCTTTACTTCATAGTATATCTTGTTACATGCCTTAACTGCTACATGTTTATTTGACTTCCGTGCCATAATTGTTACTTGTCATTTAGTTATCCTTGTATTAAATTGTCCAACCCTTCCATCAATCTATTTTTATTTGCTACTTGTCTCTATTTCCTTTACTCGCATAATTAAATTGTCATATGTCTTACTTGTCTTATAATTTTGTAGAATTTGTTGCCTTCTATGACGTAGTTTTATTTGTACGAGTTGTAAATTTTTAGATATCGATGAGTTGGTAAAGCTTAGACATTCGAATTGTTAGAGATTCTTGGATTATTATGTGATCCTTCATTGCCTCGTATATTTACCCTCGTGACGTAGAAGCTTCTTTAAATCTTGGTTGTTGAATTGCTAATGTTGATTCAAATTATTTGAGGAGAGGGTTGCACGCCGCAATGGAAATTGAAAGGTAATGAATTGAAACGGTGGAATAAGGACGGATTATGATATTGATAGATGATAAAATGGTGGGATCGGGTTGTGCGCCGCAATAGGTTGTATAAGTTGTATTTGTTTGTGACTATTTGATTTGCCTCAGTATTTGAGATGAGTTTAATAGACTTGTTATTCTGGACTCTCTGGTAGTTGGATTTTGAGTTCCTCGTTATGAGTTAACTGCTTTAATTCTATTTCTGTCTTTTCTGTTATTATTATTATTATTATTATTATTGTTATTATTATTATTATTATTATTATTATTATTATTATTATTATTATTGCATACTGCTTATTGTAAGTAACCCGCCTTAGCCTCGTCACTACCGTATCGAGGTTAGGCTCGACTACAGAACATGGGGTCGGTTGTACTCATACTACACTCTGAACTTCTTATGCAGATACTGGAGTTGGCCCCAACTGTGCTGAGAGAGGTTTGCTCGGATCTAGCTATCAGTGGAGACTTGAGGTATAGTTGCACGACATTCCCAGTCCTGGAGTCCCCATCTATATCATTTTAGCTATTTATTTTGATTCAAACAGTTATCTTTTATTCCAGAACATTACATGTAGTACTCTAGACGCCCATGTATTCGTGACATCAGATCTGGGATATGTATTTGAATTTTGTCATCTAGTAGTTTATCACCTTATTTTAGACTATTCAGTTTTGTTGTTGTCTTTTAATGTCACGACCTAAAATCAACCGTCGTGATGGCACCTATCGTGGATCTAGGCCAGCCTCAGCTTAACAACTCATCACAACAAAAATCAGTTTGAAAATAAAACGGAAGCATTTAACATTTAAAGAAACCTTTTTGAAGACAGAATAAGTCCCAAAATGCGATACAATCCAACCCAAAACCGGGGTGTCACTGAGTACATGAGCGTCTACATCAGAATACAGTCCACTATAGTGTCTAGAGAAATAACTGAAAATACAACTAATGATAAAGTAGGAGAGTCAAGGCTTGCGAACGCCGTGCAGCTACCTTGATAGTCTCCGAACTCTGAAGCCTTGATTAACAACCCCCGCCGTGACCAGAAATGCCTGAATCTGCACACGAGGTGCAGGGAATAACGTGAGTACACCAACTCAGTAAGTAACGAGTCCAAACATTAGACTGAAAGGTAGTGACGAACTCAACCGGTACAGTTAAAATAGAAATAACAGTGCAGAAACTTAGGCATGCTTTCAAATTAAATAGGCAACTCGAAACAATTAAAGTAAAGCAGGTTTGAACAGTGTAAGAATATAACTCTGCTATCTCTACATGCCAATGCACATGCTGTATGTGATTCACTACGCTGTCAGCCTCATGTGCTCACACTCTCAAATGCTCAACCACTCGGTACTGTATGTGGCCTATACGGCCCAGGAAAGATCCATCCCGGAACATATACATCACTGACTATAGTCACCCAGTACCGAGGAAGGCCAATCCATCCATGTGGAGAAGATCTATCTCCAGGTATAAGGTACTTCGGACAAGATCCATGTCTACGCAAGATCCATCCCTCAATAATATCAACCGCGCTCACTGGGGGTGTGTACAGACTCCGGAGGGGCTCCTACTGCCCAAGCTCTATCACAAATCAATATAACCGTTGCGGCGTGCCCGATCCCATAACTGTCACACATAATTAGGCTCTCGGCCTCACTCAGTCATCAATCTCAGTCTCACCCACGAGCTCACAATGTCATAAAAACTAACCCAGAACAATGATATGATGTATCAACAAGTAATTGAGATTGAGATATGATATAAAAATGCATGAATATGACTAAGTACGGAATATCAATGAAATCAGTGAGATGACAGCAAGAAACAACCACTAAGGGTCCCAACAGTACCAGCATAAAGCCTAAACATGATATCTAACATGATTTACAACACAATTACTTTATCACATGGTGAAAACACGGATATCAACAAGATAGAGTCACTATGCAGTGCCATGGAATTAACCAGGTCACAATTCTCACGGTTCACGCCCGCACGCCCATCACTTAGCATGTGCGTCACCTCAATACCAATCACATAACATATAATTTGGGGTTTCGAACCCTTAGAACCAAGTTTGAAAGCATTACGTACCTCAATTCGGGAAAAATCCTACTCCGCATGTCTTTGCTCCTCAAATCGGTCTGCAAACGTCCCGAATCTAGTCACAAGTGGTACAATACAATCAATAACGGCTAAAGGGATCAATTCAACAAGAAAACTACTAAATTATATCCAAAATCCGAAATCGGTTCGAACCCGACCCCCAGGCCCACGTCTCGAAATCCAACAAAAGTCACTAAACCCGAAAGCCCATCCACACAAGAGTCTAACCATATCAAGTTTATCAAAATTTGACATCAAATGGTCACCCAAATCCCCAAAATTCATTCTCCAAATCTCTAGCCTCAAACCCCCAAATTTCACAACCACACAATCTAGGTGGGAAAATCAACGGGGAAACATATGATCAAAAACGAATACAAGAAGCTTACCTCAAAAATCCCCTCGAAAATCCTCTCCGAAATCACCTAAGTCAGAGTCCAAAATGTTGAAATAAGACTAAAATCGTGAACCCTTGTTTTTAAATATTCTGCCCAGGCTTTTCGCACATGCGACCCACTATCTGCATCTGCAGTCAAAACTCCGCTTTTGCGAAAAATCACTTAAGCCACTGCCTCCGCTTCTGTGATCAACATACCGCATCTGCGCACATCACAAGTGCGGAAATCACATCGCACCTGCGTACCACACTCGCACCTGCGCCCCACAGCCCGCTTTTGCGACCATCGCAGGTGCGGGAAAGCCTTCGCACCTGCGAACTCTGCCCATCTCTTCCCTAGTCGCTTTTGCGATCCAAGCCACGCTTCTGTGGGCTCACACCTGCGGTGCCCACTCTGCAGGTGCGGTTACACCAGAAGCAGCAACACTTCAGCTGCATTCTTCAACTCAAACTCAAGTCGTTAACCACCCGAAATCACATCGAGGCCCTCGGGACCTCAACCAAACATACCAACAAGTCCTACATCATCATACGAACTTAGTCGAATCCTCGAATCACCTCAAACAACATCAAAAACACGAATTACACACGGATTCAAGCCTAATGAACTTCGAAATTTCCAAATACTACAAACAACGTCAAAATATATCAAATTACGTCTGATTGACCTCAAATTTACACACAAGTCCTAAATAACACCATGGACCTAGTACAACTTCCGGAAATCCAATCCGACCCCGATATCAAAAAGTCCACTCCCGGTCAAACTTTCCAAAATTTCAACTTTCGGCATTTCAAGCATAATTCTACTACGGATCTCCAAAACACAATCCGGACGCGCTCATAAGTCCAAAATCACCTAACGGAGCTAACAGAACCATCAAAATTTAAATTCAAGGTCGTTTACACATAAGTCAACATCTGGTCAACTTTTCTAGCTTAAGCTTTCAAATAAGAGACTAATTGTCTCAATTCATCCTACAATCACTCCGGGGCCGAATCAACTAACCTGGTAAGTCATATATAGCTGTAGAACACAAAAGAAGCAAAAGATGGGGCACGGGGCTATAACTCTCGGAATGACCGGCCGGGTCGTTACATTTAATTTGGAATTGTTAAAAATGATTAATAGATATGGCTAACGTTGACTTGCTTAGAAAGTGAAATGTTAGGCATCATCATGGTCTCGGGGGTGGGAATTTCCGGTCGTGACAAGTTTCAAATAGAGATAGGACCTATTCCAAGTTTCAATATCAAAAATCCGAACCCGTTAGCTAAGAAGTCAACTTACGGTCAAACTTTGTTACTTTCAACTTTCAAAAATGCTAGCTTTTCGGAAAAATGAGTTAAAATAAGTAGGGACTTCCGAATTCAATTTTGAGCATATGTCCAAGCCCTAAATCACGATACGGACCTACCGGAATCGTCAAAATACTGATCCGGGTGCGTTTATATAAAATATTGACCATAGTCAACTCAAATCACTTTAAAGGCAAAAATTCACATTTTATTCCATTTTACATATAAAGGCTTTCCGGAATAAGATACGGATTGCGCACGCAAATTGAGAAACGGCAAACGTTACTCATCAAGGTCTCTGAACACGAAAATAGAAGTTAGATCTCAAAATGACCTATCGGGTCATCAAATCATCATATAAACTTTCATAGAATTTTAGTACATCTTTCAACGTGAGTTCATTGCCAGTTATAGTCCTATCATGTTTCATACAATAATATATTAACTTTCATAAAATTTATCATATATACTTTCATACAGTTTTGATACATCTATTGGCTCATTGCCAGTTATAAAATTCACTTGTCTATCATGCTTTATATAACACCAACATTTACACAACTTTATTTGTAATGCTTGTTCTTAGACCTACTAATTTTGATTTCTTCTTCATTCAGCTTAATGTATCCTTCAGTAAGTATCGCAAGAAACCTTAGAGCTTGAACAAACAGTAGATGAATGTTAAAACTTGTATATCACACCATCATATTCAATTAACAAATGTGTATTTGTGTGATCGCACTTTCATGAGCTCATCAATCGATAATTAATTGACATATCTAAGCTGATCATATTATTATTGGGTGAAAGATGAAGATTTGAAACTCAATAATGAAAACTTTTATGATTTTAGTTTTTAGGGAGGAAAACTTTGTTTTGAAAAGTAATTAAAAGGGGGAAGAAGATTTTGGACGTGATTATAGAGGTGGTTTCAGCTAAGAGAAGTTGGGGTAGGGTTTTTTTTTTTTTTTGGGGGGGGGGCGTTGGGGGTTGGGGGGTAGATCAGAGATGTAAGGGGGAGGGGTTAGTTGATTAGCGTGGATGTAGTGATTATTACCCATTTAATTGCATATAATTAATGGGATACTGTTATGAAACAATAAAAGAACAAGAACAATATTGCAGAGAAAGAGAGAGAAGAAATTCTTATTGAATTTTGGGATGAATTACAATGGAATAGAACCCTCTATTTATAGGGAGAGGGTGACTTAGCCACCAAGTAATAAACCCTAGAATCTCTCTAAATATAGACATTCACCATAAATAAAATTCTATTTATAACACTCCCCCTTGAATGTCTATTCAACAGACAATGTGCCTCGTTAAAACCTTAACTAAAATAAAACCCAGTGGGAAAAAAATTCTAGAGAAGGAAAAAGAGTACACATATCTAACAATACGCCTTTTGGTTGCCTCGTTAAAAACCTTGCAAGGAAAACCCAGTGGGACAAAACCTTGTAAGGGAAAAAGAGTGCAACGCGCATTAACTCCCCCTGATGAGAGCATTAATTCACATCCTTGAGCCTTCACATTCCAATCATGTGTATCATCTTCAAAAGATCATTGGTAGAGATTTGATAAACAAATCAGCCATATTAACTTGAATGAATATATTGCACCTTGAAATCATCATTCTTGATAGATATATAATGTCTTCATACAATGTCGTGGAATGGCTCTTCAATATCTCCATAGAGATTCTCGCTATCATATTATCATGCTTATAGTTTATTGCACTTAGGATGTAGTACTTCATGACCATGAATTCTATATGCTTAAGCAATTTAAATCCTTCAGGGATTGTTAAGTCATATAAGTCATATAAGCCATATAATAGACTTTAGATGCATATCAAGTTTTCATGTCATGCTAGACATATAAGATATCGAACACTGATTGCACATACCATTGACTTTATACTTTCAAGTGTTTGAACTATATGTTCAAAACTACATGGCTTTTATATGAAACCAATTCTATTTGAATTGTTTCTTCAGACTTAAGATCCTCATATATATATTTAGCGCTATTATAGATGTCGTCGACAAACATTTTATATCGGTTCCAACCTCCTTATTTTTCATAAAGACATAACATAGAGATCTCTTCATTCATATATTCAGGTACCTGAATCTCTCATGAGATTTTATGAAGTGTTATGTCATGTGATCTTCTAGATCACTTGCCTCCTTTATTATGATCATTTTGATCATTTGCTCATCTTCTTTATCAAGAAGTTTATTTGAAACCGATTTGTTTATATGCTTTAAGCGTACCATAGACTTTGTCCTTCTAGGACTCAATATGAGCATTTGCAATGAGAATATAGTTACTTTCTTTGGGTCAGCAAATGCGTCCGGCATGCTTTGCAATATACTGCACATGAATTATCCTTTATGAACTTCAAGTTCATATTATCTTATTCGAGGATCTAGATGTACAAATGATAATTCATTCCACGTAACTTTTTCTCAACTGTTGTATCTTGTCTCCCCCTCATGTTAGAAAAACTAACTTGCTTCCTCAATTTTGAGAACCCATCTTTGTGCGTTATGGTGTTAATCAAAATATACACTGCACATCAATAATAATAAGATGGAATTATTTGGTTCCTGACCCTGAACCATTTGTGAGAGAAGAATGTAATATACTTTCGTATATAACCTATATCAAACTGATATAGATAACTTTGTTCTCATAAGCAATAGTTTAGCTATTAAGTGGAGGCACTCAATAAATTATTTTGCTAAACCAACTGTGATGTAAACCAACTTATTAAGATGAACTATCTTGAATAAAAAATCTGGAAATTATGCTCTAAATCAAATTATTGAGCAAGTTACCTCGCAAACACCATGTTGCGGGTTAATAATAATCACACATGTAACCATCTCATAGATGCATCTTATGTGGTATACATGGCAGGTGAATGGGCCCATATTCACCTTTGATATTTCCAGCATTCATGGGATTCAATCCCAATTTTAGTTGGTATATTAATTAATGAGAACAAGCAATATAAGAGAATTCGTAAAGAACTTTCTAGTTCTTTAATATTTACCCATGTGAATTCTCTATTATTTTTGCACATCATACTTAAATTGATATGGCTAAACCAATTATGCCAACTGAATAAATTATCAATATTGATAAACTTCAGATTTACACCATGACGTGTGCAATTATCAATAAACTCCAAGTTTATTATGATATGGGTTTTTATATCAATAAACATCCACTTTAGTATGGTATTCTTTTATTTGTGTAGTACAAACTGGAGAATAAAACAGGTAATTTTTCATATACATATTACCCCGTTACAAGTTGTAGTAATAGAAGATATCAAATCTTTCCGTTATTTATAGTCTCAATATAACCAACCGCTTTCGCGTATACTTTGGAAACTGAATAAGTTTCTTTGAGAATTACTACAACACAATAAATTGACATGATAATCAATTGTATTCCTCCAAAATAGTAATAATTGGCTCTTCCAGAGCTCTCAATTAATTTTGTAGTACCACATATTCATCAACACCCATATGGTGAATATCTCTTTTAAAGAGAAAGTTATACCATTATGGTTATGGTCAAAATTATATGCAAGATCTGTTTCTTGCATTACCGTTGTCTTTTAACAATCACAATGCCAAAATATTTCGGCGTACAATAGGTACGTGACCAATGACCATTCATGCCATAATAATGACATTATTTTCATATATCATCTCAAACCTCCTTTTAGAGGTGAGTGCGGTATATTCACTACCACTAGCACGTTCATATTCTTTGAAGAATGAATATGTATTCATAAATCAGATGTTGTCACATTCACATCATGAATGGACCATAATCATCTATATGTGCTTTATAAAATCTCATGTCAAATCGATGACAAATATATTTCACAGAGTGAAATATTATTTTGAGAATCCTTATTATTCTCATTATCACAATGATGACGATTATAATTCCGTCTATTGCCACGTCCACATCCATTGATACCTTCACGGTAATAGTTTTGTCTTCTTTCAGACTTATCACATATTGCTATCACATTCTCTTAAGGGAATGAGAATGAAACAAATTCAATGGGACGGGTTTCCACTTCTTTGCCCACAATCATACATGAATTTGATCATGGCAAGGCATAGAATTTTACCACTTCAGGTGGTTATAATTTCTTACAAACTCCATTAGAGTTATAATCAAACTTTGTTGTCTTTGTAGGGGGAGAATTCATACTGATAACGTGTTATGAACAATAAAAGAAGAGGAAGAATATTACAGAGAAAAGTAGGAGAGAATTCTTTGCTTGTATTTAAAATCAAAGTATAGAATAAAAGAGAAAAATACAGTAAAATACTTACCTTAAATCCAGAATTTAATCATGAAGGAAGTTCAGGAATAATTGACAATCATTATGCTCAATCCCAAAGCTTCTACTCAATTGGTTAGAGTCTCGTGCTGATAACGTGTTATGAAACAATAAAAGAACAAGAACAATATTGCAGAGAAAGAGAGAGAGGAAATTCTTATTGAATTTTGGGATGAATTACAATGGAATAGAACCCTCTATTTATAGGGAGAGGGTGACTTAGCCACCAAGTAATAAACCCTAGAATCTCTCTAAATATAGACATTCACCATAAATAAAATTCTATTTATAACAGATACTTATTTAATACCCATTTGTATATATTTATTAATTATCTAGAGTCAAACCTATCTAAAAAAGCATCATTTATTCCGAAACTTTTTGGCTTTTATGGCGAATGGCTGTTATACACCTATAACAACATTTGACGTTTAAATATTTTTTGGCTGTTATAAATAAAACTTATCCTAAAATTAATTATTTTTCTTTTTTTTAATATTACATATAAAAGATAAGAAAATTCTTCAAAATTAAAAGGAAAAATGCATAAATACCCCCTTGAACTAGAGTCAGATTTCCAATTACACACTTAAACTTTACTAGGGTCCTATTATCCCCCTAAACTATTTTAAAACGGAATACATTTACCCTTAAAATGTCAGAACAATATCTATGTTGTGTGGTGGAGTATACGCGCCTAAATTTTTACCACTAAAATTAGATTATTTTTTTTCCAGTTTTTTTCAATCTTCTTCTTTGTTTCTCTGTTCTTTCTCTCGCCTCCATTATCAACAATCCCAAAATTGCCATTATCATACCTGCTTCACATCTTTACCACCTCCAAAAGAAAATTTGACTTCCACGATTTTTATTTTCACATATTATCGCATTCGCCACCTTCGTTTTCCCCTATAACCATAGAAGTTTATTACATTAATACAAATACAATTTCAACTAATTAATGCCCGATCAATTAGAGTACAACATAAAAGAAAAGTAGATCTATTAAAACTTAGAGGATAGTATAAAATAAAAAGAATTAGAATCGTTATCGTCGCCGGAGACAAAACCGTCGCCGGTAGTTTTGATAATCTTAAGTGTCACGACCCTAAATTCACTAAGGGACGTGATGGCGCCGGACACCGCTGTCAGGCAAGCCAACCATAAATACTTAATTAAATTTTCATTTAAATATTTGTGAAAAACTATGATTCAGGCAATTTCAGTTGTCAATAAGATTACAAATTTTTCAGGTATAGCATGCTTTTGGGTCCTAGACTACCCGAACTTAAACATAATAGTAGCTACGCACGGACTCTCGTCACCTTGTGCGTATGTATTCCCCACAAATAGGTGCACATAACCAATTATTTCACCTATGTGGACAATTCCCTCTTACAAGGTTAGAAAGGAGACTTACCTCGCTCCGAAGGCCAATAACCGGCTTTCAAGCTCCTTCCGACGACTCAAACCGAGGCCACTACGCTCCAAACCTAGCCAAATAACGGGCAAACCAACGAAAATACACCCTAATACTCATAACAATTCAATTTATATAAAATCCCAACTCCGCTCGAAAAGTTGACAAAATCGCCCTGTAACGACCCGACCGGTCGTTTTGAGCTTTTGCACTTTGATCGCCAGCTCCTGGGCATGACTTTCCCTGTGTGATGTATTATGACTGATGTAAGTCGTTGGTTTTGGTTTTCACAGAAATCGGAATGAGTTTGAAAGAACAGTTCTCAGTTGTGGCTTGAAATTGGAAAGGGTTGACCAAGATTTGACTTATTTGTATATGAGCTCAGATCGGAGTTTTTATGATTTGGTTAGCTCCGTTAGGTGATTTATGACTTAGGAGTGTGATCGGAATTGGTTTTGGAGGTCCGGTGTAGAATTAGGCTTGATTTGGCGAAGTTAGTATTTTGGCGATTCCCGATTGGTAGGTAAGATTTTGATCCGGGGGTCGGAATGGAATTCCGAGAGTTGCTATAGCTTTGTTATGTCATTTGGGATGTGTGTACAAAATTTCAGGTTATTTGGACGTGGTTTGGTTGGGTTTTTGATCAAAAGTGTGTTTCGGAGGTTTTTGGAAAACTTAGGCTTGAATTCGATGAGAATCGATGGTTTTGGTGTTATTTGAGGTGTTTTGATGATTGGAACAATTTTGGATGATGTTTTAGTGTGTGTTGGTGTTTTTGGTTGAGGTCCCGGGGGCCTCGGGGTGATTTCGGATGGCTATCGGGGAGTTTTGAACTTGGAAGAAATTGCAGAATTTCAGCAGTTATTGCAGAGGAATTTTTGCCTTCGCGATCGCAGCTATAGGGTCGCGTTCGCATAGTATTGGAAGCGAAAGCTTTGTGTTCGCATGGTATAGCCCGCGTTCGCATAAGAGGATCTGGGGGCCAGCATATTTATTCTTCGCGTTCGCATCATATGAGTCGCGTTCGCGTAGGTTTGGAAAGTAAAGCATTGCGTTCGCGGAGCTCCTGTCGCGTTCGCACAACACGTTTTTGAAGCCCTGGGAATTTTCTCGTCGCGATCGTGAGCCTGGGGTCGCGATCGCATAGAAGGAAATTATAGCTGGGCAGAAGGGTTTTTAAAATATTTCATCCGCGAGCCTAAGTCATTTTTTCCTCCATTGTTGGACATTTTGAGAGCTCTTTGGGAAAAATTGAAGAGGGATTCAAGGAGGATTGATTGGAGGTAAGTTCTATGAACCAAAAACGTGATTATATTGTGAAATTTACCTAGAAATTCATGGAAATTTAGCTAAAAATGGAAGAACTAGGGCTTGGGATTTTGAGATTTTAAATTGAGATTTGAAGGGCCATTTGAGGTCGAATTTGAGAGTTTTTGATATGTATGAACTCGTGGAAGGATAAGGAACCCATTGATGTGAAATTTTTGAGTTTCGAGAAGTGGGCCCGGGGCTCGGGTTTTGCTAATTTCGGGATTTTTGATATTTTTTGATTGTTTTCGCTTGGGTTTTGTTCCCTTAGCATATTGTGATGTATTTGTTCTAATTTTGGATAGATTCGACGCGCGTGGAGGCCGATTTGAGGGGTAAAGGCGTCGCGAGCTAGAGATTTCGCCGGTTCGAGGTGAGTAATAATTGTAAATGATATCCTGAGGGTTTGAAACCCCGAATTGCACATCGTAGTGTTGTATTGAGGCGAGACACGCATTGGATGATGAGCGTGGGGTCTTTTACTGTTGGGGATCGTGACTTGGTCCGTCCCGATTGATGATTTTACCGCATATTTGACTGAAACTTATTTGTTATCATCATAATTCGGGCTGATTGCCATATTTGGGGATCGTGCCAATTATTTGAACCCCTTCGGGGATGGTTGTTGATATTTCCTCACTGTTTTGATTTTATACTTGAACTCAGTCATGTATTTTTCCACTATTTTCAAAACTCAGCCAAGTTTACTTGCTTTAACACTTGAAATGATATTTCCAATAACATATTTGGGATGAGCATCATGTTTATTGTTGCCTGATGATAGGCTATAATTACGTATTTTAGTCGATTATTACACTCTAATTTACTACACTTTAATTGAGTTTGAGCTTTAATCGCTAGTGTTTTGCACTAATGGTGTGGTTTATGCCTTGTAGGAGTGATTCTGAGCTATATAGATGTTATGGAATGAATTCAAGTGATTGGAGCTTTAAAGTTTGAGTAAAAGTTCAAGGAATTAAGCCGGGATCGTGTTTGGGGGTCAACGGATGATAGTTAGAGCGAACGAAGACTCCAGTAGGCATATTGCGCACTGTCTAGTAAAATAGATATAACTTTTTTCTCAAAACACTATTTGGGATCCACAATATATGGTTGGAAAGCTAACTCAAAGAGCTACAACTTTCATGTTTTACGTTTTTCCAAATTCTAAACGGAACATGGTGAAAAGTGCGCGCCCAGATGCGCGATTGCGCTAGTTTTAGCGCGCCCAGGACAGAAAGTTGTCCAACTAGCGCGGCCATTAGCGCGCCCAGATGCGCGACCGCACTAGTCAAACCCGGGAAAAATGTCATTTTTCACATTGGAGAAGGTATAATTGTTCGGGCCCAACCCTACTTGGTATATATACATGGAAAAACGGTATGTTGAGGAGGAGGACGCCACTTTAGAGAGATCTAACATATTTTGGAGGGGAAATTCACGTGGAGGAACACACACCACGCTTGGAGGAGGCTTCTAACAATTTTTTCTTCTCTTCTCTTCCTTTAATTTTATAGTTTATTAGTTCTAGAGTTTTGGGTGCTACATGAACGTTGTAGTTGAAGCTTGAATTGTTCTTATTATTTTATCATATTGGTTTATTTATTCAATCTTGCGCTTAATTATTTGATTGCTTGATCCCCAATTGAATACTATCTACGAATCTAGGATTGAACTCGGGAGAGGGAATTCTAAATTGCATATAAGATTGAGTAGAGCAAGATCTTAACTCTTAGGGGGAGCGGATTTGCGGTTAGGATAGGAATATACCTAATCGCCTTGCTTGGTTATTATACTGGAATTATAAATGCATTCTTGTTAATCCTAATTCCATAGGAATATAGGCATTAGGTTATATTGAATAGGCGAGTTGTACTTCGGGAGAAGGCTACGAGCAATATTAACCCTGTCAACCAATAAACCAGATAACTTAATTAGACGATTTAGGTGGAAAACTCAACGGGATTGTTAGCTAACCCATAGCTCTAGAATATTCACACATATTGAATTCGTCTCTATAATTCACCAACTTGTTTTCTTTAATCTATTAATTAGTGACTCTAGATTAATTTTAGTTAAATATTCATACGTTAGGATTCGCTTGAATAGATTAATTGTTTGGTTTAATTTAGTTGATAGTTAATCACAAGTCCCTGTGGGTACGATATCTGGACTTACAATCCTATATTACTTGTCGACCACATATACTTGCGTGTGCGTTTGGGAGCAACAAGTTTTTGGTGCCAAAATTTCCTTTAATGTACACCTTATAATAACTACTAATATATAGTTTGTTCAGAATGTTTGTCTGGTTCATTTTTTTTAGTTTATTTGGGCAATTTAATAAGCACTTTATTTGCAAATATAAAAATTACATCAATTTTTCAGACCCTACTTATAGAATTTCGATGGGTATATATGTTATTATTGTCGTATGAAAATTACATCTCAGACATTAAGAAGCAAATAGAATTAATATTTTAAAGAAGGAATCATAGTTTTATCATTAATAATACAAGTAAAATCAATATTTTCACTAGGGAACTACATATTTTTGTATGCTAAAAGTAAATTTGGACAAGTAAAATAAAATCTTTAATAAGGGAACTCCACCGACCGATCAGAATAAAATTTAAAAAGAAACATATTGAATAGATAAATTATACCCCATAAGTAAATGCAGAATTAGATAAACTACAAGATCTCAAAAAAATCATAAATCTAATGCTTGCGAAATATTCATCATAATTTATTACTAAAGAGATTTAAATAGTATTTAACAATCATAGAATAACACAAATTTTTATGATATAATAAAAAAAAGAAATTATAAATTAATTTTCTAAATATCAAGACCCAAGATTTTTGATTTTGAAAGAAGAAAACTAAAAGATTTGAGATTAAGAGAAATGCTTATTTTATGAAATTTTAAATTTTGGAGCCTTTTTTTTTAGTGCTCTTGCTAAATATTACAGATAACGTAATAGAATAGAGGGAAAAAATTAAAATAATAAACGACAAATAGGAAATTTGGAGGTAGCCAAAAAGGAAAATGACTGGGAGAAAAGAAATAAAAGCACAAGGAAAAGGGAAAGTCAGACAAGGTTCAAGATAAATTTGAACTTGAATTTTACACACGAGAAAAGCTTTCAAAAAGGTTTACCAATCATGGAACCTTTGTCTAGTTTGCGGATGGGGGTGGCAGGATCATATATTTAACCTAGTTTAAATTTTTTTTTGTACATAAATATATGATAATTTTACCAACCGAGCGGGTGCCATACTGATAATAGGCTAGATTTATGTATTTGGCTATTGTTTATGCCCCAGCTTGATTATGTCTCACTGTGATAATATAGTTAGATGATGATAAATTGGCTCTAATTGTGAATTTCACACGTTGCAGGAGTCATTGGCATGAATGAGGACTTAAGACTGTAATCGGAGCTAAATTGAAGCAAGAAAAGCCCCTAGAAGCTGAGTACGTGGGAAGACGAGAGAAAGAAGAGCTAAAATGGAGACCTGGACTAGCGCGGCAATTAGCGCGTCTCGCTAGCGCGACCGCGCTAGCCCAGTTAGTCGAGGCAGAATGATAGAGCATATGCGCGGTCACTAGCGCGACCGCGCTAGCCCAGTTCCGGAAAATTAAACTTCAGGGGTAAATTTGGAAGTTCGGTGGCAAATCCACTTAACCTATAGAAGGTCTAGCTCGCCCAAGAGATGATTATCAAGGTTTTCATAGCTTAGTTCAAGGAAAGGAGGATAATTCAACATCGAGTTCTTCCTTTCTTCCTTTTGTGTTTTCCAATTTATGATGAAATTGAATATTGTTTTGATGAACACTAGTATGAGTAGCTAAAATATTTAGTCTAAGGTTTTGATGGAACCTATTGAAGGATGAACTTCTTGTTATGTTAATATAGTTTGCCCGGTTTAATCTCTATTTGTTCAACCATGTTCTTACTGTAGTTAATTGATAGGATCCTCAATTAGCTGTGCCTATTTAGTGTGTATAACTCGGGAGAGAGTGCATATTTAGGTCAATTGTTGAACAACACCACTCTCAAGTATATGAGGGATCATTAACCGAGGGTTTAAAGGCGGGATTAGGGATAACGAAGCCTTGGGTGCAATCTAAAGTGAGCTGTAATAAACAAAGCCAGCTAGCGTAACTCGGGAGAGTGCGTCTAGTAAATTGTCGTGATTACTCGGGAGAGATTTGCGGTAATAAAAGTGCTCATGATTGATAGAGACAATGAGGCAATTCTATGTGAAACATAACTGGAAGGGANATCTAGGATTGAACTCGGGAGAGGGAATTCTAAATTGCATATAAGATTGAGTAGAGCAAGATCTTAACTCTTAGGGGGAGCGGATTTGCGGTTAGGATAGGAATATACCTAATCGCCTTGCTTGGTTATTATACTGGAATTATAAATGCATTCTTGTTAATCCTAATTCCATAGGAATATAGGCATTAGGTTATATTGAATAGGCGAGTTGTACTTCGGGAGAAGGCTACGAGCAATATTAACCCTGTCAACCAATAAACCAGATAACTTAATTAGACGATTTAGGTGGAAAACTCAACGGGATTGTTAGCTAACCCATAGCTCTAGAATATTCACACATATTGAATTCGTCTCTATAATTCACCAACTTGTTTTCTTTAATCTATTAATTAGTGACTCTAGATTAATTTTAGTTAAATATTCATACGTTAGGATTCGCTTGAATAGATTAATTGTTTGGTTTAATTTAGTTGATAGTTAATCACAAGTCCCTGTGGGTACGATATCTGGACTTACAATCCTATATTACTTGTCGACCACGTACACTTGCGTGTGAGTTAGGGAGCAACATTGCCTGAGTGGCTTATGTGATTTTGTTGACTGAGTAAGGTCGAGGGCCTGTATTGTGAGGATACTTTTGGATCGGGCTGTACGCAGCAGCAATATATATATATATATATGGATCGGGCTGCACGCCGCAACAGTGTTATACTGATACTGGTNGAAAGACCTAGAAATTATATTCTTGGAATTTAACCACGATTTGAGTATGGAATTTAGTGAAAATTATATATTTGAGTTCCTAAAGTCATGGGTAATCTTATCTTCGAAAATTTCGGATTCCGGGCACGTGGGCCCGAGGGCATTTTTGGAACTTTTCGATCGGAGTTAGGAATTTCTATAAATTAGATTGTAATGATTAATTGGGCATATATTAATGGATTTGCGTAACCGTTGGCTAGTTTTGGAGCGTGGTGCATCAACTAGAGTCTTCGGAAGGGCGTGGAATGCCGGTTATGGACCTTCGGAGCGAGGTGAGTCTCCTTTCTAACCTTGTAAGAGGGAATTGTCCCCATAGGTGAAATTATTGATTATGTGCTCCTATTTGCGGGGGCTACGTATGCACGAGGTGACGAGAGTCCGTGCGTAGCTACTGTTATGCCATTGTCCGGGTAGTTAGGGCCCAAAAGCGTGTTATACTTGGATTATTTATGAACCTGTTGATAGCTTGAATTGCTTAAATCACCTTGGATTAGTAAATGAATTTAAAAGGAGATTAAACATCATTTTTTCTGAATTGTTAAAAAGAGAAATTGTTTTATTTGGATTAATATTCCCGATAAGTTCTTAATTGACTGATTGAGCATGTATCTATATGTGTACCTGCGTCGTTTGCAGGATTCGCGAGCAGGGTATGTGTTTATTTATGGAACGGGCCGAACGCCTCGGCAGATTAAATAAATGCATCTATAGGCGCGCCGTCAACCCTCGGCAAGTGCACAGTTTATTTCTGTTGGATCGGGCCGTCGCCTCGGTGTGATTTGCACATGTTATATTGTTGCTTGAGAATTTTAAATGTGAAATTTGCCCTTCGTGGCTTGATATAAATTGATAAGATAATAAAGAGTAAACCTTGAAAATCCTTGATTATTTGTTGAAGGTGTTTACCTATTTTCTGGCTTCGTGAATTAGGACTGCTATATAAATCCATGATTTCCTCATATTTTTAGTATATTGTTGATTGACCTCTAGTAAGTGTCGAAGTTGACCATCTCGTCTCTACTTCTTCGAGATTAGACGGGATACTCATTGAGTTCACGTTGTTTACGTACTCATACTACACTTCTGTTAATTTTTGTTGCACAAGTATATTTATCTCTAGCAGCCCACTGGGTATAGTAGCACGGATGATTCGGGGACTAGGTGAGTTGTATTATTCGAGGCGGCCCGCAGCTAGTAAAGTCTCTTCCAGTAAATCTTATTTTCTTTCTGTCCACTGTATTCCGGACGGATATTGTATTGTATTTTATTTCCTTATCAGTAGATGCTCATGCACTTGTGACATCGGGTTCTGGTATGGTTTTTAAATATTTTTGTATTGATTGCTAGTATTTAATTTGAATTGAAGCGGTTATCTTTTTACTTATGAAATTTAAAGGAAAATCTTGGTTTTCAAAACTGTTAAAATTGGAGTTTAATTAAGTATTTGGTTGGCTTGCCTGACAGCGATGTCCGGCGCCATCACGAGCCTTAATGGATTTTGGGTCGTGACAAAAATTAACAAAGCGTTATTAATTGTAGACACGTTCGCGTGACATGATTTTTGACGCGCCAAAGGAAATGAGTATTGATGTTTAGCTTAAAGCATATATACTTTTATGTATATCGCCTCATATTTTACTTTTGTTTCGTGAAATTGGGATGTTAAATGCTATGATTTATATTAATTTGAAGTGTTTTTATGTAGGAATGATTCGGGAGCAATTGGGGGGCGAAACGCGCGAGATTTGAGCCAAAACGAATGAAACTGGGCAATGTGTGAATTTGGGCGCTACAGGTGGCGCCTAGCCCTACCTGTGGCGCCAAAAATAGTAGCTCAAAATTGCGGGGCGCCGTGGAGGGCGCCTGGCGCTAGCCAGGGCGCCAATGACGGGAATTTTGTCCAACTTTGCCTGGGACAAGGTTATTTCGGCCCTAAACCTATCCAACACGTATAAAAGCAACACTAAACATATTTTTTGAGGGAAAGTGTGACGACCCGACCCGTCGTCTCATGGGTTACCGCTCTGTTTTCCCTATTTTATGCTTCTTTATGCCTTATTAGTGTCTTGAGTGATCGAGTTGGTTTGGATTGATTTTAAAAGGAAATGAGACACTTAGTCTCTTTAAGGAAGGCTTAGTTTGGAAAAGTTAGCCGGGTGTTGACGTATGTGTTAGAGGGCTCGGATATGAATTCCGATGATTCGGTTAGCTTCGGGGGATGAATTGGGACTTAGGAGTGTGATCAGAAGTGATTTTGGAGGTCCGGTGTAGAATTAGGCTTGAATTGGCGAAGATAGTATTTTGGCGATTTCCGGTTGATAGGTGAGATTTTGATCTGAGGGTCAGAACGGAATTCCGAGAGTTGTTGTAGCTTCGTTATGTGATTTGGGATGTGTGCGCAAAATTTCAGGTTATTCGGAGGTGATTTGGTCCGGTTTTTGATCGAATGCGTGTTTCGGAAGTTTTGAAAGAACGACCTCTACCATGCTGGAACTGGACCCTCGAAGGAGCACCACTAAAACTGCCAGAACCTCGAGGCCTCTTGGCCTCCCTCTCCTCTCGATCCTGACGGCGAACCGTCTCAATCTCTCGCGCGATATCAACCACCTCCTCGAACGTAGCACCCAATACTCTCTCTCTCTCTCTAGTCATAAGAACACGGAGATGGTAGTTAAGGCCATCAACAAATCTCCTAATCCTCTCACGATCAGTCGGAACCATCTAAACAGCATGACGAGCCAACTCTGTAAACCTCCTCTCATACTGGGACACCGTCATATCTCCCTGTCGTATCCACTCAAACTGTCTGCGCAGCTCCTCCCTGCGAGACTGCGGTACATACTTCTCTAAGAAGAGAGTGGAGAACTGCCGTCAAGTAAGGGGCGCTGCACCGTCAGGCCTACGCCTCTCAAAATCCTCCCACTAAGTAAAGGCATCCCCGTAAACTGAAAGGTAGTAAATGCCACACCACTAGACTCAAGAATCCCTGCTGTGCGGAGCATCCGCTGACACCTGTCAAGAAAACCCTGGGCATCCTCGCCCTCAGCACCACTGAATGTCGGAGGCTGGAGTCTACCAAACCTCTCAAGACGACGCTGCTCATCCTCCGGCATAATTGGAACCTTGAACTCCTGCACTGGTGCAACCGGCTGAGCTGGAGGTGCCTCTGGCGTCTGCAGTCCCTGCACTCCCTGCTCAGGTGTGCGAGCAGCGGGGGTCTGGGTGCCTCCCCCGGCCTGCGAAGTAGCTGCTGCTGTGGTGGCTGAAACTGCCTGAGCTAGGCCAGTGCAAACTGTCAAGATCTGAGCCAAGGTCTCCTGAAGACCCAGAATCACGATGGGCACAGCTGGTGCCTGAACTGGTGCTGCTGGAGTCTGATCCGGAGCTGGGGCAGCTGGGATATCAACAAGTGCTGCTCTCGCTACTCTGCCTCTGCCACGACCACGACCGCATCCACGGCCTCTGGTGGTCTCAGTGGGTGGTACTGGTGGTCGTCCACCTCGTCCGGTAGCGCGAGTCCTCGCCATCTGCGAGAGAATGGAATAACAGAAGTTTAGCACTCGGATCAACAAGTTCGCACGACAAGAATTTCAAGAATGTGAAGCTTTTTTTTTCTAAAAGGTTCTGCAGCCTCTCGAGGATAAATACAAACGTCTCCGTACCGATCCGCGAGACTCTACTAAACCCGCTCATGACTCGTGAGACCTAGTAACCTAGGCTCTGATACCATCTTGTCACGACCCAATTCCCGAACTCGGTCGTAATGGCGCCTCTCGTGAAGACAAGGCCAGCCAGAACAAACTATACACCTCTTTTAAACAATTAATTAACATAAGCAAATCTAAAACATGTTTAAGATAACCACAATTGCGGAAACAGCGATAATAACAAGGAAAACCATCCCGACACAGCCCAAACCGGGGTGTCACAAGTCATGAGCTACTACAGAATCTGCTATAAGTCTACAAAGTATGAAGTCCGATACAATAGTCTGGAGAGAACATAAATGATAGAGGATAGGGGAGACACGGGGCTGCGGACGTCAACTGCTACCTCGTAACTCCAAATCATTGCCTGGTCTGGAAGGATCAGCACTTAGGAGCGGACTCTGCTATGCCTGAATCTGCAGACACTGTGCAGGGAGTAATTTGAGTACTCCGACCCAGTGAATAGTAATTATAAATAATGACTGAAAGCATGAAAACACATAAAGGCACAAAGCAATTCTATATATATATATATATTTTTTTTACATGGCATCTTTTAACGAAAAGTGGTGGGATAGTAAGTATTCTTGTTTTTGTGATCCTTGTCCATATTGTAAAGGACCCCACTTGTGGCAATATTATAAAAATATTCCCAATACCGAGTTGTGTGCACCATCTCCATCATGTACTATTTGTGACGAAAATTAGAATAATTGTCCTAAGTGTCGTTATCCTTCTCCAATCCCTTCTTATGTTGATTCTGATAATTCTTGTGAGGTTGACAGGACTAACGAATTGGATGATGTTGAACATGATGTTCGCATTCTTGATATGCGCATGAAATTATTAGAGGAATATGAAGGTTTCCGTGAGAAAATTACAAATGAGATACAACACCTTATAGAAGGAAGAGCTGAATTGGGACAAGAGATCGATCAATTTAGCAAATCTATTCGCAACTTGGAGGCTCAATTGAGTGCAAAGATTGATGCGTGTAACGCCCAACAACTTAGTGATGAGTTGTGTGAAGCTGAAAAAGATCTTCTAGGCCAAATTGAGGAGCTAAAATGAGAATATCAATTATTAAACCATGTTCTTGTTGATGATGCTGAGGTTGAGGAAGTATATATTATTGAGGATGTCAAAAATAATGCAATTTTGGAGTTGGAGCGTATTGGACCTCATTCTAAACACTTTTCAACATTGTGTTTGGTTGGTGATATGGAAATTGATCCATTCGAGCATATGGAGGATTCAATAGATGAGGAACAAAGTATTTATATTCTGAAATTTGCCACACCAAGGAGACAAAACGACATTCCTCTCTTAAAGGCCAAGAAGTGCAAGATGCGATACCTATTACTTGGTTTCTTTATTTTTACACCACCGCC
>NC_031995.1:87245836-87261842 GCF_001879085.1 Nicotiana attenuata | reverse complement strand
GACTTTTCCCGACGATGGATCTTTTGGATAATTTTCTTGAGGGATAAAGTCCGATTAAAAATACCAACAAGAATTTTTTTTTGAATAGTTAGGTAGTATTTCTTGGTTTATCTTTGGGCACCGGTTCTTTTTCAAGGATGTAGCTCGAACAGGGTACTTTATTTTTTTTAGGAGTAGTTTAGGAAGAAACTGAGTCGCTCCGAGATACTCATTGACATGGTTGATGCTGGCACATTAGGCTATGACATACATTCTGTTTTCCCATATATTTGGTTTGAATTGTGAAGCCTAACTAAACTAAATAGTCCATTTTGTGACGCTCTCTCTCAGTTGTTTGACTTGTATGCTATATAGTGCAATATTGCTTAAATTTCTCAATTATGTGTGCTTGCTTGACTTGAGAGTTGAATAGAACCATCATGATTGAGTCATGTGCAACGTGTGTGTGAGGATGGATTTGTGATTTTCTATGCTATCCTGTGTAGTCTATAACTTGCCCCGTGTGTTAATTGAAGCGAAATTGTAAGTTGTGCTAATCTAGGAGATGACGTAGGCATTTTCTTGCTTGATCATAGATGTGCTTTTCACTAAAAATAAAAAATTTCCGTAGCTAGCCCTTTTGAGCCTATAGACCTTTTCTTTGGCACCCACATTACAAGCCATACCCCTATTTTGTTCTTAATTTGATACTGATTGAACCTTTACCTCCTAAGGCACTTAGGCGCTAAAAGAAGTAAGGTTAGAGATTGGGGAGTAGCTTTTGAGTGGAACCATGGAAGGGCCCGTTGGTGCACTAAAGTTGAAATCAAAAGACACTAGCCAATGAACCTTAATGTAAGGAGTGTGTGAAAAAAAAAGAGAAAAGGAAAAGAAAAGAAAAAAAATGATAGTAAAGTTCACACCTCCAAATCTTAATAATTTGTGCTAGTAGGAGTATAGAAGTGCTTAATGAAAGTAAGGGCTATGTGAATATGGTTTGTGGCAAGTGAATTGGTTGAGAAGAATATGTGTTTGAATTGTAAATGTAGTGTATTAATGTGCTTAGGAGGGTTAGTCACTATTTCTAAATGTATTACACCCGTCCCTTAGCCTTCATTACAACCTTAAAGTCCTAATTGATCCTAGATTTGGCTAGCTTAAATTAGTAGATATATACACTACGGGCAAGCGTATGGTACGACCACGAGATGCATATGAATTCTTTGTGAGAGTGAGCGAATTTTGGTCAATTGTGTGATGTCCTTAATCTATATTCAAAAGCATATTTGAATGTGTGGACCAAATTATATTCACTCTTTTGTTTGTTGGTGAGGGCATATGATCTTATGAATGATCGGTAATGTTGTAAACTTTCTTGTTGGATAAGTGCATGAATTGAGGGTACTTAGTGGTTGCAAGTCGACTTTTGAGGTTGGGTGGTGACGAATAGGTTATTGGAATTTATTGAATTGAAATATTATACTTGGGTATGCTTAAACGGGAAGAATGTGAATTTTTGTGTGTTCATGCTTGTGTGCTGGTATTGATCATAGTCAAGGGTATAGTGTGTGGTTAAAAGTTAAAGTGCTCCTCTATAATTAATACTTGTACGTAGTTGGGGATTTATTAGATAGTCCATTGCTCCAGGACGAGCAAAAGTCTAAGTATGGGGTGTTGATGTTTAGCTTAAAGCATATATATTTTTATGTATATCGCCTCATATTTTACTTTTGTTTCGTGAATTTGGGATGTTAAATGCTATGATTTATATTAATTTGAAGTGTTTTATGTGTAGGAATAATTCGGGAGCAATTGGGGGGCGAAACGCGCGAGATTTGAGCCAAAACGAACGAAACTGGGCAATGTGTGAATTTGGGCGCCCAGCCCTACTTGTGGCGCCAAAAACAGTAGCTCAAAATTGTGGGGCGCCGTGGAGGGCGCCTGGCACTAGCCAGGGTGCCAGTGACGGGAATTTTGTCCAACTTTGCCCGGGACAAGGTTATTTCGGCCCTAGACCTATCCAACACATATAAAAGCAAGACTAAACATAATTTTTGAGGGACGGACGCCACTTTTGAGGATATCTAACATACTTTGGAGGAGAATTCACGTGGGGGAACACACACCACGCTTGGAGGAGGCTTCCAACTAGTTTTTCTTCTCTTTTCTTCCTTTAATCTCATAGTTTATTAGTTCTAGAGTTTTGGGTGCTACATGAACGTTGTAGTTTGAAGCTTGAATTGTTCTTATTATTTTATCATATTGGTTTATTTATTCAATCTTGCGCTTAATTATTTGATTGCTTGATCACCAATTGAATACTATCTATGTATCTAGGACTGAACTCGGGAGAGGAAATTCTAGATTGCATATAAGATTGAGTAGAGCAAGATCTTAACTCTTAGGGGGAGCGGATTTGCGGTTAGGATAGGAATATACCTAATCGCCTTGCTTGGTTATTATACTGGAATTATAAATGCATTCTTGTTAATCCTAATTCCATAGGAATATAGGCATTAGGTTATATTGAATAGGCGAGTTGTACTTCGGGAGAAGGCTACGAGCAATATTAACCCTGTCAACCAATAAACCAGATAACTTAATTAGACGATTTAGGTGGAAAACTCAACGGGATTGTTAGCTAACCCATAGCTCTAGAATATTCACACATATTGAATTCGTCTCTATAATTCACCAACTTGTTTTCTTTAATCTATTAATTAGTGACTCTAGATTAATTTTAGTTAAATATTCATACGTTAGGATTCGCTTGAATAGATTAATTGTTTGGTTTAATTTAGTTGATAGTTAATCACAAGTCCCTGTGGGTACGATATCTGGACTTACAATCCTATATTACTTGTCGACCACGTACACTTGCGTGTGAGTTAGGGAGCAACATTGCCTGAGTGGCTTATGTGATTTTGTTGACTGAGTAAGGTCGAGGGCCTGTATTGTGAGGATACTTTTGGATCGGGCTGTACGCAGCAGCAATATATATATATATATATGGATCGGGCTGCACGCCGCAACAGTGTTATACTGATACTGGTATGAGGCCAAGGGCCTAGATTTGATGCCACAAGATGGATTGATATTGCGCTTGGGCCGTAAGGGGCCCCTCCCGGAGTCTGCACACCTCCAGTGAGCGCCGTCGATGATAAATGGATCGGGCTACACGTCGCGGTGGTACTAGTACTGTTATATGTGTTTACTTTATTTCATTTGTCTGTCATTATCTGTTGTCTGTGCTACTTGATGCAATATCTACCTGATTGCCTGGCATTGTCTGATGACCGAGTGTTGTGTCGAGGGGCAGATTTCTATGCTTATCTGCACTATTTGTTTGCATTCATTTGCGTGACCGCTGAAAAAGTCATTTTCAAAAGAGGTATAAACTGAGCTAAGATGTTTCTCTAAAGATTTCACAGTTTCACTGTTTTTCTCAAAAGGGTTTTGCACTGCTCTATACAGCATGATGATTTGTTATACGTGATTTCTTATTGCTCAGATGTTATTTACCTTTATTACTCACTGAGTTGGAGTACTCACTTTACTCCCTGCACCTCGTGTGCAGATGCAGGTATTTACCCCCCCCCCCCTCCCCCGTTAGCGGGTTTGGCTGATCAGAGGCAGAGTTATAGGAGTTAGCGAGTTGACTGCCAGCGTCCGCAGCACCATTTTTCTCTCTTTTTTTCATTATTCCGATTTTGTATATTTTAGACCTTGTAGTTGGATTTACACTCTAATAGATGCTCGTGACTTGTGACACCCCGATTAGGGCTGTGTTGGGTTGTATTTCCGCTAATTAATATCATGAAATCATATTTAAACTGCTTATGAACTGTTTAACTGCTTAAAAGGGGTGTTTTGGAATGGTCTGGCTGGCCTTGTCTTCACGAGAGGCGCCATCACGACCAGGGCGGAGTTTGGGTCGTGACACGCTCTCAGGCCCACGTGCCCGGATTCCGAAATTTTTCGAAGATAAAGTTTACCCCAACCTCACGAACTCAAATATATAATTTGCTCTCAATTTCATGTCCAAAATCGTGGTCAAAATCCAAGAATACAAATTTCCTAGGTTTTCTTCAAAATCCCAAAATTTCTACTAATTTACATGATTTTCCATGTTAAAATCTAGATATAATCCAAGTAATTAACTTGCCATGGATGATGAAAATGGAGCTCCAAAATCGCTCCTAGGTCGGCTCCCATGGAGGCAATGAGATGAAATCAGCAAAACGCATTTCTTTACACTTATACACTGCCCAGATGACTCTTCTTCGCGTTCGCAAGACACCCATCGCACTCGCGAAGAAGAAAATTCCCAAAAACCATTTTCCAAACTCTTCTCAGACAGCCTCTGGTATAATGGCCATAACTTTTTGTACAAAACACCAAATGACAAATGCTTTACCGTTTTGAAAACTAGACACCAATATCTACAACTTTTATGTTTTGGTCATCTCCCAATTCCTCATAGATTTTGAGATATAAGCTGCCAAAGTCAGCCCTGTGCAACACAATTTCTTCTTCATCTTCCCGGACAGCCTGTAGTGTACCAGCCATAACTTTTCGTACACAATTCCAAATGCTAATGGTTTACTTTTCTGAAAACTAGACACAAAGAGCTATAACTTTCCTTTTTGGATCATCTCCAAATTCCTTATAGATTACGTGATATGAGCCTCCGAAGTTAGATCTGTGCAACAGGGATTTCCTTCTTCGCGAATGCGAGGATCTCTTTGCGAACACGTAGAACAGAGTCCCTGAAGCCAAATCCTTCTTCGCGAACGCGAGAGGATCTTCGTGAAGCAAAGAACAACACCAGACACCAGCAACAGCTATTGCAAAACAGCCCAAAATGATCCAAAACCACCTCGAAACACCCCCGAGGCCCCCGGGGCCCCGTCCAATCACACAAACCAGTCTCATAACATAACACGGACCTGTTCGAGGCTTCAAATCACGTCAAACAACATCAGAATCATGAATCGCACCCCAATTCTAGCTTAATGAACTTTAGAACTTCAAACTTCTACATTCGATGTTGAAACCTATCAAATCACGTCCGATTGATCTCAAATTTCGCACACAAGTCACATTCGACATTACGGACTTACTCCAACTTCCAGAATCGGATTCCGACCCTGATATCAAAAAGTCCATTTCTGGTCAATCTCCTCAAAAACCTTCAAATTTCTATCTTTAGCCAAATGACTCCAAAATGACCCACGGACCTCCGAATTCACTTTCGATCGCGCACCAAACACCAGAATCACCATACGAAGCTATTCCCAGACTCGGAATCCTAAACGAACATTGATAACACTAAAATGCACTTCAACCCAAACTTATGAAATTCTTCCAAAAATGCTAACTTCTATAATAGGTGCCGAAACATTCCCGGGTCTTCCAAAACCTGATCCGGACATACGCCCAAGTCCGAAATCATCATACAACCTGCTGGAACCTTCGAATCCCGATTTTGAGGTTGTTTACTCAAAAATCCAATCTTAGTAATTCTTTCAACTTAAAGCTTCCGAAATGAGAATTCTCTTTCCAAATCAACTCCGAACTTCCCGAAATTCAATTCCGACCATGCGTACAAGTCATAATACCTAAAGTGAAGCTACTCATAGCCTTAAATTGCTGAACGACGCGCTAGAGCTCAAAACGATCGGTCGAGTCGTTACATTAAGTTTTAGAATTGTCAAACCATCATATCTTCATATATTAATTCAATAGTTGGTAGTTTTACTGGTTCTTTATTGTTGCTTCAAAATGAGGATGTACGGGTAAAAATAAAAGTGAAGGAAGACAAAAATGATGAGCTGGACTCAATTTTTTTCGGCGAGGAGTTCGCCGGAGTTCTTATGGGAATTCCTTACAGTGGCCGAAAATAATTAAATGTGTTAGAGATTATTTTATTAATAAAATATAACTAATTATAAAGTATCCAATAGTTAGAAAACATATGTAGACATTTAATAAAATTCTAAGGCAGTTTTATGCTCTCACATGCCTCCAAGAAAGTGAACACACTTTATGTGCCACGTCACTTCTCAAGGGGATATTTATTCTACTTTAATATAATTTAGGGGGTAATAGGACCCCCGCAAAGTTTAAGTGTGTAGTTGGAAACCCGACTATAGATCAAGGGGGTACTTATGCATTTTCCCAATTTAAAATCTCAGAAGATATGCATATTTCACTAGGTATAAATTGAAGAAAGCTAATGCATTATTAATAAGCTCATTAACTAAACGTACAAAGATTTAAACTACTCTAAGGCACACATTTTAAAGCTACTAGAAAAATAAATTCTTTCAAGATTGATGGAAGAACTTTGTCATTGTAGTTATTTCATAGATTTCATTCTCTCAGTACCAATATAATGCTTGAATTGACGAAGATTCGTGTCCAAATTTTGAGCAAAAAGGTATAAAACATATCATGTGCAGATCTTCAAATCTTGTGTCTTATGCAAGATAGAAACTTTGTTCAATGGAAAAGACTGTGTACATATTTTTAGAATTGTTACTAGTAATCATAAAGATTCTATGTAGCTGTTATAGAGGGATAATTTTACAAAGAGTGTTCTACTATAAATATAGTTGTTTTTGTCATAGGTAAAAAGTAATTATAAAGAGGTAAAATATAACTTAAAAAATCGATTCTAAGAAAAACTTGACTTTTATAGTGAATGGTTGTTATATATGGATGTTGTTATAGAGAGGTCTGATTGTATATCTATCTATACAATACATTGAAAGAACGAAGGCCCTTAGTGGAATGTCGTTCTCCTCTTTTACCCTTTAAAAATTACAGTTACACTGGGCAAAATAGTCATTTTAATTAATTTCCTGATATCTAGGAATAGTCATCAAATTATCTCTAATATCATGAATAGTAATTAAATTATTTTCCTAATATCTAGGAATTGTCATTTAATTTCACTAAAAACACATTCTTATTTAGAATATATAAGAACTCTTAACATTTAGGACTTTAAAAGTAATAAAACTTTTACGTTATTTAAATTAACATATTTTTCATATTGAGATAATATTAATTATATAATTGGATGGGCGTGCAACTCACTTGTGGGAAAAATGTAGGTTTATTATTTAAAATATTAAATCAAAAGATCAAAACGCCATTAGTTATGTGTTTTATTTTGAATTTAGTATTGAAAGAATTAGTTTTGAAATTTGTAACGACCTGGCCGGTCGTTTCATGAGTTACAACCATGTTTCCCCCATTTTTGCTTCCTTGTGTGTTGTTCAGCTGTATTTCATCATATCGTGTTGGTTGTGTTGTGTTCGGAGTGGTCTTAGAGTGGAATGAGACACTTAGTCTCTTATTTGGAAGCTTAAGTTAGAAAAGTCAACCGGATGTTGACTTATGTGTAGAACATCTCGGATGTGAATTCTGATGGTTCGGATAGCTTTGTTAGATGATTTTGGACTTAGGAGCGTGTTCGGAATGTAATTTGGAGGTCCGTGGTAGATTTAGGCTTGAATTGGCGAAATTGGAAATTTGGCATTTTTCGGTCAGCAGTGGAAATCTTGATATCGGAGTCGGAATGGGATACCGGAAACTGGAGTAGATCCATTGTGTCATTTGTGACGTGTGTGCAAAATATCAGGTCATTCGGATGAGGTTTGATAGGTTTTGGCACCATTTGCAAAATTCGGAAGTTTGGAAATCCTTAGACTTGAATCCGAGGGTGATTTGGTGTTTTAATGTTGTTTTCAGTGTTTCGGAAATTGGAATAAGTTTGAATGGTGATATGTGACTTGTTGGCATGTTTGGTTGAGGTCCTGTGGGCCTCGGGATGGATTTTGGTGGTTGACAGAAAGTTTGGCTTTGAGTTGTTGCTGCAGATTTGCTGCTTCTTTCATTTCTGCACTTGCGGATTGGGACCACAGGTGCGAGGCCGCAGATGCGGTATGGAGATCGTAGGTGCGTGTTTTGGCCATCAGGAGAAGAACCGCAGATGTGGTTATTTGGACGCATCTGCGACACTGCAGGTGCGGTGACAGGGCGCAGATGCGGTCCTGGTCCTTTAAGTGATTTTTCGCAGGTGCGCTCTTGGGACCGCAGGTGCGAGTCCGCAGGTTCAGAGTGGTCCTTTTATGAATTATTGGTTTGATTTGGGATTTGGGTCGGCTGGCCTAGTTTCATAATAGGCGCCATCACGATTGGGTCAGTTTTATGGTCGTGACAAGTTGTTATCAGAGCCTAGATAACATAGGTCTCACGAGTCAAGAGCGGGTTTAGTAGAGTCTCGCGGATCGGTAAGGAGATGTCTGTACTTATCTTTGAGAGGCTGCATAACCTTTAGGAAAAACTTCACATTCTTGAATTCTTGTCGTGCGAATCTGTTGATTCTGGTAACTAAACTTTTGTTATTCTATTCTCTCACAGATGGTGAGGACACGTGCTACCGGTCAAGACGGACAACTAGAGGCTGAGGTCGCGGTCGAGGCCGTGGTAGGGGCAGGGGTATAGCCAGCACAACAGCTAGGGCAGCACTTGTAGATCCACCAGTCGCCCCGTGTTCATGATCAGGTCCCAGTTACGGACGCTCCAACAGTACCAGCTCAGGCACCGAATGTGCCTATTGTTATCCTAGGCCTTTAGGAGGCCCTGGCGCAGATTCTATCAGTATGCACTAGCCTGGCTCAGGCGGTCTATGTTACTACGGTCGCAGCTACTTCTCAGGCCGGGGGAAGGCACTCAGACTTCCGCCGCTCGCACACCTGAGCAGGTCATATGGGGACTTCAGACACCGGGGGCACCTCCAGCCCAGCCGATTGTAGCTGCTCATGACTATGTAGCTCCTGTTATGCCAGAGGATGAGCAGCGCAGATTGGAGAGGTTTGGTAGACTCCATCCTCCGTCATTTAGTGGTGCCGAGGGTGAGGATGCACAGGGTTTCTTGGATAAGTGTCAGAGGATGCTTCGGACCGCAGATATTCTGGAGACCAGTGGGGTCTCATTCACTACTTTCCAATTCTCCGGGGCTGCACTTAGTTGGTGGGAGGCTTACGAGAGGCGTAGGCTGGTTGGCACAGCGCCCCTTTCTTGGCAGCAATTCTTCGTCCTCTTTCTGGAGAAGTTTGTACCTGAGTCTCATCGAGAGGAGCTGCGCAGGCAGTTCGAGCAGCTTCATCAGGGTGATAGGTCTGTTACTCAATATGAGATGCGGTTCTCCAAGTTGGCTCATCATGCGGTCTGGTTGGTTCCCACAGACTGAGAGAGGATCAGGAGGTTTATAGATGGCCTCGGTTATCAGCTTTGGTTGCTTATGACTAGAGAGAGGGTATCTGGTGCTACTTTTGAAGAGGTTGTTGATATAGCTCGACATATTAAGATGGTTCGTGGTCAGGAGAGGATTGAGAGGGAGGCCAAGAGGCCCCGTGGTCAGGGTGGATTCAGTGGTGCTCCTCATGGGGGCTAGTTTCAGCATGGCAGAGGCCGTCGTCAGGCACGCTCAGTCAGCTCGCCTAGTTTATCGTGGGGCATCATCGGGCCATGGTTCTCACGGTCCTCATCAGGGCCGTTCATCACTTAGTGCCCTTCCAGCCCAGAGTTCGTCCCATGCTCCATTAGTTCAGGGCTCTTCCATGCCAGGTTCTTCTGCTAGTCATCCCGGTGCTAGGGATTCCCTTAAGTCCCCGTCTGCAACACCAGGGGGTTGTTATGAGTGTGGAAAGTTGGGGCATATGTGGAGGCAGTGTCCTTGTCGTCATGGGGGTCCGCCTCAGCAGATGAGTCAGCCATCGGCTTCATCACCAGTTACTTTACTACCCACCCAATCAGCTAGGGGTGGAGGACAGTCAGCTAGGGGTCACCCTAGAGGGGGAGGTCAATCAGGCGGTGGTCAGGCCCATTTCTATGCACTCCCAACTAGATCAGATGTTATTTCTTCAGATGTTATGATTACAAGTATTGTCTCAGTCTGCCACAGAGATGCCTCTGTGTTATTTGATCCTGGTTCCACGTTTTCATATGTGCCATCATATTTTGCTCGTTACTTGGATTCGCCCCATGAGTCTCTTGTTTCATCGGTTCGTGTATCTACTCTGGTGGGCGATACTATTGTTGTCGACCGCGTATGTGGTAAATATTGGGGGTGTAGATACCCGAGTGGACCTTCTGTTGCTTTGTATGGTGGATTTTGATGTGATATTGGGCATGGACCTTCTATTGCTAAGACAGTGACGTTTGCTATGTCGGGTGTACCACGGATTGAGTGGCGAGGTTCGACCGATTTGTTCCCAGTAGGGTGATTTCATTTCTGAAGGCCCAGCGGATGGTTGGGAAGGGTTGTCTTTCTTACTTGGCCTTCGTGAGGGATGTCAGTGCAGAGGCTCCTACCATTGATTCAGTCCCGGTGGTGAGGGATTTTCCATTTGTGTTTCCTGCAGACCTGTCGTGCATGCCATCGGACAGGGATATTAATTTTGGTATTGATTTGGTACCGGGCACTCAGCCCATTTCTATTCCACCGTATCGTATGGCACCGACGAAGTTGAAGGAGTTGAAGGAGCAGCTTCAGGAACTCCTTGATAAGGGGTTTATTTGGCCTAATGTGTCGCCTTGGGGTGGACCTGTTCTATTTGTGAAGAAGAAGGATGGCACGATAAGGATGTGCATTGATTATAGGCAATTGAACAAAGTCGCAATCAAGAACAAGTATCCTTTGCCTCATATTGATGATTTATTTGACCAGCTTCACGAAGCAAGGCTGTTCTCCAAGATTGATCTCAGGTCGGGGTATCACCAGTTGAAGATCAAGGACTCGGATATTCTTAAGACAGCTTTCAGGACCCGATATGGTCATTATGAGTTCCTTGTGATGTCTTTTGGGTTGACCAATGCCCCAGCAACATTCATGCATTTGATGAACAGCGTGTTTCGGCCCTATCTCAACTCGTTTGTTATTGTATTCATTGATGATATTCTGGTGTGCTCGCGTAGTCAGGAGGAGCACGCTGAGCATTTGAGAGTTGTAATGCAGCGGTTGAGGGAGGAGAAGCTTTATGCAAAGTTCTCCAAGTGTGAGTTTCGGCTCAGTTCAGTGGCATTCTTGGGGCACGTGGTGTCCAATGAGGGTATTCAGGTTGATCCAAAGAAGATAGAGGCGGTTCAGAGTTGGCCCAGACCATCCTCGGCCACAGAGATTCGCAGCTTTCTTGGTTTGGCAGGTTATTACCACCGGTTCGTTTAGGGATTTTCATCCATAGCATCACCCTTGACCAAATTGACTCAAAAGGGTGCCCCATTCAAGTGGTCGGATGAGTGTGAAGCGAGCTTCTAAAAGCTCAAGACTGCCTTGACCTCATCTCCAGTGTTAGTTTTGCCATCAACTTCAGGTTCATATACAGTATATTGTGATGCTTCAAGAGTTAGTATTGGGTGTGTGTTGATGTAGGAGGGTAGAGTGATTGCTTATGTTTCTTGTCAGTTGAAGCCCCATGAGAAGAACTACCCTGTTCATGATTTGGAGTTGGCTGCCATTGTTCATACGTTGAAGATCTGGAGACATTATCTCTATGGTGTGTCTTGTAAGGTGTTTACTGATCATCGTAGCCTCCAGCACTTGCTCAAGCAGAAGGATCTCAATTTGAGGCAGCGGAGATGGTTAGAGCTGCTAAAGGATTAGATATTACTATTTTGTACCATCCGAGGATAGCCAATGTAGTGGCAGATGCCTTGAGTAGGAAGGCGTTGAGTATGGGCAGTTTGGCATATATTCCTGTTGGGGAGACACCTCTTGTAATTGTTGTTCAGGCTTTAGCTAATCGGTTTGTGAGGTTGGATATTTCGGAGCCCAGTCGGGTCTTAGCTTGTGTGGTTTCTCAGTCTTCCTTGTTTGATCGCATCAGAGAGCGCCACTATGATGATCCTTATTTGCTTGTCCTTAAGGATAGAGCTCAGCACGACGATGCTAGAGATGTGACTATTGGTGATGATAGGGTGTTGAGGATGCAGGGCTGGATATGTGTGCCCAATGTAGATGGGCTTCGGGAGTTGATTCTGGAGGAGGCCCATAGCTCGCAGTATTCCATCCATCCGGGTGCCGCGAAGATGTATCAGGATTTGAGACAGCACTACTGGTGGAGAATAATGAAGAAGGATATAGTGGGTATGTGGCTCGATGCCTCAATTGTCAGCAGGTGAAATATGAGCATCAGAGACCGGGTGGCTTGCTTCAGCAGATAGATATTCCAGAGTGAAAGTGGGAGGTGGATCACCATGGATTTCGTAGTTGGACTCCCACGGACTTTAGGAAGTTCGATGCTATTTGGGTGATTGTGGATTGGCTGACCAATTCCACGCACTTCATTCCTGTATGTACTACCTATTCTTCAGAGCGGTTAGCTGAGATTTATATCCGAGAGATTGTTCGGCTGCATGGTGTCCCAGTTTCCATCATTTCAGATAGAGGTACTCAGTTTACATCGCAGTTTTGGAGGGTCGTGCAGCGAGAGTTGGGTACTCAGGTCGAGTTGAGCACAGCTTTTCACCCTCAGACGGACGGACAGGCCGAGCACACTATTCAGATATTGAAGGATATGTTGCACCCTTGTGTCATTGATTTTGGGGGTTCATGGGATCAGTTTCTACCGCTCGCGGAGTTTGCATATAACAACAGTTATCAGTCGAGTATTCAGATGGCTCCATATGAAGCTTTATATGGGAGACGGTGTAAATATCCAGTAGGTTGGTTTGAGCTCAGTCGAGTATTCAGATGGCTCCATATGAAGCTTTATATGGGAGACGGTGTAAATCTCCAGTAGGTTGGTTTGAGCCGGGCGAGGCCAGGCTTTTGGGTACAGACTTGGTGCAGGATTCTTTGGACAAGGTAAAAGTGATTCAGGAGCGGCTTCATACAGCGCAGTCGAGACAAAAGAGCTACGCTGACAGAAAGGTTCGTGATGTGCCTTACATGGTTGGGGAGAAGGTTCTACTGAAGGTTTCACCCATGTAGGGTGTCATGAGATTTGGGAAGAAGGGTAAATTGAGTCCTCGGTTCATTGGGCCTTTTGAGGTGCTACGGAGGATTGGGGAGGTGGCTTATGAGCTGGCTTTGCCACCTAGCTTGTCTAGTGTGCATCCGGTATTTCATGTTTCTATGCTCCAGAAGTATATTGGCGATCCGTCTCATGTTTTGGTTTTTAGCACGGTTCAGTTAGACGGTGATTTGACTTACGATGTGGAGCCAGTGGCTATTTTGGAGCGGCAGGTCCGAAAGTTGAGGTCAAAGGATATAGCTTCAGTGAAAGTGCAGTGGAGAGGTCGGCCCGTGGAGGAGGCTACCTGGGAGACCGAGCGGGAGATGCAGAGAAGATATCCACACCTATTTGAGGTTTTAGGTATGTTTCTTGACTCGTTCGAGGACGAACGTTTGTTCAAAAGGGGGAGGATGTAACGACCCGACCAGTCGTTTCATGAGTTACAACTTCGTTTCCCCCATTTCTGCTTCCTTGTGTGTTGTTCAGCTGTATTTCATCATATCGTGTTGGTTGTGTTGTGTTCGGAGTGGTCTTAGAGTGGAATGAGACACTTAGTCTCTTATTTGGAAGCTTAAGTTAGAAAAGTCAACCGGATGTTGACTTATGTGTAGAAGATCTCAAATGTGAATTTTGATGGTTTGGATAGCTTCGTTAGGTTATTTTGAACGTAGGAGCGTGTTCGGAGTGTAATTTGAAGGTCCGTGATAGATTTAGGCTTGAATTGGCAAAATTGGAAATTTGGCGTTTTCCGGTCGGCAGTGGAAATCTTGATATCGGGGTCAGAATGGAATTATGGAAATTCGAGTAGGTCCGTTGTTTCATTTGTGACGTGTGTGCAAAATTTCAGGTCATTCGGATGAGGTTTGATAGGTTGTGGCATCGTTTGCGGAATTCGGATTTGGAAATCCTTAGGCTTGAATCCGAGGGTGATTTGGTATTTTGATGTTGTTTTGAGTGTTCCGAAGGTTGGAATAAGTTTGAATGGTGATATGCGACTTGTTGGCATGTTTGATTGAGGTCCCGAGGCCTCGGGATGGATTTGGGTGGTTGACGGAAAGTTTGGCTTTGAGTTGCTGCTGAAGATTTGCTGCTTCTGTCTTTTTCGCACCTGCGGACTGGGGACCGCAGGTGCGAGGCCGCAGATGCAGTATGGAGATCGCAGGTGCGTGTTTTGGCCATCAGGAGAAGAACCGCAAATGCGGTTATTTGGACGCATCAGTGGCACCGCAGGTGCGGTGACTGGGCGCAGATGCGGTCCTGGTCCTTTAAGTGATTTTTCGCAGGTGCAAGTTCGCAGGTGCGAGGAATTGTCCGTAGGTGCGGAATTCCTAGGGCAGAAAGTGTATATGTTCCCCTTTGCAAAATTTTGCCTATTCAAGGGGAAACAAGTTGAGGTAATGTTTTTGAAGCTAAAACTCGATTCTATGGTGATTTTCAGTGGATTAAGCATGAAATTTGTGGGATTTAAGGTTAAAAATTGGGGAATTATGGGCTTGGAACTTGAGAGATAAAATTGGATGATTGAGGGGTCAAACGAAGTTAGATTTTGGTGAATTTTGTATGTATGGACTCGTGAGAGGATAAGGATTCTGATTTTGTGATTTTTGTCGGATTCCGAGGTATGGGTCCGGGGGTCGGGTTTGGCCAATTTCAGGATTTTTGATTTAATTTGATAATTTTCGCATGTGCTTTGTTCCTTTAGCGTGTTTGAATGATATGATACTAATTTTGAATAGATTCAGGCCGAGTCGAGAGGCAAGGGCATCGCGGGTTAGAGTTTTGTCCGGTTTGAGGTAACTAATCATTGTAAATGTTGTCATGAGGGTATGAACCCTGGAATTCACTTCGTTTCACTATTTTGAGGTGACACACACGCTAGATGACGAGTGTGAGGTGTGCACCATTGGGGATTGTGAACTTGTCCGTCCCGTAGCAACTATTAAGTTGCATATTTGACTGAAACTACTTGATACTATTGTATGTTAGAAAGTATTACTATATTTTGGCCCGAATGCCATATTTGGGCCTCGTGCCAATCTATTTGGACCTATAGGGGCTTTTACTACTATTCCTCACTGTTTTGATTTTAATATCCGTACTCAGTCATGCTATTAGAATAATTTTATGTGATGTTTTTGAAATATTTTCTTTATCAAGTTGGCTATATCAATATTCATTATTTTCAAGAACTAGTGCTTTTTTTATTTTATTTTATAACTCAATTACATATGTTAATAATATTTGTGTAATTTTTAAAAAATTTATATTCACTGATATGAAGTACACGCGCAGCGCGCGTACTCTAAAACTAGTATTTAGGATATGTAGTTCAATGGAAACAACTCTAATAGTGGTATTACATTCATAATTTAGCATATATTGGTAAAAAAATTATAAATTAATTTTACAGTTATATAATATGGATCGAATATGGGTGTTAACCCATTTCGAACCTACCTACTTATCAAATATAAGATTTAGAATTATTGGTCTGCTCCAGTTTATGTACCTATTTTATTTCTTTTAGACAAACATAAGATTGCAAGGTAAAATTTTGATATGTAAATATGGTATGTCCAACTCAAATCCGTGTGAATGAACACCAATTTTAGGGATGCATTATGATCTATTACAAATTTTTTTTTTTTTGTTATATGATTATTTTCATATGACATTTGTAAGATATAACACAAACTAATAAAAATATGAGATATTTATAGAATCATTTTCTTATGATCATATGAGGCCACTCCTCATATGAGTCCAGAACCGAAACGTGGTTCTTTTGGACTCAAAACACTTTTTTAGGTGTAAGAAAAAGAGTTAAAAGCGCGATTTATTACTGCGTTTTATATAAAACACAGTTTAATATCGCGCTTTACCTTAACGTCTTATCGGCTTCCAAGTAAAGCGCGATTTATTACTGCATTTTATATAAAACGTAGTAAGAAATTGCCCTATACCTATATAAATATTGTCCCCTTCCCTCCCCCCCC
>NC_031995.1:87152119-87245816 GCF_001879085.1 Nicotiana attenuata | reverse complement strand
CCCTCCCCCCCTCCCCCCCCTCACCCACGTTTTGGACAGAACTCTTTTCCCCGTTTTTAAACTCGAACAGCGGTCCCTCCACCCCATTAAAAAGATAAAAAACTTGAGTGGACCCCACCCGTCCCACAAAAACTAATCAAAGTTGGTCTCACATCCTAGCCAAGCCTTCCATTGTTGTGGGTTGCTTATTTCGGAGTCAAATTTTCAAATCTTCAACTTTCCGAAAAACATAAGTCGAGGTATTCCGATTTAGTTTATGTCCAAACTCGTATAAATAATGCATATTAGTTGTTTTGAATGTGTTGTATGTTGTTTGGTATTAATGTTGTAAAAAAAATATGTAAAAATTGTGAAATCCTTATTATTTGTTAATAAATTACTATTACTGTTTTATATGTATTTTTGTGATTACAATGTATTTGTTATATTTTATCTGGTTTACATTATTTATTTGCTGAAAGACTAGTAATATAGTGCCTTTTAGGGTAGTAAAATGTAATGCATTTTAGCGTAGTAAAATCTAGTGCCTTTTAGCGTAGTATAATGTAGTGCCTTTTAGCATAGTAAAATGTATTACCTTTTAGCGTAGTTTCCCTGTAGTTTAAGTATCTCTTATACTCAAAAATACGTCAAAATAACTGATAGATCAAACGCAAACTCTGTCCAATTATAGTCAACATATAATTGGTGCTACTAGGCCGCAAATATCGAGCCTGGAACCCATATATGAATATTTAATAATTAAATATTATATAATTATTAAAATTAATTATTTAATTTACAAGCAAACATATAAAATTATAAAACTAACATGTAAAATAATAAAACTAACACATAGAAGAATTCAGGATAAATTGGTGCTACTGGGCTGCAAATATCGAGCCTGGAACCCATATGTGAATATTTAATTATAAAAATTAATTATTTAATTTACAAACAAACATATAAAATTATAAAACTAACACATAGAAGAATTCAGGATAAATTAGTGCTACTGGCCGCAAATATCGAGCATGGAACCCATATGTGAATATTTAATTAATAAAATTAATTATTTAATTTACAAACAAACATATAAAATTATAAAACTAACACATAAAAGAATTTAGGATTTAGGATATCGTGGTGCTACTGGGCCGCAAATATCGAGCCTGGAACCCATATGAGAATATTTATTTATAAAACTTTATTATTTAATTTACAAACTAACATATAAAATTATAATAAAACTAACACATAGAAGAATTTAGGATATCTTGGTGCTACTGGGCATCAAATATCAAGCCTGGAACCCTTATGTTTTAAACTTCATAATTAAATATTGAATAATTATTTAATTTACAAACAAACATATAAAATTATAAAACTAACATGTAATTAATGTTGTTTAATTTATAGTAGACGACATGGAGGTGCCGCCTATTCATCCCGGACCTTCTAGCGATGAGCTACTCTCGTTACAGGGCGACCATAGGTCCGCCCACATATGGGAGGGTGAGTTACTGACCCAGACTCTCCGCGCCAGGAGAGTGGACGACATGTGGGACTTTCTGCATGACAGAGTTCTCCATGATCGTGTAGTCAAACGCCTGCGGGAGACCGGTTTCTACAGGTTTTTGGAGATCGGGCGGCTGCAGCTCGATTGGTCTTTGGTCACGGCACTGATAGAGCTGGCGACTGGAGACACACTCCGCCTGCCCATTGGTGAGGCCACCATCACACTGCAGGACGTGGAGGTTTTTATATGGGCTGCCCGTTGATGGACTGCATGTTGCTCTCCCGCCTGGCATGAGAGAGATGACACGTGTGCAGTACCTGGACATGCTGTAGCAGCTCACTGCTTTTCGGCCAGAGGATGAGAATGTACTGCATGGGATTAGTCATTTTCCGCTGACGTCTATTCAACAATGGTTGGAGGCATTGCATCCTGAGATCGATGGCGATATGCCGGATTATCATGTTGACCGGTAGGGGTGTACATAGGTCGGGTTCGTTCGGATTTTACGATTACCAAACCAAATCAATTGTGTCAGGTTATCAAATCTAAAGACCAAACCAAACCAATAAAACTCGAGTTTTTCAATCTCGGGTTTTCTCGGGTTTTTGGGTTATTCGGGTTTTTTCCGGTAAAATTTTTGTAGAACAAAACATATAACTTGTGCTCAAAATATATCTTTAATCCTAGTAAGATACAACTATATAAAGTATTTTTCAATTAAATAATACAAAATATGAGATGTGTCACGGCATTATCCTAAAACATTCAACAATAAAGACACAACAAAATTATGTGATATAAATATTGCTAATTAAGAAACCATAATAAAAATAAACATAATCTAAAAGTACTAAGTCATGCTAAAGTAAGTAGACTAATAAGGGAGTATTAATTACATGACTAAACGCTAAAGAAAAGATAAAAATAGGTTATGTGTTTACCGCGAAAATGGTAATAACAATTAAATTTATTGATGGGACTCTAAAAATACGTTATCTATTTTTATGCTAGTTGTTTAAGCAGATGATGCTAAGTGTATGAAGTTTTAGAGACGAAATGCAAGCTAAAATAGAGTTACAATCGAACCGATGAGCTGAACAATCGGGGCCTCGGACTAACCGATATGGGGCCTCGAGGTCGATTCCTGGGCTCGGGCTCGAGCTATTAAGGGTAATCAGGGAAGGGCTAACAGTTGTAAAATAATCGGCGAAGGCTCTTTATGACCAATGATAAGCAATAAATGAAGAACAAGTATGAAAGTAATAAATAAGAGCAACAATATCGAGAGAATATGTTAGAGAGAAAAGAGAGAGAGTTCTTGTATATTTCGTGTGAAGTAGTTGGAGCAACAACCGCCCCTTACAAAATGACAAAGATCCCCTTTCTATAGAAGGGGAATCCCTACATGGTATAAAATACATTAATTGTAAAGATATGGGGATGGGATGGCAAGACGTGACACCCTGATTCGGGTTTAGAGTAGGCCGTTCAGAGTAGGCCGGCCAGGCTTTGTCACACTTAGCCGCGTGTCTTGGGAACTCCCCATCTTTACCCTTGCCACGGTCAATAATGCCTCTAGGCCGGGCGTCGACGAGCCTCTAGGGAGGGAACTCGGTCACAGCTTTGCGGCCTTGGGGCTCCGAGATGGTCTTCTGGAATGCCTTAATGACGGGAAATCGGACCCTCCGATTTTACCTTATACAGATAGTCTCCGCGTTTCCTAGAACGAAGCGATGGAAAATGATTTTGATGCCCAACTCTTCGGGCTCCCCGCGACGATGTCATACTGATGATGCAACGTGTGACATAAGCTTTCATGATAACCGAAAATGTTCTACCATCTCGATTTTCCAGGATCATTCAAAGCATTGCGGTTTCTCACTCTTCTAAGTCATAATGTCGCCGCCGATTCATCTCCCAAGGACGCATTAAATGTGCCTGCTGTTACGCTTTCCAAGGGCGATAGTGGCGTCATCGGTTACGCTGCCTCCCTTCCTATAAATGGGAACATCCTGGGATTAACCTTTCATCCAAGTGCTTTCCCATATTTACCATATCTTCTCTTCTTTCCATCCTTATCTATCGTTCGCCATGTTTAAGGCCCATGGCCTCGCGATCATCTGGCCGTGCTCATATCGGTCGTGCCAAGGTCTACCTCCTGAACCTCCCTCAGTCGAGAGATACTTTGTTGTTTCGTTGTTGTTTTTGTTGTTGTTCCGAGATGATGAGACAGGAGGCCGATTTCTCCCGTACGGGGAATGTGTTTGGACTACACACCGCTGCTCACGAGGGTGTTTTGACTATACTCCGCTGCTCACCCTTCTGCCCCGGCTTGGTGCACTACACCCTCTTTGATTTCCTTGGGGTGTGGTGACACTATCTATTAACTGTTGCATCCCGTGCCGGGGCAATGTCCCAAGAAGCGGCTTTACAAAAGTAGTACTGGCAAAGTTCACACTAGCCAGATTTTTCACCCAGCCACTTCTTCGCTCCTTTTCAGCTTCTCCTCCGTCATTTTGCTCTTCTCCATCGCTTTCCCCTTCTACATATTCCCTTTTGAAGATTCCATTCTGGGGGGTCAAGATAAGACTCCCGAGGGGACGGTGCTTTGGAAGATATTGTCTTTGATGTCGTGCGCCCGGGGATGATATCCGAAGATGCTGCTGCCGAGGTCGTACCTTTGAGAATAGGCTAGGCTCTTAGTCTTTTGCTATGTGTACCCCTTAGCTTCTTTGTTTCTGTGTAAGGACCCCTTGTGGGCTTTTGTAACCAAACGTTTATGAATATAAGGATATTTTCTTGACTTTCGTCTTTGATGCTTGCCATATTCTTTTATGTCTGTGGAGATTCTGAATGTATGCCTCCGCTGACTATTGTCCATATCTAACCCGGATGCGAGTATTCTTTCTGGTCTTCGGTTGATAGAAACGGCACCTCTCGGAGCCCTCTGTTGTTCCTCGGATCAACTTGAATTGGTCTGATAGACTCGGGCCATCGGGACCCTTGGGTCATACGAACATAGTACCTCGAGCCTTGAAATTTTTGAGAGTGTTCTCCGAGTGAGGGTCAGCTTTAGGCACCTGGAAACTTGCTTTGAACTTGATGTAGATAACCTTTGAGGTGTTCTAGATAGGTCCCAGATGAGGGGTCTCCAGATTTTAGGCGATATCCTGAGGTCGAACCCTTATGGACGGAGCTCGAAGTGCTTATTTTTCTTCTTGAGAGGAGCCTTCGAGACAGGGTACCATCTCGAATCCTGCAATGGTGCTAAATGCTTCCGGAGTCTACTTCTTTTTGATGGAGGTCCTCGAGGTCGGGTACCACCTCGAGACTGGAGATGATGTCGTTGGCTTCTTATAGCCTGGCTTCTTTTTTATGGAGGTCCTCGAGGTCGGATACCACCTCGAGACAGGAGATGATGCCGTTGGCTTCTTAAAGCCTGGCTTCTTTTTTATGGAGATCCTCGAGGTCGGGTACCACCTCGGATTGGAGATGATGTTGTTGGCTTCGTAAAGCTTGGCTTCTTTTTGATGGAGATCCTCGAGGTCGGGCACCGCCTCGATCTTGGCGATGATGCCGCTTCTTCATATATATTTATAGGGTCGTTTCCGCTCATTTAGGGATCTCCCCATTTTAGATAGTTATCCTCTCGCTTCAGCGTTGATCCCTTCATTACCTTAGCGTTAAAGTATTTATGCAGGTTCCTACTTCAGTTCTTCTAGTCTCACCATAGCCATGACTGTTACATCGGGGCCTGTTCGGCAGAGAGGGGAGAGTTCCGCTCCCGATGCTCTGGATCAAAGAGAGTCTTCCTTGAATATTATTTCTTCGATAGGAGAGGGGCACCTTGAGTTAGTGAGGAGAGATTGTGGATGAGGGGAGAGAGTAGTGTTACAGACTCTTTCCTCGGATGAGGGCATCTCAGATCTTGTTGATGGATTCCTAACCGTGTACACGTATCCTTTCACACTGGGCCCCCTCGATAGGGTTGTGCTCGACTTCTATTTAAGGTATCGGGTTACCTTGGCGCAAATACATCCGTCATTTTGGCGAGTAGTGTTGATGATGAGGTTCTTTGCGGAGAAGGCGGGGCTTGAATTTACGCTCAGTCATCTCATTAGGCTGTATCGGCTCTTTAACCACCAAGGTCTGCTAACCTTGCAGTGTCGGTCGACCACGCCCTTCATTGTTAACGATGAGGAAGATGGAGATCGGGGGTGGATGAGTCAGTTCGGACGGGTTCGGATGGCTGACGTTATCCCCGTGGAACTTATGCCATTCCCCGAGGAATGGAACTATGCACGTACGTGGTACATCCCGTGCCTTCTCAGATTTGTTTATGGCGAAGGCTAGTTTGTAGCCGCATTTTTTCCTTTTTTATAGCGATTTCATGGGCGCCAAGCGACGTTCCTGATCTGCCTGGTTGGGCCCGGAAGTTGGCGACCCACTCGACTTGTGATGAGCGTAGGTGGCGAGCCGTGTCCCGGGGCAGATGGGAAGCAAAACATCACAGTATGAGTGTGTACTACTTTTTCCTTACCCTTTGTTCATTCGGAGAGACATTTTTCCTTTTTGCATATTAATCTTGCTGTAGTAGGTATCGGAGAGCCTTCAGAGGCGAGGTCGTGCTCCTCCGGAGAGGGGGAGGGTTGCCAGCTTTCGAGCTAAAGAATGACAATAATAAGCAGGACATGCATTCGCAGGGCGATGGCGCTCTGAGTAAGGCAAAACGGAGTCGGGGCTTCGAGACGGAAACGTCGTTTGAGCCTGCCGTGCCCGTAGTTCCTGATTCTGGAAAGGTGGTCTCTACAAGCGACCGTGCCTCGACCGGAGTCGCTTCTTCCAGGGCTGAGGGGACTAGATCAACAGATTTGCCCTCGGTCTTCGAGGAATTCTGCCGGCTTCACTTTGCGGTGAGTTTCGACATAGGCCTTTTGAATCCCGCGTCTTGCTTTCCTTATCGAGTTTTCTTCTGCAGGCCTTTGACAGGCTTAGGTCTGAGCTGCTCCGTCATGGAGCTAGGTTCCGGAAAGCTGTGGATGAGGATAGATCCCTTAGGCTCCTTTGCGAGGAAAAGGAAGTCGAGCGGGCACACTTGCAATATGAGGCGTGCCGGAGCTTGAATTACGAGAGCTATTTGATGGAGATGGTAATTTTCCATCGAGGGTGCGTATGTGTTCCGCCTTTTAGCTTCTGAGGCTAACGCTTCGTTTATTCCAATTGCAGAAAAAGACGCGCCCTTGAACATCTTCGGAGCCGACCGAATCAAGAATGACTGTGACGAGCCAAGAGCTCGGGCGGAGGTTCAGGCTTTAGAGGAGAAGGATGCCTTAGCTAAAGTTCCTGCCTTCAAGGTTCAACTCCGCTTAGCTCGTGATAATGCTTTAGTTCAAGCGGATATGATCACAAAGCTCGAATCCGAGCTTTCGAAGGTTAGGGCTGAGATCGTTGATGCCCGGACCGGAGCAGTACTAAGCCGAACTAAGGCTGATCAGGAGATGGCAATTTATTTGAAGGACGCTACCGATGCTCAAGCTAAGTTGAAGAGGGTCCTCGATCGTTAAGAGAGGATCAAAGAATACGCTCGTTGCAAGTCTCGGAGAAAGATTCTCGAGGAAATCTGCGCCAGGGGTTTTGTCCTCTCGGAAGAGCTGGCACAAGCGAGGGCGGACGAGCGTGATGATCGGTGACTCCTGTCCGACACCGAGGAGAGTGAAGATGAGGCCGATAGGCCGTAGTTCCCAGGGGTAGGACGTAGATTTTTCCATTTTGTACGTAGCAATTCCAGAGCATGTTTGTAGATGGAGAATGCGCTTTTTCACGTATGTGTATGAAAGAAAACCTTGTGGCTTTACTTCTTCTGTCTCGCATTTGGCCAGGTGAACTGGTCTCAGAGTCGGTGAGAATCCTTAGATTCGTGATATGGCCCTGGGGCTCATTAGGCTGGCCCGGGGGCTCTTATGCGCTCGGTCGATGCGACCTTTAATATAAGTTGGCGTTTGAGCTCTTATGCTTTTGCTCAACTGTTTTGGGTTTAGTTTCCGAGTCGGGTTTCGACTCGAGCTCGTTTGGCCCTCAAGACTTTATGTTTGCATGGCTGGCGACAATGGCTCTTACGCCTTTGATCAAAGCGATCTTTTATGTGCGTGGCCTTGAGGCTCATTAGGCTGGCGACAATGGCTCTTACACTTTGCCCTGAGGCATATGTAGTTAACTATTTTGGGTTCTGTCTCCGAATCGGGTTACGACTCGAGCTCATTTGACCCTCAAGTTTTTATGTTTGTGTGAGCTGGCGACAATGGCTCTTACGCTTTGGGCCGATGCGGCCTTTTAATGTAAGCTAGCAACAATGGCTCTTATGCTTTGCCCTTAGGCATATGTAGTTAACTATTTTGGGTTCTGTCTCCGAATCAGGTTACGATTCGAGCTCATTTGACCCTCAAGTTTTGTATTTGTGTGAGTTGGCGACAGTGGTTCTTACGCCTTGGTTCGAAGCGACCTTTTATTGAATTTGTTTTCCCCTCGTCAAGGACTTTTTGAAGTAATTTTTGTCTGACCCGTTGTCGGTTCAGGAAGAACCTCTATTTCGAGTCATTTCATGGTGATGATCGAGCACCCCGTAAGGTTTGGCTCGGAGGCTGAGTATCTCGAAGCCAATGATGTGGAGTTGACGTGGTCGAAGCTCTTTTGCCTATGTCGAGGGTAGCCTGTTTAACCGGTTCATTTCGAAGTAGATTCAAAGTAATGGCCTATGATTTTGTAGCGACGGTCGGGCGTCCCCAAGTCGTGTTAGTTTAGCTGGTACAGCCGTATGACCGTAGTCATTTTTGTTTGGCCGGAGCCATTTTGGTCCCGAGTGTAGTAGTTTATTTGTCTATATCGAGGGTATGCCTTTTTAGGGATCTTACAAGTTCGATATATAGCCTAAACTTCGGGATCGAGTTTATGCCTATAGTAAGGTCTTACAAAATTTTCATGTCTTTGAGGTCTTACAGTTTTGTTGATACTTGGTGCAAGTATGATTCATGTCTTGCTTGAGGTCTTACAGTTTTGTAGATACTTGGTACAAGTATGATTCATTCCTTTCTTGAGGTCTTACAGTTTTGTTAATACTTTATACAAGTATGATTCATGCGTTGCTTGAGGTCTTACAGTTTTTGTTGTAGCCTCATATGGGTCTTACGAGACCAAATCTGCCCGCTCGGGGTCTTATGGCCTCGGGTTTTTTACTGAATGGCGATTGGCGACAGTCTCCGAGTAGTCGAGGTTGTTTTGGCTCATGAGCCGTTACTCTGCAGCTCGGTATTGCCTCATTGAGGGATTAAAATTTCGGAGATTTCGACCCTGAGGTCGTGCGATTTTTGAGTTTTCGACGCCAGTCCCAGAGTGTTCGGGGCACTTTTGGGCCTTATAGGTGTTTCATGATTTTGACACTACCTTGTAGAGGGCATATGAGTTTGGAGTTTCGACCCTGAGGTCATGCGGATGCCGAATCGTTGACGCCAATCTCCGAGTATTCGGGACGTTTTTTATGGAGAAATTGTTTTGGCGAAAATGTTAAGTTTCCTTTGGAGTATGAGATGCTTTGACAAAAGGTGTTCTTTGATTGCTTGGTACATGTACATGTGTCTCCGCTCTCGGGAGCTCGGCTACGCGGACACGGTTCATTCGGCCGTTTGGCCCGGTACATCATTTTCCTATTGGGACCCCATTTGGCATTTTTTGGCTTTTCCGAGGGGATGATCTTAATGGGGGGATGCCCTCCAGTGTTCGAGGTTGATTGCAAAAGAAGGCTTGAACATTTGTCTGGATCTTCCTTAGGTAGCATATAAATGTTGCCTCATTAAAACCTTGACGGTAAAACCCTTCTTGTGATGAAACCCGGCCGAAGGAAAAGAGTACAACGCATGCTTTCGAAACCTAAGGCCTTCGGGTTGGGAAGGGCTCTGGTTGTTTCGATCGGGTGCCTGCATGAGGGTTAGTATGAAATATAAAATGAAAAGGGAGATGATTATACCTTAGCATGGGATGCGCCGGCGATGTTCCAAAGTCTGATATGTCTCTGTCGCTTGTAATGAGGACGCGGTATGGTCCTTCACTATGTTTAATCGGGCTTAGCCAATGATGTAGTTTGCTTTCCCTTTGGTTCTTTCGAGAGTGGAGATATTGGTGTCGGTGCCACGTCGTGCACCGCGAACATTTCTCTTATCGCGTGCTGTTCCCCGTAGACGGTTTAATCCCATCCTTTGTTGGGAATTTCATCATTTGGTGGAGGGTGGATGGCACTGCTCTCATGCAGTATATCCATGGTCGTCCGAACAAGGCATTATACCTCATATCTCCTTCGATGACATGAAATTTAACATTTTGGGTCGTGCCGGCCACGCTGACTGGGAGGGTGATTTCTCCTTTCGTTGTTTCACTTGCCATGTTGAATCCGTTGAGGACTCGAGTGGCGGGCACGATTTGGTCTAACAATCCGAGCTGCTCTATTACCCTCGACCTGATAATGTTGGCCGAGCTACCTGGATCCACGAGTACACATTTTATTTGAAATATATTCACGAAGAAAGAGATTACCAGTGCGTCATTATGAGGTTGAGATAAGGCCTCGGAGTCCTCTTTGCTAAACGTAAGGGCATCCTCGGATATGTACCCCCGAGTTCTCTTTTCTCTAGTGATGGATATTTTTGTCTTTCTCATCACGGGCTCCTGGGGATCATCGACACCTCCCAAGATCATGTGGATAACATGTTGTGGCTCGTTCGCTTCATTCTTTTAGGCCGCCTCTCTTTCTCAGAACTGATTTTTGGCCCGGTCGCTTAAGAACTCTCGGAGGTGACCTTTATTGAGTAGCCAGGCTACTTCCTCTCGGAGTTGGTGGCAATCTTCGGTCCTATGGCCTGAGTGTTATGAAATTCACATACTAAGTTATGATTCCTTTGGGAAGGATCCGACTGTATAGGCCTGGGCCATCTGGTGTCTCTAATTTTGCTGATGGCGAAAACGATATCCGATACATCGACGTTGAAGTTGTATTCTGATAAGCGCGGTGCCCCTGTTGGCCCAGCGTTTCCATCTAATCCGATTCTGTTAATGAGTCCCCGAGGATTCTGTCCTCGGTTGATCAATCAATCGTTGCGAGGTGGGTTGCGCCTCAAGGCGTTCCTTCTGTCTACGGTGTATGGATGATATCTTTCCTTATTTGGCTTTGGCTCCTTCGTCAGAAGCCTACTCGGGTATACTGAGCCTGAGGGGGCTCCTAGTTGATCATCCCCGACCTTGATCTTTGACTGATATCGGTTGTGGACGTCCGACCAGGTTACGTCGGGATACTCGATCAAATTCTCTTTTAGCTGCCTAGAAGCTACTGAGCTCCGCTCATTCAGGCCTTGAGTGAAGGCCTGCACCGCCCAGTCATCGGAGACCGGTGGTAGTTCCATTCATTCCATTTGGAAGCGAGATACAAACTCTCGCAGCATTTCGTTCTCCTTCTGCTTGTTCTTGAACACGTCAGACTTCCTCGTTGCTACTTTGATGGCACCGGCATGTGCCTTTTTGAAGGAGTCTGCCAGTATGGCAAACGAGTCTATGGAGTTGGGAGCTAGGTTGTGATACCACATCATGGCCCCCTTCGAGAGCATTTCCCCGAACTTCTTCAGTAAGACGGACTCGATCTCGTCATCTTTTATGTTGTTGCCCTTTACTGCGCACGTGTAGGCAGTAACGTGTTCGTTGGGATCTGAGGTCCCATTGTACTTTGGGAGTTCCGACATTCTGAACTTCTTTGGAATGGGTTTCGGAGCCGCTTCCTCTGGGAACGGCCGTTGCACGAACTTCTTCGATCTACACCTTTCAGGACCGGGGGTGCGCCCGGGATTTGGTCGACCCTGGAGTTGTAAGTCTCGGCCTTCTTGTCGTTGGCTGCTATCATTTTCTCGCCCGATTCGATCCTTTTGGTGAGGTCCTCGAGCATTTTTATGATGGCGGGATCGGCTATCGACCCATTATTGCTTGACCTCTCCAGTGCTTGTTTGGCTGGGGGAGCTGTCTCCGGTGCTACCATGCTAGGAGTCTTATGGTGACTTTCCAGCTGAGCAATAACCAGTTCTTGTGCCTGCAACATTTCAAAAATAACATGAAGGCTAACTTCCTGTTCTTCCCGAGTTGGGGTTTTTTGGGCTTCCTATTGGTCGACTTGGTGTATGCTCCTGTTAGTGTGGGAGCTTGTTTCGACATGTCGAGCGTCACATGAGATTCCGTCTGCTGGAATCGGTCCTGGCACGTTCTAAAGATTTTGTGGCGGCTCACCAACACTTGGAACAGCCACACCATTTTCTTTGTGATTCTCAATATCGTTGTTTACTGAATTAGACATTTTAACCGAAAACCAAAGATTTTGGACAAGAAAAAGTGTGAAAGATAACTTGCGTTATGTGATGTAACCAGCAAGAAAATAATCACTATTATTTTTAGCCCCACGGTGGGCGCCAAACGGTTTACCGCGAAAATAGTAATAACAATTAAATTTGTTGATGGGACTCTAAAAATATGTGATCTATTTTTATGCTAGTTGTTTAAGCAGATGATGCTAAAGTGTATGAAGTTTAGAGACGAAATGCAAGCTAAAACAGAGTTGCAATCAAACCGATGAGCTGAACAATCGGGGCCTCGGACTGGCCGATATGGGGCCTCGAGGTCGATTCCTGGGCTCGGGCTCGAGCTATTAAGGGTAATCAGGAAAGGGCTAACAGTTGTAAAATAATCAGCGAAGGCTCTTTATGACCAATGATAAGCAATAAATGAAGAACAAGTATGAAAGTAATAAATAAGAGCAACAATATCGAGAGAGTATGTTAGAGAGAAAAGAGAGAGAGTTCTTATATATTTCGTGTGAAGTAGTTGGAGCAACAGCCGCCCCTTACAAAATGACAAAGATCCCCTTTCTATAGAAGGGGAATCCCTACACAGTATAAAATACATTAATTGTAAAGATATGGGGATGGGATGGCTAGACGTGACACCCTGATTCGGGTTCAGAGTAGGCCGTTCAGAGTAGGCCGGCCAAGCTTTGTCAGACTTAGCCGCGTGTCTTGGGAACTCCCCGTCTTTACCCTTTCCACGGTCAATAATGCCTCTAGGTCGGGTGTCGACGAGCCTCGAGGGAGGGAACTCGGTCACAGCTTTGCGGCCTCGGGGCTCCGAGATGGTCTTGTGGAACTCCTTAATGACGGGAAATGGGACCCTCCGATTTCACTATATACATTATGCATTTTTATCTAAATTATTGCAAAACAAAAAATAGATATTCAATACATTCTCGTTTGTAGTATTGACTATTGAATTGAATATCTTTTGTTAGCATTAGTATTGATTTGATTTTGGTTTAAGCTTTTGTTAGCATTATTTAATTTACTAATATTAATGGCTATAAAACTTATTGGAACAGTCAAAAGTTCTTAGTCCAACCTTAAAATAATACCTTAAAAGATAAAATTATGAAAAATTTAAGAAATATTTATAAATTACATCACAATAAATATATTTATATATTAAATATATCTAAAATTTCTATATATATAATGTCGGGTTGGTTTGGTTTCGGTTTGACTTTCTTTAGTTAAAACCAAACCAAACCAATTATGGTCGGGTTTTTTTTTCTAACACCAAACCAAATCATAGTCGGGTTTTTTTCTCGGTTTGACTCAGATTATCGGGTTGGTGCGGTTTTTCGGTTTCCTTTATACATCCCTATTCATCAGTATACGAGGTTACTGCTACTCCTTACGTTTGGAGGGGTCTTGTTCCCGAACACTTCGGGGAACCTAGTCAGCTTGAGATTTCTTCATCATCTTGAGCGGCTAGATCATTTACCCCAGTACAGCTGGGGCTCTGCTGTTCTCGCCTACTTGTACAGGCATATATGCCGGCGAGCATGGGCACCCAGAGTGACGTTGCTAGATTTTGCCGCTACTACAGGTGACAACATATTCGAATACTCTATTCATTTTAACATACCTAGTAAAAATATATCTTAAATTTTACGTCAACTTTTTATGTTAGGTTTGGGCCTGGGAGCGGTTCCTGCAGTTGCAGCCACCTCTACCACTATTAGATCCAGGTGTACCACCGGAGTTGCTCCTTCTAGCTAGGAGGTGGATTCTCCGGCGGGGATATATGCGCGAGTACGAGGCTCGGCATAATCTCTCCTTGTTGAGGGATATATTGGATTTGTTGGATGGCGCACAGGTAAATGTACTTCTAAGTTTACTTGTAATACACTCTAAACACAAGTTGCGTATAATGACGCTTTCTGTACTTACTTAATAGTTCATCTGGATGCCATAGAGCAATGAGTTGATAGCTGGCTTGCCCTATTATTGCTCGGTCGGCCGAATTATGTGCCCTCTTCTGTCCCGTTATTCTGCCTTGATATTGTGGAGCATCATGCCACCGAGCGGGTACTTCTCCAGTTTGGCCGTCCGCAGCTCATACCGACGCCACCCACCTGGGAGACCACATATTACCAGCGGGATGAGCGTACCAGGGTTGACGACGTATTTTTGGCATGGCTACAGGACCAGATATTTACATGGGACCGGCGAGCTGACCTGATTCCTCCCTCCCTCCCCCCCCCCCCTTCACCGAGATGGCCGGATACTGAGCTTGATTACATGGGTTGGTACCGCGGTGTTACCTGACTTATCGTCGGGAATCCCGTTCACCGAGCTAGCGGTCGGTACGTTCCATACGCCGGGAGGCACGAGGCACTAGTATGTTATTTGGTATTCTTACTTATAACTGTGATCTAGCGTGTCGTAATTTATATTTTACATATTGTGCAGGCTATTGGCCTACATTTAGTCCACCAGTTGGGACTGCAGATGCAGCAGCGCGCAGGCGATCCTGCTATCGCTTTGCAGGAGTATGGTTGGCAGGTTACAGAGCTGGCTGCCCAGACACTGCATCGAGCCAGAGAGGACGATCGTTAGAGCATGTCCCTACTTATGTGGCACCAGAGCACTACCATTGAGGTAGGCCTGTCCCACGACATAGGGATACCCCACGAGGCAGGGCTGTCCCACGGGGTCGTGGGGGCTGGTGAGGAGGTGGTCCCCAGCAAGGGGGCGTTGAGGCACCTGTTCAGGCACCTGATGATGATGTTGGAGCTGATCTGCCAGGTGACCTCCATCAGCCAGACGAGCATCCCAACAGCATGCCGTCGTACAGCCTTCAGCTGGTGTTCACTCCAGCCGCATTGCAGGTGATCCCGTCAAATCCATTGTTGATCACGGGCACGAGCCTTACCGGACATGATTGGGAGTAGATGTTTTCAGGCCCATCGACCGCTGTTGAGGATCGGCCGACCCGAGATGTGGATGGTGGGCGTCGGCTGAGTTATGGCTCATCGTCGACGGGTGGTGTGGATCTTTCACAGGATCAGGTATGTTTGTATTACTATTAAATTTAAATATGTTTTCATCTCATTAATTCACAATAAATAACTTTATAATTTTCTTATTAAGGCTTCACCCTAGCCCGTCACGGAGGCCACTTTGTGCGATGCATAGCAGGATGCGACGGATGCTTATATTCAGGAGCCCGACGAGACCATTGTAAGAAATTTTTTTTGACTTAACACGTACATTACTAATATATGTTTTCATATATTGAGCTGACTTATTCTTTTGTAGGTTGCTAATGGACCGAGGGCCCCTTCTACCGATCCTGCTAGAACTACTGACGATCATGCTGCAGCGCATCCTCAGATAAAGAGGCGACGTGATGAGAATGATCCTGATAGCGCATTCGGGCGGGATGGGCTGCGCCTCAGGCCAGCGGCTGCATTGAAGTACACAGGTTGTGGGACACATTGATTTTCTTTTTTTTGTATTTTATGTACGCTATGTAAATATTATTTTATGTAAATAATAACAGCAATTTTTTTATGTTTTCATAATATGCGCATTATGTTTTTATTTCCCTGTTTCTTCTTTATTTCAACACTACAACACAAACGCAAACATAGAAGCTTAACATAACTTAAATTCAATACAACTAATGAAAACACATGACACAGAAAACATAAATATAAACTACTACAGTCAACACATACATGTCATTGTTTAGTCATGACCGCCTAGTATACTCTGCTCCAACCACTTAAATTTTTTCCAACTTATTTTTTTCTTCTTCCACCTTTTTGAGTTTCTCCTTCAACTCTGCAACTTCTCGTTTGTATTCTCGTTCATAGACCCACTGTTTTTTGGTCAAATCATGAAGATGCTGCAAAGATTGTTTATAGCATTCCTGCTGACAGGGTTCATCAATCCATACCTCAACTATAGGCTCTTTCGCCTAACTGCCGGATCGATTCCATACGCTTCCTGAATTTGCACTGCTGGTGATCAGTTGCAGCCATCCACATTAAATCATGCAAGTCCTTGTTGGGATATTTCTTCTGGAAATTGGCCTTCAGGTGCCTCACACAGTAATGGTGGTATGCATAGGGTTCCTGCCATTTAGGCAAATGCTTTACAGAACTTAATATACCACCATGCCGATCAGATATTAGACAAATATCTGAACGCTGTTTGACAACGTGCTGCTTCAAGTGGTTCAAAAATAGCGTCGATGTCTCTTGGCTTTCATTGGTACAGATGGCAAAATATAGTGGAAATATTTGTCCATTGGCATCTACTACAACGGCGATCAACAGCTTAATATTATACTTTCCATAGACATGAGTACCGTCTATAGAAATTATCGGACGGCAATGCACAAAACCATAAATTGTTGGTTTAAATGCCCAGAACACGTATCTGAATATATATTCCGGTATTCCTGGACTCCGCTCATGCTTCTATTCAACAACAGTCTCGGGGTTAAAGTGTTTCAGTGCGGCCATGTACCTGGGTAGAGATGAAAATGACTTATCTCAGTCACCATAAATAATTTCAAATGCATGTTTGCGCACGAGATATGCCTTTCTTTTGGTAATAGTACACCCATATCCTGGTGGACGGATGTAATACACTCTTTGATCTTGTACCTAATGGACACTTCCAAGTGTGGAATCAAGACAAGAGAAATCAAGTCAACATCCAAGTTGAAGTGATTCTCATTGAATGTATCCATTTCACAATTGTGGGTGCTAATATATTTACCCACTTTCCACAACCCTGATTCCTTCTTGCTCGCACGCACCATCCAGTGACAACCCGTAAACCATCTACGGAAAACAACCTTGTATACCTCCGGACTTGACTCCCATACTATCATCTCACGACACTCTCTTACGTTGTACATTTTACAAGCTCTGGATAGGCAAGCTTTATTGGAAAAATACATGCCCTTTGCCAGCACCATTGGTCTAGACTCATCCCACATTGCTGACCAAATTTCGTCAAGATCCCTTGTGAGGGCATCCACATACGGCATACTTGGCAAATTATCAAGGTAGGGAATATGCCTTGAATGAAACGGCTCATGGGACTCGTACACTCTTGGTCTAACGGGAGGTGGAGCATGCTCCCTCGTCAGCTCAGGTTCGACATTCACTTCCTCCTTATAATCACCCTCGTCAGGGAATGGTGTGTCATCTCCAGATTCATCGGCATTGTTGTCATAATCACTATTATCTTCCTGACTCTACGCATCTGTCAAATCACAAGTAAATACGTCGTCTACGGGCAACTGAGTGAGGTCAGGACCATCAAGTTGCTCGTTTTCACAAATAACAAAATGATAAGTTACTCAAATTGATAAATACTTTACATATAGCTATATCACTTCACTTACAAGTCGTAATTTGTTGACATTCCATGATGGACATTATCCTGTTGGTGATGACTCCCGTATGGACCACCGTGATCCAACACACCAAAACTATGCATATTCCAACTAGGCGTGGGGATAACATGTAAAATTCATATCTGGACGGTACCCCCTGTGGAATATATGAGTGTAAGTACAAATTCAATATAACAAAGATAAACATCGTAACACAAAGGAAAATTGAAGTTTACCAGTCGTCTTGTGGATTATGTAAAGTAGGAGAGAAATTATTTCCTCGCTCCTCGTTCGCCCGCGGAGATAAGTTTAGATCCGTCCAAACTCTTTCAGCCGGAATCTGGTGGGCTAAAACTGCTCCAGAATAACCACCCGATGATTGAGGGTTATCCCTGCTCCGCGCAACATCATTATTGCGAACGTCTTCAACCTTCACGTACATTTCCAACATTTTTATCAAAATAAGTTCCCGGTATTCATCCGGAGTCCCCGAAAAATCTCTCAGAGTTTCATCATCCTCGATGTTAAACTCAGCGTAACAAGCAACCCCTTGCGGAGTCACAGAATACGGATATCATCTGCTTATTTTAAGATTCACCGAACGTTTGCTCAACCTCATTTTATTGCATAACAACGATACCAGTCTATCGTACTCCAATGTAAGTGGCAACTTAACATGGCTCTGTGGAGATAAACTATAGGTCACTGAGTTATTCGCCACCATAACCTCCCCCCCCCCCCCCCAAATAAAATGAAACCCTTAGACATTGTGAAAAAAGCTTGAGACTTTAACAACAAGAAAAAATTATCACAAAGTTGGAGTATTTCTAAATGATTTTTCTCAAAACCCTTAACGCCTTTATATAAGGCAATGCCCAATCCAGGGGGGTCAAATTTTTTGGGAGTAAAACGCATTTAAAAGGGCGTTTTACATATTTGAATTATTGTTATGTCAGTTAATTGCAGAAGAGTTATTGGTGGGCCCACAAAACATGTAAAACGCGGTTTGTTACTGTGTTTTACATAAAACGCAGTAATGATCCGCGCTTTATATAGTTGTCTTATTAGCTTCCAGTAAAGCGCTGTATTAAATTGCATTTTATATAAAACGCAAAAATAAACCGCGCTTTACCTTAACGTCCCAAACGGCTGTTAAGGTAAAAGGCGGTTATGTACGCGATTCATAACCGTGTTTTATATAGAATGATAACTTTTTTTTTACACCTAAAAAAGTGTTTTGAGCCCAAAACAACCACATTTCGGTTCTGGACTCCTCCTCATAAGGGTTGGTACAAATAGGTGGTGAGAAGTCAAATAAGTTCAACTCACCTACAAGTTTGAACCCCGTGAGTTCTGTTCTCTTACAATCCCTGTCGAGTGAGGATTAAGGAAGGACACTATAATGGGATAAACCCTTGTTTACCCGTCACGCCTGAACAAATAAGTCAATACATCATTGCTAGAAAATAATGTCCTATCATTATCAAGATTGTCCTCGATATATTTGTCAGAAATAAAGATGACTGGTGTTCACTTGTTTTGTATTCCAAGATTACTCTAGGAGCTTTGCTATTCTGATGTCAGATATTATGTAATATGCTCTAACATTTTAACAATGAACTCAAAAACTATTAGTACTTATATTACTCCTACCCATCTAATCACCGTAATTTGGCCGAGCACAAATTTAAAAAGAAAACACACATTCTTGAAACTTGTAGTGTTAAACATATATTACTATAAAAGCATGCCATTAAGGGTACAACGAAACTTGAAAGTGAAATTATTTTCTTATAAAAAAGTTTCATTCCCTTCTTTACGAACTAACAAGAAAATAATTCCACCTAATAGAACAGATGAGAGTAATTTTTAAGGTCAAGGACATCGGAATATCTACTAAATTGGAAGGAAGACAGCGCAACACATGCAGAGTACTCTCGGTAGCCAATGTGAATATACGAAGAACAAGCGCAAATGATAAGCTACAAATTACTTGTATAACAGACTCATATTCACAGGGGAACAGATAACATAGAGATTTAAGTTTCACTCCTGCTGGAGAAACCTACCAACAACTTGTAACCATAAAAAAAAAAAAAAAAGAGAAACTAAATAAACTAATATACATGACAACTTTTTTGCTAATTCCCTCTAACAGGAGGAAAACTAAAAGGCCGGAGTCATGCACCACTAAGTTTACAGTGTACCAACTGGATCATACAACAAACCCAGTGTAGCACACATTACATGCCTGGGGACCAAGGATGCTCGTAAATACCCTTCCGTTGATATACATGAACACGGCTAACTTCCAATGAGAAGTTAATCTGATCACTAGCTACCACCAATAACAATGCGGTCCACTTAATCAAATTCATTCATCTGCGTCGTACATGGTGAGCTTTGCTATCATTATGTATCCTATCAGCATACATTGGCAGTCGTATGATCTCATAGATCTCATTCAACAATACTTCTTCAGTGATGTTGTCAGTAATACTTCTAAATACCTGAATTTTGTTGTAAAGGAACCACAATTAGTCTAATAGGAGCTATCCATCTTTAATAAATGAGAAAATATGGAAGAGTTTCTATTAAAGCACAAGTCCACGTATCAACAAATCAACTGCATAACTTAGTATTTGCCATTAAAGCGATACATACCTTTCTGTAAGTGTTGTAATCATTTGGAGTTCCTTTATCAATTCTGGTCCTCATCCACACCCATTCTTGGTTACTGGTATCCCAAGAACACTCTACTATTTTACCAGAGTAGTCTGACGGGTCAGAACTATCTGTCACCATGAAAGATCAATTTTAGGATATGCACCAGAGGTAAATACCCAGAGAAGCAGGGAAAAAAATTCACGGGATACAAATAAAGCACAAGGAAACTGCTCAGATATGCAAGTCTACAGGACAACAGATTAGACATTTCCCTGAATGTCCCTATCCTTACTACTAGCATCAGTAGCTCACCAACTCGAAGCAACAAGGATCAACCATTTGAATGACCATCTTAAAGAGTAAGAGAAGAAACAAAATTGTTCAATTCTTGTCAAAATCTCGAGAGGTGCACGTCCTAGTCTGACTAGGATGATCTTGTTAATCAAAATTTTACCATTAAGACTAAGGAGACACCTAAATGTGGGTTATCCTGTTCATATTCACGTGCGAATGGTTACTTCTCTGAAAATGCAAACAAGCTTCTGTTGCCCTTGATTCATTGAGAACCTTATTGTAATATTCCAAAATAATCCCACTAACATGTCCGACCCTTATCATCTTTAGCAACTGATCCAATTTCAAGTTGTGGACCATCCACGTTCTAATTTCTGAGCCTCAACTATCAAAGAGAAAAAAGTGAAAGCAAGAATATGTGTCCTGAACTCAGACGAGAGTAGGATTAGAAAGGAAGGTCAGTTGTGATAGCAATATTGCCTTCATTTTTTTTTCTCCTCAATATTGCCTTTAGTATTTAGTACCTATAGAATTGTTATCCGCATTCTTTTTTTAGATAAAGTAATTTTATCCACATTCTAACAATGACTTAGCACCTCACAAGATTCAAAAAAGAACCTTAACTGTGGCAGGAGAGTAAGTGTGAAATGGCCTAGTTAACTTTTTATTTTTATTTATTATTTCTTTTTGGGAGGCGCTGGATGAGGTGGTGCGGGGTATTCCGCCGACGGAGAAGCTATTCATAGGAGGGGATTTCAATGGTCATATTGGGTCGTCTGCTGGTGGCTATGGTGAGGTGCACGGTGGCTTCGGCTTTGGTGATAGGAACGGGGGTGGTACCTCACTGTTGGATTTCGCTAGAGCTTTTGAGTTGGTGATCGTGAACTCTATGTTTCCGAAGAGGGAGGAACATTTGGTTACTTTCCGGAGTATGGTGGCTAAGACGCAAATTGACTATCTCCTCCTCAGGAGGTGTGATAGGGGGTTGTGCGAGGATTGCAAGGTGATCCCGAGTGAGAACCTCGCAACTCAACATAGGCTCCTAGTGATGGACGTCGGTTTTTTGATGAAGAGGAAGAAGAGGTTTGTACAGGGTCCGTCGAGGATAAGGTGGGGAGCTTTGTCTAAGGATAATGCGCAAGAGTTGGAGGGGCGGCTGACAAATATGGGTGCCTGGAAGAGTGGTGGGGACGCTAGCGCTGTGTGGACGGCGACGGCGGACTGTATAAGGGAGGTAGCAAGAGAGGTGTTGGGAGTTTCGAAAGGCTATTATGGCGGGCACCAAGGGGACTGGTGGTGGAATGACGTGGTCCAAGGTAAAGTAGAAGCCAAGAAAGCGGCGTACATTAAGTTAATAGAGAGCACCGACGAGGATCAAAGGAGAGCAAACAGAGAAAGATATGAGGCTAGGAAGGAGGCGAAAGTAGCGGTCACAGAGGCTAAGACTGCTGCTTTTGGTCGGCTTTATGAGGAACTGGGGGGCAAAGGTGGTGATAAGAAGTTATTTCGATTGGCCAAAGCAAGAGAAAAGAAGGCTCGCGATCTGGACCAAGTGAGGTGTATCAAAGACGAGGACGGTCGAGTATTGATGGAAGAGGCCCAGATTAGGCAAAGATGGCAGTCGTACTTTCATAACCTTCTGAATGAAGAGGGGGATGGAAACATCGTGTTAGGGCAATTGGGGCACTCCGAGAGTCACCGAGACTTTAGGTATTGTAGGCGCATTAAGGTTGTGGAGGTCGTGGGTGCGATGGGTAAAATGAGTCGGGGCAAAGCGACCGGACCTGACGAGATCCCAGTAGAGTTTTGGAGATATGTGGGTAGGGCAGGCTTAGAGTGGCTGACTGGGTTGTTTAATGTTATCTTCAAGACAAAGAGGATGCCTGATGAGTGGCGGTGGAGTACAATGGTTCCGGTGTACAAGAACAAAGGAGATATCCAGAATTGTAACAACTATAGGGGTATCAACTTACTAAGTCATACCATGAAAGTCTGGAAGAGGGTGGTGGAAATGAGGATAAGGAGGGCGGTGTCCATATCGGAAAACCAGTTCGGGTTCATGCCGGGCCGTTCTACTACGGAAGCTATCCACCTTATCAGGAGGTTGGTGGAACTATACAGGGATAGGAAGAGGGATTCGCATATGGTATTTATTGACCTAGAGAAGGCATATGACAAGGTCCCTAGGGATGTCCTTTGGAGGTGTCTGGAGGTGAAAGGTGTGTCGGTGGCTTACATTAGGGCGATAAAGGATATGCATGATGGAGCTATGACTCGGGTTAGGACTGTGGGAGATGACTCAGAGCCTTTTCCGGTGGTTATGGGATTACACTGCGCTCAGCCCGTTCTTATTTGCTCTGGCGATGGACGCCCTGACACACCATATCCAAGGAGAGGTGCCATGGTGTATGTTGTTCGCTGATGATATAGTTCTGATTGATGAGACGCGAGGCGGCGTTAATGGGAGACTGGGTATGGAGGCAGAGTCTAGAGTCTAAAGGTTTCAAGTTGAGTAGGACTAAGACAGAATATGTGGAATGTAAGTTCAGCAACGTGACGGGGGAAGCGGATGTAGAAGTTAGGCTTGACTCACAGGTCATCACCAAGAGAGAAAGTTTTAAGTACTTAGGGTCAATTATCCAGGGAGATGGGGAGATCGATGGGGCTGTTACGCACCGTATAGGAGTAGGGTTGATGAAATGGAGGTTGGCGTCTGGAGTCCTGTGTGACAAGAACGTGCCACTGAAACTCAAAGGTAAGTTCTATAAAGCGGTGGTTAAACCGTCCATGTTGTATGGAGCTGAGTGTTGGCCAGTCAAGAATTCACATATCAAGAAGATGAAAGTAGCAGAAATGAGGATGTTGAGATGGATGTGTGGGCACACTAGGCTGGATAAGATTCGGAATGAAGATATTCAGGAGAGGGTGGGCGTGGCTCCCGTGGACGATAAGATGCGGGAAGCGCGGCTTAGATGGTTCGGACACGTGTGGAGGAGAAGCCTAGATGCACCGGTTAGGAGGTGTGAGCGGTTGACCTTGGCAGGTACGAGAAGAGGCAGAGGGCGGCCTAGGAAGTATTGGGGCGAGGTGATCAGGCAGGACATGGCGCGACTTCAAATTTCCGAGGACATGGCTCTTGATAGGAACATGTGGAGGTCGAGCATTAGGATGGTAGACTAGGGGGTAGTCAAGAGTTCTTCCCCCTGGGTACCGGGGAGTCTGTTAGAGTTCCGTTAGGTTTGTTAGCGGTCTTTGTTGTATTCACATTGGTGTTTTGCATAGTTTTGTCTTATTGTCCTTTCACTTATTTGTTTGGGTTATTTTCTTTCTGGTATCTTTTATTGTTACATGTCTTTTCTCTTATTTCTTTTCTGATATTACTGCCTTTCCTGTTGAGCCGAGAGTCTCCTGGAAACAGCCTCTCTGCCCTTTTCGGGGTAAGGGTAAGGTCTGCGTACACTCTACTCTCCCCAGACCCCACTAGTGGGATTTTACTGGGTATGTTATTGTTGTTGTATTATTTCTTTTTGGGAGGTAGCTTTAGCCTCCTTACTTTTAAGATCATACAATGAATGCAGGTTAACTAAATCAAATAATAGCACTGCATCCAATTTCCCCACAACACACCATTTTACTAAGAAATCGCATCCACCCAGGTTGATAAAGTACACACGCCAGCAAACAAACACTAAAAAGAGTATGGATGCATACGATATTCACGCCTATTATATTTCCAATCAAACCCTAAGTAAGGGGAAACATTCCTCTATGATACGACAAGAGGTATTAACTAATATAACTGGGAATTTCTAACCTGGGAAAACAACTCTATTCCCTTCCATTAGTTTCTTCTTCCCTCGTTCATGTAGATAAAGCAATTCACGACCGTCGACCACCTGCCATATGATCAGAGATACTCACACTTAATTCCAACATGACCCAGGCCTTTCCACTTAAATCGTGGAGACAAATGATATTTAACAGGTGAGTGGTAGGGATAAAACAAAAATAAGAAACCAAAAGGACGAGGAAACTGAAACAGCTCTATTCACTAGGAGAGCAGAGAGCACAACCTCAAACAGAAAGTCAACTGAGTTCATTTCAGGGTATTTCCACTTCAAGAGACCTTCATGCGTGCGAGGAACATAAGGATCATCCCAACCCTAACACGGAAAGAAAACAGTAGCTGAGCGTACAGAACCTAAAACAATTACATGTGTATGATTTGTGTATCTCTGTCACTGTTAGCCGTAAATATGTCATTTGCAATTAACTGAATGAGAATATGCTACCATCTTTAATAACTTCTCTGCAGCATAGCAGTAAACAAAGATAAAGGTTGAACCACTTTCAAATAGAGTTTCATCAAGATAGCAATCAAAATATACACACCATATAACTTGGAAACATCTAAAGTGATGCAAAAAACTGACTCCTCGGGAGAAACTCAATACAACACTAGAACAAGAAGACATTCAGTATAATCACTCTAAAAGATTTGTCACTCTTTAGAACCTGAAAAATGAGACCGTCTGCTTCATGTGAAAGCTTTGGAATAAATTCTTTGAGAAGTTTCGTGACAGTAGAGAGCAACCAAAAATCCTTCCTCCTCACCTGGTAGACGTTGAGAGATCAGCAGCCACTTTAGCTCGAAAAAATGATACTAGAAATCAACTATAATTAATCTTATGACACTATGTTCCAAAGTTGACGAAACATACCCTGAAAGGCTCCAACTCGTATCTATAGTAAGGGTTTCTACTCTGGTATATATGTTGACGTTCATAATTCCTGGGCTCAATCACTTCTTTGTCAATCATTTTCCACCGTTCATAAAAGGGTCGCTGTAAAATACCAGAACAGAGAATGAGCAACCTCGACGGACAGATAATGTTTGTAAAAAAAAGCACATACTCAAGCAAAACAGAATGAAGTGAAGTTAGCAATGCTTATCCAGTGTAGAATGAGAAGAATAATTGAAATAAATAGGTTTCGTGGCCTCCAAGACATTTATATCTTTTACCATACAAAAGCACAATCACACACCACAATACACAACTGATTAAAACAACACGATGATCGAAGCATATGAAACATGCCGGTTATCTACCTTTTCTGAAGTAAATGGGGCTTGGATAAACGAAATATGATGTGCCACATATACAGTACTGATAAGCGTTGGGCTGTAGCAAAGCAATTCTGTCTTTCTTTCACTCGATCCTATTAGGGTGTAGGAGCTCTAGTTGCAGTAAGCCAGTAACACAAATAAACTTTTTGAATTACTCGTACAGAGAAAACATAGCAGTATGATCAAGAACCCAATAGTCTGGAATTGGTGAATAGTTGATTTATTGATGACCCTCTTAGGTAACCACATTGTTGAGATGCACATCAGATTCAATTAAGAAATAAAAATACTTCGACTAATCAGGCCAGTAAATGCCTCATACTAGTGGTGACACGATAGCAGCTGGAGCTCACCTGAAAACTATGTAAACAAGTTCTATTCCATTCCCTAGCAAATAGCATATTAGCATTCCTCCACTTTAAGGACTCAAATGCAACTATGTATCCCTGCAGCTCCACTTTTTGTAGAGGGATCCATTATCCACTTTGTTTGAAGATTCTTTTAATTAATGGCAACCAGTAACAATATGTCCAATCAGCAGATATATGTAATTCTTTCAATAATGTGTATAAAAAGAAAGTATGCTATGTCTTCATACCATGCTTTGACATCCTACACCTACAGCTGTTCAGAGCACTACAAGATCTGTAAAGGTCTCATAGCACTATAATATAGCTCTTTGCCATTAATAGAATATTATCTTTAAAATGTTTTGGCATATTATTCTTTGCTAAGACAGTTACATTTCAGAGGTAGAAGAATTTCATATGCAACACACATACATCATTATACCAGAAAACAAACATCTTTTTCTTCGAAGATGCATGTCAAAAGATCCTATTGGCACCAAGTGATAAGGCGATAAATTAGGGACACAGTTCAACTGACTGACAATATCAGACAACAGATTAAAGAAGTAAACACATCATGTAGTAATAAAAAAAGGGCAGCTCGGTGCACGAAGCATCCCGCGTTCACGCAAGGTCCGGGGGAGCACCGCACCCCAATGGGTGTGATGTAGGCAGCCTACCCTGATGCAAGCATCAGTGGCCGAAAAGAGGTATGCAACACAAGGACTTCTCAGCGGTAAACATGTTGTGATTTTCTAAAATTACAAGCATAAATGACTTTAGAAGACTCAGATTAAAGAAAAAATAATCACACAAGGAAATCTTACTCTGCCACGAAACACTAACAGACTTCAAAAGACATGTTAAACACAACGCACATAAACGCAGACCAGTATACGTATAACATAAATCAAGGATGTGTTAGCTCCAGGTGTGTTTGAATACCCGCGAGAAATGACAATATCGAAACTGCTACAAGATACTCAAGGAAATATTAATGAACATATGACATCATTATTCAAAATCTGTCAACTGCAACTTGTGCAAATAAACAATCACAGAAAAATTACGACAATAATCTGACGACTTATAAGTGGTCATTTGGGTCAGAGAAATTATGCATGGATTGTAAGATACGAATCTTAATACAGCGAACAATAATCATTGGATAACTTGTATTGTGTAAAGTATGTTGAATTCTGGATATAGTAAATAATCTAAAACATGAGATTGGTTCTAAATCAGATACAGATTAGTTTCCAGTAATATCTTTGGTACGTATTACTTTTCTGATTAAAAATAATAAGCATAATATAATTAAGAGTGAAAACATCCATTACAATAAATTAAAAAAAGGGCAGCCCAATGCACAAAGCATCGCACATTCACGAATGGTCTAGGGAAAGACCGCCCCCCAAGGGATGTGATGTAGACAACCTAACCTAATGCAAGCACTAGTGGCTGCTTCCACAGCTCGAACCCGTGACATCTACTTTACCGTTGCTCCAAGTTTCCCCTTCCAAAAACGCCTATTATAATTTCTTGATAATAAATGAGAACAACAACAACCCAATAAAATCCCACTAGTGGGGCCTGGGAGTGTACGCAGACCTTACCCCTACCCCGGAGGAGTAGAGAGGTGGTTTCCGAAAGACCCTCGCTCAAGAAAACGAAAAGAGACAATAGATCCGTAACAACAGAAACCAAAATAATAATATCAGCATTGTAAGAGACAGTAAACAGATCGAAAAGCAATAACAAAAAACTATGAAAAACGGAAAAATAGTGTAAACACAACATAAGCCGCTAGCAGTCCTAGACAAAACACTATCAGACTAGAAAAACGCTCGACTACACCCTAACCTTCAACCCTAGTGCTCAACTTTCACACCTTCCTATCAAGAGTCATGTCCTCGAAAATCTAAAGTCGCGCCATGTCCTGCCTGATCACCTCGTCCCAATACTTCTTAGGCCGCTCTCAATCTCCTCATACCTGCCAAAGCCAACCGCTCACACCTCCTAACCGGGGCATCTAGGCTTCTCCTCCGCACGTGCCCGAACAATCTAAGCCTCGCTTCCCGCATCTTGTCGTCCATGGGAGCCACGCTCACCTTCTCCCGAATATTTTCATTCCAAATTTTATTTAACCAAGTATGCCAGCACATCCATCTCAACATCCTCATTTTTGCTACTTTCATCTTCTGGACATGTGGATTCTTGACTGGCCAACACTCAGCCCCATACAACATGGCCGGTCAAACCACCGCTTTGGAAAAACGCTCGACTACCCCTAACCTTCAACCCTAGTGCTTGACCTCCACACCTTCCTATCAAGAGCCATGTCCTCGAAAATCTAAAGTTGCGCGATGTCCTACCTGATCACTTCGCCCCAATACTTCTTAGGCCGCCCTCTACCTCTTCTCATACCTGCCAAAGCCAACCGCTCACACCTAATAACCGGAGCATCTAGGATTCTCCTCCGCGCATGCCCGAACCATCTAAGCCTCGCTTATGCATCTTGTCATCCATGGGAGTCACGCCCACCTTCTCCCGAATATCTTCATTCCTAATCTTATCCAGCCTAGTGTGCCCGCACATCCATCTCAACATCCTCATTTCTGCTACTTTCATCTTCTGGATATATGAATTCTTGACTGCCCAACACGCATCCCCATACAACATGGCCGGTCTAACCACCGCTCTAGAAAAACGCTCGACTACCCCCTAGCCTTGTACTCCACACCTTCCTATCAAGAGCGCTATCCTTGAAAATCTGAAACCGCGTCATGTCCTGCCTGATCACCTCGCCCCAATACTCAGGCAGCCCTCTACCTCTCCTCATATCTGCCAGAGCCAATCGCTCACACCTCCTAACTAGAGCATCTAGGCTTCTCCTCCGCACGTGCCCAAACCATCTAACCCTCGCTTCCCGCATCTTGTCGTCCATGGGAGCCACGCACCCCTTCTCTCGAATATCTTCATTCCTAATCTTATCCATCCTAGTATGCCCGCACATTCATCTCAACATCCTCATTTTTGCTACTTTCATCTTCTGGGTATATGAGTTCTTGACCGGCCAACACTCGGCCACATATAACATGACAGGTCTAACCACCACTCTATAGAACTTACCTTTAAGTTTCGGTGGCACATTCTTGTCATATAGGACTCCATACACTAACCTCCATTTGTTTCACCCCACCCAATATGGTGTGTGACATCCTCGTCGATCTCCTCACTGGATAACTGACCCTAGGTACTTGATACTTCCTCTCTTGGGGATGACTTGTGAGTCAAAACTGACTTCCATGTCCGCTTCCCCCGTCACGTTGCTGAACTTGCACTCCAAATATTCTATCTTAGTCATACTCAACTGAAACCTTTAGACTGCAGGGCCTATATCCAACCTCCGGCCTCTCATTAACGCCGCCTCGCGTCTCATCAATCAGCACTATATCATCAGCGAACAATATACACCATGGCACCTCCGCTTGAATATGGTGTGTTAGTACGTCCATCGTCATGGCAAATAAGAACAGGCTGACTGCAGATCCTATAACAACCAAAAAATGCTCCGAGTCACCTCCCATAGTCATAACCCGAGCCTTAGCTCCACAATGCATATCCTTTATCACCCTAATGTAAGCTACCGGCACACCTATCACCTGCAGAATCTCCAAAGAACCTTCCTAGGGACCCTTTCATACGCTTTCTCTAGGTCAATAAACACCATGTGCAAATCCCTCTTTCTATCCATGTACTCTTCCACCAACCTCCTGATAAGGTGGATAGCTTCCGTAGAAGAACGACCCAGCATGAACCCGAACTGGTAGTGTGATATAGACACCGTCCTCCTTACCCTCCCTTCCACCACCCTCTCCCAAACTTTCATGGTATGACTTAGTAACTTGATACCCTATAGTTGTTACAGTTCTACATATCACATTTGTTCTTATACAACGGAATCATCGTACTCCACCTCAACTCATCCGGCATCCTCTTCGTCCTGAAAAGAACATCAAACAGTCCAGTCAGCCACTCCAAGCCTGCTCTACCCACATACCTCCAAAATTCTACCGAAACTTCGGAATAAATGAGAGAGAAGATAAATAGATAATACAACAACCAAATGAATAAATAGATAATGCATCCATCTCCTACTGCATTAATAAGTACATCACCCTTTTCATTCTAATATTCAATAGTTAGTCCTTTCAGACAAATTAGGGGTTCTCTAACACTAGAGGCCCTCTATATTTCCTACCAACATACAGACCTCCAAAACAAACTAAAAAGACATTGTACCTAATAATTTGTTCTAAACACTTCCCAACAATTCTAAAATCATTACTAGAACGATCAGAGGTAACGAGTAGGAGATGGTTAAATAAACAAATAACAGTGTAAAGGTACTTTATCATCTGTATACTATTCCTCATTGGCTTTTTAAAAATTCACATCTTTTTTGGCTAATACATTTTCTACCCCATCGGGGTAGAGGTAAGATCTGCGTACACACTACCCTCCCCAGACCCCACTTGTGGGACTATACTGGGTTGTTGTTGTGGGCTAATACATTTACCACATCACTAATGCAGTTAATATATACACAAAATCAGGAAACAGACAACCAAACACATGGCAATCAACGCAGAATTTAATAACGGGATAATTCCCAGTAATACAGAGAACCAAAAAGACCCCTAAGCGTATAGCCAGATCTAATTTTTTTTTTTAATAAGGAAATGAAAACGAGTTCCTGTATTAGAATCCAACCTCAATGACAGACACATGATTAAGGGCCATCAGATCATAAATGAGGTATCTCCTTTCCTGCTTCTGTGTGTCAGGCAAAGTATCAATTACCATCTCCCCATCAAGTAAAGTGAAGTGGTGCGTCTTTTCGGCCAAACCCTGGGAGAAAAAACGAGAACTTCACATGATAAAACACAGATAGTTTCCAACAGAGAGACATAAAAAGGAGACAAGAAAAGATCAGAACATCCTGATAGCTGACTGGATATGAGCGTACTTCATTAGTGTGTCTGCATGGAAATCTCATCTGAACCCTTCGGAAGTTGAAATGTCTATCAATTAAGAAACAACCATCCATCGTGATCAGCATCATATACCGTGTCCCATCAGCCTTCCATGTGGCATAGTAGTAACGCTGCCTCAACAATTGCAAGTTGTCCCTGCAAACAATGACAAAGATTACCTTGAGATGAACAATTCTCAGAAAAAAAATTACCTTAAGATGAACTCTAGTTTATGGGCTTTCTCAGTCTTTGTTTTGTATTGGATGCTACCGAAGTTTGCAAGGCAGTTAGCCAGTTCAATAAATAAACAATTGTTTTCTCAGAGACTATGTTAATATCCATATCTGAGTCCATATGAGGTTCAAATATAAAAATACAAGAAGGTTACTATCCATGAGTAAAATATGTAGGAATCTAAAGAAAATAATTAACTAACTCAAAACACATCGGTTGACAAGCTATCATGCAGAACAAAGAAAACACAAGCCAAATAAACAAGCAAAACAAGCTTATTCATGCCTTGCAAGCATAATATAACCAGAGAAACTCATTCGTCCATGCATGACCTTCAATGTCTGAAACCGTGTTAGATGCACAGGCAAAATAGGCATACTGCCGAACCATGCAAGTTGACCAGAGGCATCAAGAACTAGTTGGTTCAATATTGGCCACCGTGTAAAGAACGCAAAATGAAAAGATAGAAAAACGGTGGGCTCTGGAGATTTTAAAACCTTCCATGAAGATCAAACTTCCAAGAGTTCTAACAAGAATAGAATCATATACTTCTTCCCGCAATGGAAACAGCCCCTTCGAGGAGCCACAAATCCACCCGACCAAGGTAATTTATACAAAATAAAAAGGTGTGCCTTTGCTGCTTCTTGACAGGTCAAATAATCAATGTCTTTCAGTCTGAACTCGGAAGTCATCGCAAGAACTTGAACATTTATGATCTCCCCAAAACCCTCTCTATGTGATAGCGTAGTTATTATATTTTCAGAATCTGATCTAACAAAAACACAACTATAACATGTGGTTTAAGAAAATATAAGCTAGCATCAGGAGACTTCCAAGAAAAGGTTAGATGCAACATTTGTGGAAACAGAGCTAAACATACTTCGGAGACAAGTGCATGACTTCTGCAGCACCAAATGATGGCCAAGGGACACTTTCATGGTTGGGAGACAAAAAAGCTAATGAAGATTGGGCAAAGATTCCTAATGACAGATTAAAAGAAGCAGAATAAATGGCAGCAGTAAGAAATCAAGAGGTAGAGAACGAAACGCTTGAGCAATTCCCAGGAGGAGGAGAAAAGTGAAAACACAATGAGGGGTTTGATACACAATTTAGTGTTTAAAATTAGTTACTAACACAGTTTAAACAAGTCTATATTTTCTTTTCCAAAGATCAAAGCTATTGCAAATCATCAAATCAACATGTTTCCAGCTTTCAACTAATCCATCTCAGTGGCAACGAGGATAACTCATTCTGCAGCTATATAACTTAGATTTCAGGCTTCGATGTCTTCAAGCTTATATTTAACTGCGATAACATGTCAATGACATGAGGAGATGCTTCCATTTTTCTCTCTCTCTAGGTAAGTGTGGTGACAATATTTCTCTCTTTCTTTCTGTTTAGACTAGTTTCTCCGGCGATATCTTCTATCAATTCTGATTGTCCTATAGCAGTTTTTATGTTTCTCTCTCCTTGCTTCTTACTTTTCTTTCTAGTTTTCCTTTGCTGACATTATCCGCATGTTAAAGACAACCAATCATGTCACATGACATAGCAAGGGTTTCTACTGTCATTTCCACATATCCAGGAAAAGTAGATAAACATCATGTATAAACAATGGAATTTTATGTGGAACCTTTTCTCTTTTTTCAAAATCAAATTGTACACAGTTTCCAATCTGATTTAGGCAGGACCAAGTGTGATAATTTCTTTGTTCTTTCCAATTTGTGGGTGAACAGACGCTTCTTGTATGTATGGCTAAGCGCAAAATGCTAGACCTAAGGTTCCACCTGACTGTGTACAGCCAAAAGAATATGATGAAGTGCAGTTCCCCGAACAGAGAGAAAATCAAACCTGCTAAGAGAGACTGGATGAGAGCCAGGAAATTGTGGGCCTCTACCCTGAAAGACAAATACACCAAAAGGATTTTTGAGTTAGAATAGAGCAGACAAATCCATACTTTGCAGGAAGTAGTCTACATAATCCACAACTTAAGTCCACAGCAAGACCAGAAAATAAAAGTAACATGCATAAACAACAGAAATGATCATCATATACAAATTCTCCATGCAACAATTTTACAAAGACATCAAGCAAGTCGTTGCAAGATTCCTACCCCTGGGGTCATTTTCAGTGCTTGATAACAGAACTGCCGCATATAATTTTGCTGATCTTGTGGGATTGCATCTCCCAAAATGTCGTCATTTGACATTACCACTTGCGCTTCATGATTATCCTGAAAAGGGAGAAAATGAGTTATAAGGAAATTCTAAAAGCTCTGTCGAATAAATAAACCTCATTGCAAGGCAAAAGTGTAGAAACCAAAACCATAGCATGTTGGTATAAAGATGTAATCACAAGCAGCTATAAGCTATAACCTTGATATCAATGTTATCATGCTGAAATTTATACTCCTAGTTTGACCTGCACCGTTTGAATAGATTATTACATTGAGTTTTCTCAGATAGCTTTCTAATCAATTGCTCGAATTGTCGAACATTTAGTTGGTAAGATGTCAAATCCAGTTTTAAGTACCAAAAGATTTTCTTAGTTTGATTTACGGGGCAGAGAAAGACTTTTCATTTTACGGAAAAAAAAAGAGACTTTTCATTTAACGAAGGAGATCGTGTTTTCAGGGAAAGCAAAATCAGGTTTACTGTAATGGAGGGAGTAGTAGATTAGGTCAGATCAAGCAAGCAGGTCATTCTTCTTGAAGCATAAGCATGATACCCTCTTAAACCAAAAACCCCTCCTCTCACTTCAATACACTCCTCGCAACCCCCATTATATCCCTCCGCGTTGCTTCCTGTCTCTCTTCTACAACCCCCCCCCCCCTCTTCCCTCTCTTTGCTTAACACACCACCTGTTAACTACACCACCAGGCCCACCTCTCTTGCTCACCTCTCTGGCTCTCAGTCCAGTTTGTTTATTGGGAATCTAAACTTTCAAAAAGTAAAAGGCGAATCAAGTTGAACATCAGAAAAAAATAGTCAAACATCTGCCATCTCACCCTTCTGTGAACTGCAAAGATGCTATCCGACAAATTAACTATTCTGTAACCATTTAAGCACCAATTGCCAAAAGCTTGAAAAGAGAGGGAGGAGTCGTCATAACATAAAAAAACACCAAAATGCATTGTCCAGCAAAATACTAGAGGAAAAGGACTAGAAGGTCAGCAAATATGACACCATCAGGATGTGTATTTTATTCTAGTTTCCCATCCCAAACACTCTTTACCAAGCCAGAAAATATTATGCTTCTTCTAAGTTCTAAGCAAAGTTAGACCTCGTCCAGCACCGTTTAGTGCCCTTGACAAGCCTTAAAGAAAAACTAGATTTCTTCTTGAGCAATTCTTTCTTTAATTAGTAAAGGGCAAAGGCGATGAAAAAGTAACAACATGGAGGCGCAAAAGCTGGAAATGCAAATAAGAAATATAGCAAAGTACACAGTTCTGAGGGATTATATTAGAAACAATAATGCTCCTTTTTTTCCTGGTAGGAAACCTTAGGCAATCCAGGTTAGAAATAAAAAAGAAATGGAAACTATTCTGCAGCATTAAATTTTGGCTACTTATTTCACACTTAAATGGAATAGAAAAAGGAGCACAAGAGATCATTTTTCTATCATCCCGTAATTAGAATGAAATTGGGTCTAATAGAGCAAATTATATAGAGGATTCATATCCTGACCTGAAACTATTTTGGGTGAAGCATAGTTAATGAAGCAGCAACAACAACAACAACAACAACGACGACCCAGTAAATCTCATTAGTGGGGTCTGGGAACGCAGACCTTACCCCTACCCCGATGGGGTAGAGAGGTTGTTTCCGAAAGACCCTCGGCTCAAGAAGACGAAAAGAGACAATATATCAGTACCATCAACAGAAACCATATAAATAACAACGGCATCATAAGAACCAGAAAATAGATGAAAAGCATGACCAGTAAATAGACCCGGCACTATGAAAAACGGAAGAGTAGTGTGAACACAACATTAACCACCAGTAGTCTAAGACAAAATCCTATCAGACTAGCCTCACACTGGTACGAAGTAGAAGTAAGCCCAACTACCTCCTAATCTACGACCCTAATGCTCAACCTCCACAGCTTCCTATCAAGAGCCATGTCCTCGAAAATCTGAAGCCACGCCATGTCCTGCCTGATCACCTCTCCCAAACACTTCTTAGGCCGCCCTCTACCTCTTCTCGTGCCTTCCAAAGCCAGCCGCTCACACCTCCTTACGCGAGCATCTGGGCTTCTCCTTCGTACGTGCCCGACCCATCTGAGCCTCGCTTCCCGCATCTTATCATCCATGGGGGCCACGCCCCCCACCTCCCGAATATCCTCATTCCTAATCCTATCTATCCTAGTGTGCCCGCACATCTACCTCAACATCCTCATTTCTGCTACTTTCATCTTCTGAATATGTGAGTTCTTAACTGGCCAACACTCAACCTCATACAACATGAAAAAGAACTCATCACTCTAAGAATACCATATTGACAGGTTCAATTTCACCGAACCAAACAAGGAAGACATCTCATGGTTGACGGAAGGAGACTCCAATCAACTAATCTGACAAGCATGGGGCTTAATGGACAGACAATGCCCGCCATTAAAAAGTTGTTGCAGTCATTGCATCCCAAGTATTGCAAGGTCGTTACTAAGAGTTACTTGTTGACAAGTTCCATTAGCCAAAAACTTGGGAATGTCATAAATTGGTGATTTTCAAAATCAAGCTTAATATTGCACCCAAAATCAAGATTCACTACTTCCTCACCATAAAAGTATCAGAAAGGGATGGGTTTCCCTCTTTACCCGAGGGTCTATCGGAAACAATCTCTCTACCCTTCCTGGGTAAGGTTAAGGCTGTGTACATCCTACCCTCCCCATACCCACTTGTGGGATAACGCTGGGTTGTTGTCGTCTAAGGTGCACGGACTCTTCGATTTTGGTGTCCCCGTCCCGATATGAGACGGGGACGGGAGCAGGATACGTCCCGGATACGGTCTACTGACTTTGGACACTTTAGCCGGAGTCCATCAACAAATTTGGGAGAAAAATTGAGATTTTGATTTCTCAAAATCAAAAATAAAACAGATTTAGGAGAATGAATAATGTCCATCTTGGAGAATGAAAGATTGTATTCTACAATATTCATGTAAATTTTTCACAGAATATCTCTCAAAATTTACAATATATTATAGCTCTATTTTTTATTAGCCGAATCCCCGCACCCGCATCCATATTCAGATCCGCACCCCTGAATCTTAAAATTTAGATTTTGCCGATTCTGATACTCGGATCCGTCCCCGTATCGGATACCCGCACCCGAGTTCGAGCAACTTAGGTTGTCATTGTTATAAAGGGATGGGTTTCTCATTCTAATGTTGAGAGCCACTAGCATGGTAGCACTGCAGTATTCACATTCAATCATATTCAACACTGCCTGGTGAAAATCGAAGGCTTAAACTTTCAGCAGAGAAGGAATTAATCAAACACTTCACCCATGAATAAAGTGCCAATATATCAAAAGGAAAGTTCTCTTGCAGAAACACATACAGGCAAAGGAACCGCAGGACCTCCATCGTCGTCGTCATCCGGCATAGCATCGCCATTCAAATCAAGCTCAGAAGATCTTTTCCACTCAGGTGTTGGAGGGCAAACAACCATTTCAGGTTTTTTCTCATGATAAAAGGCATATAAGGCATCAATATAGTCCGGCTTATAGATCCCAGGAGGTCGAGCATCAGAAAAAATTTTAATTGCCTGCATAAAAGTACTCTGATCATTCGGAGATAAGTAGTTAAATTTGTAGCAAGAAGGAAGTAAAACATAGCAAAATTGCTAACCTGGCTGACAGATATCGGCAGCGTACGCATCAGATAATGAATGATCATAAACCCAGTGCGATTATGCCCATGTGTGCAATGGACAAGAATATACTTCTTCGCATGTTTCTGACGTGCAAGAAATTGTGAAACCTGATAGTAAGCTATAAATATTAGTATCCAGTTCCTTTCAATAGCATATAGTATTCACTGAGGATGTGAAAAAGTTACCCTTTCTTCGCCTAAACAGAATAAAACTCAGAGCATGCTTCTCATCAATGTTGAGGTTCCTAATGCTTAGAAAACCTAACTAGAAGTTAACAGAAAACCTTTCTAAACTCTAAGAAAATTATAGTACTCCTTTTTTATCTGAGAAAAAATTCTCACAAAATACAGTATATCCTGCAATTTGGCAATTTATCGGAAAAGAAAAACAAAACTCTTTTACAAGGATGTTCGAGTTCATAATGCTTTGACCATTCTCTCTTCCGTGGTTTTGATAATGGTAACATGTATATTAATAAATAAAACAGCACTAGGGCAGTGCCAAGCCATATTTACAAGGAAAACAAAAACCAGCTATGTCCACGTAAGATTACAGTGCACCTATCAGGTCTACTAGAGATTCTGCCTCCTCTACACAGCTTTCTTTACACCAGAAAGCTGTGTCTCTTCCGTGTTCTCCTTTGCTTTTTTGGAGGGAAACGGCACGGGCACGGGCACGGGCACGGGCACGGGGACGGGGACGGGGGGGGGGGGTTTCTTATGTAAATTGGGACAACCCAACAAGCTTCCACTAAGTACAAGGTCCAGGGAAGGGCCCGTGCCAGACCATAACTATTGTAACGCAGCATTACCTTGTATTTCTGCAAGAGTTATTTTCATGGATTGTACATGACTTCCTAGTCACACGACGACAACTCTTACCATTGTGTTAAGGCTCCCCTTCAAAGAGTGGAGTACATTCATAATATAACATAAACATTTACATCACATCTACACCTACCTTTCTCAACATTTTTTTCTATTCCAAAAAGATTTTTTTGATAACCGAGAAATCCATGAGGGCCATCGGTGCACAATTCGAACTCGGTGGATAATTGTCTTCCCCTCAACCCTTCTCTACTGAAATACACGGCTTTTGTCTGCGTAGGGATCAAACCCATGATGTGTTCCTAACCCATAGATCACGTGTTGCACCCTTATCACCAAACCGGGGCATATACCTAAAAGATTACAAACTAACTAGCGATACACATGCGTTTTCCGCTTGATTAACAAACAACAAACATTAATAATTGCACCAAGTGTAACATGTGAAGATAGATCCGAAACAAACAGAGTAGATCTAACCATGGATGCATAAAGGTAAATAAACAAATCTGCAGTACTTTTACATGTTAACTAATGCAAGGTCATTCTTAGATACAGAATTCAACTAAAACTGCAACTAACATAAATAAAATTACCTCATAGACAAATAAATTTACAGACTCATTGTCAGGTACAGAATCACGGCCTCTGCATTGAATCTAATAGACATAAGAGATTCAAATTCAGGACAACAACCATAATTCAGAGAGAAAAAACTACTTCCCCAAAACCTATCCTCCTCCATGACTTTATTACCATGTACCAACCTTAACATGCTTGATGCCTTCCTTCCTCCAATCTGACAATGAATAGTATCGAGTTGTATTTGTGAGATCAATCACCATCCCAAGCTGAAATTTGTAACATGAAATGAGTCAGTTGTAGGATTTAGCAGATCCTCTGTTGTCAAAGTAACCTAAATGAATTAACGGGCCAGAATTAAGAAGGCTCTATCATACTAAGTGGCATAACAAAGTAGCAAATAAGCCTCGGGTTTGATATAAAACATCTCCAAGACAATATAATTTATTAGTCATATAAAACATCTCTAAGACCATAATTCATAAGCAGCACCTTGTTTTCAGAAACTGATTTGCACTAGTTATCTAAGTCAAAACTAGAATCTACAAGATATATAACAAACAAATGCACTGCCCACAACGTAACAAGAAAGCATCAAACAGCAATACAATTTTGCCTCATGATAACATCTAGGAATCAGGATTTTTAAAGATGAAATCCAGATCAAGAGGATGAACAAAGAACCACATTCAGGTTAACACACTCACCTTTCTTCCTAAAACTCTCTGTTGGTGGAGGACTTGCCTAAACGAGTATCTCTTGCCGGGAAGAACACAGTCGTTGAAAGTTTCATCCAGAGGAACCTTTGAAGGAATAATGCAACCGATCTCCTGTCCAAATGCAGGACAATCCAACCAACCTGCATAAGCAATTGAAAAGATAAAATGATGTAATAGAACTAAGGGAAGTCAGGGAGCGGGAAAAAAGAACAAGAACCTTTGTTGAAATAATAGTCAAATAAGACACATCCTATTAAAGTTATGGGCAACCCAGTGTTTTGGATAGCGTGCGGCGACAAATAGCGACGAGGGCCCGCTTCACTGAGGCGAGAGGCGCGCAGCGAAGCGCTCGCCTTTTTGATGTGAAGCGACAATTTATACAAAAACATAAAATATTATATACATCTAACCAAATAACAATAATATATTAATAAATATATCATTCAAAAACTAAAGACTCAATAGATAGTCATAGACTCATAGTAGATTCATAAATTAAAGTCTAATAGTCTAAACTCTAAAACAAGCAACATCTATTCTTCTTCAACTCAATATTCAATTAATTCTACTCTATAAGACTATAAATCTATAATTGAAAAAACAGAGCAACAAATAAAATAAAGCTACTGCCTCTGCTCGATTTTGAAAAACAGAGCAACAAAAAAAAATTAAAGCTACTGCCTAACTGCTTCTGCTCGATTTTGAAAAACAGAGCATCAAAAAAAAAAAAAAAATACAGCCTCTGCTCGATTTTGAGAAACAGAGCAACAAATTGAAAAAACAGAGCAACAAATAAAATAAAGCTACTGCCTCCGCTCGATTTTGAAAAACAGAGCAACAAAAAAAAAATTAAAGCTACTGGCTGACTGCTTCTGCTCGATTTTGAAAAACAGAGCATCAAAAAAAAAAATACAGCCTCTGGTCTGAAAAAACAGAGCTGAAAGAGATGATGGAAGAAACAGAGCAAAGAACTCAAAAACAAAGCAAAGAAAGAAAGAAAGAAGAAGAAAAACAGCGATCACTGAAGAAAGAAGAAAAAAAAGAAAAAAGAAGACCAGCAATGGTGGTCGACCAGAAGAAGAAGAAAGTAGAAGAAGAAAGGAGAAGAAAAAGAAAAGAAAAGAAAGAAACATACCTGGTGAAGAAGGGGTCGCTGATGGCTGACGATGGAACCCAAGCCCTAATTTTTTGAACCCAGCCCTAATTTGTCGAAGGAGAACTGGAGAAGAAGGTCGCTGCTCGTATCGTGAGAAGTGTTTTAACTCAAGCCCTAATTTGTTGTTTTAGACTTTTAGTAATGAACAGATGCCTTTTCTTGCGTTTATATTCAAATAGCGACACCTCGAATCGCTTCTCGCATCGCAGCGCCTCTCGCTACAAAGGCAGAGGCGCTCGCTTTTCTTCATCGCAACGCAACAGACTAGGAATGGCGACACTGCCTCGCATCGCATCGCTACACGCTTTTAGCGCTGTAGCGAGCGCTATTTATAACACTGGGGCAACCTAAAGTTACACTTAGATGACAAGAATAGAAAAGAAAGATGGACTACACAAAGGGAAGCAAGAATCAATTGCTACTTCAACAAGTCCTCCACACACACACACACACTAAGAAAGAGATACATATAAATAGAGGGAGAGAGAGAGAGTACACACACATAGTACGTCTTATACAACTGGCACACTAGATAAAACCCAAATAACCTGGAGGAAGTCTGCTGCTAGGCTTCTGTCTCTTGGTCTGAAAAATCTCATCGCGTATTCGTGGCTGAGATGGATATGCTGGCCTATCATCTGGACGTTGTCTTTTAATTCTTTGAATCCTTTCCTCCCGCTCCTAAAACAAATAGCATTTAGAAAGCGGGCATGGAAATTAGAAGATATTTTCCTTTTTGACATGTAAGAGACTATAAATTAAGAATATTTATCAAAAAATATATATCAAAAATAATATGTAGGTCCCCCACTGGCCCACAGTAATAAAATTCACAAGAACATACCCCTATCTTTGGGCACTTACTCCCTTGTCCCCCATCTTTTTCCACTTTGCATGGCACCAAAAATAGTTCACATTATATAACTAAGCTGACTAGGAGATAACCAGATTACCAATAATGCTGAATATCCCCATTAATCAGAGGATAATCTGTTCAACGACCTAAGCGACTTCCCCATCCATACTTTTTTGTTGATCCCAAACTGCTTGCCTGACTAAAAAGCGAAAGAGGGGGGGGGGGGGGGAATTACACAAAAAAGGAAGGAAAAAAAATAAAATAAGCTAATCTTCATTCTTCAACCATGCTATGCTAAGGCCCCATCCAAGGAACTTGAGCCAACATATAAGAGTTCAGATTAACACGAATTCTGTACTAGTGAACCAAGGTAGTTTTATCAACTGTATACCAGTAAGACTTCAGCAGCTTCAGCCTAACACTCATTGTAGACAACTCAAGCTTCTCATTGTGCTAGTTTATGGGTTAAGGAAAATCCAGCATTTGGACTTATTCAAAAGAAAGGGGAAATTTCAACACTTCGGATGCTTTCTCAAGCAACTGTTCATCTGTTTGAAAGATGAATAAGAATAGCTAGGGGAAATTTCAACACTTCGGATGCTTTCTCAAGCAACTGTTCATCTGTTTGAAAGATGGATAAAAATAGCATTCTCCAAAAAAAAATTGCCTCAAAGACGTTGCACAAAGCTATCTACAGGAATTAATCTGCTGAAGACAAACAGCAAACGAACATCTAATATAAAGGAGAGATGCATCGAACAAAAAGCGAAAGAGATATCCAATAAAGAAGCAAGTTCCAGTAAGAGTACAGCTCAATAGCTGATATAGTGAGCAGTAGAAACAGAGACATACGCGACGTGAAATCTCCACTGCACTCGTATAATCTGCACGGTCGTCACTATGTTCTACATTGGATTCTTCCGGTTCCTCTTCTAATTGTTGTCCAAAGATCTCATCGTCATCCTGTGGCTGTGGCGAGGCATTCAGATCCATGCTGGTGATTCAAGTCTCACCAAAAGCATATGTCAAGGTGCCTGTAAGTAATTTATATTCTGTTCCTACAACAAATAAGATAGCACATTGAATTGTTCAACTACCCTGTGGGGAAGGCTGAATTTATTCAAATCCAATGCATAGTTTTCTGATAAATAAAATTTCAATGCATCATTCAAATATTAATAAGTTAATGAACCAAACAAACATCATAAATTTGGATATTAAAGATATATATCAATGCATAGGACACAAAAGTACACAATGCTGGAGTCGACATGATTTGAAACAATATAATAGTTGACTCGAGTCAAAGAATACAACCTTTTTTAAACTAGAGAGAAAGAAACTTATCGACCTAAAAAGTTCATAGTGATCTCCTCCAGTGCCATTATTCGAGTTTCATTTGGGTTCTCAAATACGCAGCATGGTCAATTTTGATGGAGAGAGGATAATTGTTTATGAATGACCATGGTTGCGAATTGAGAGGGCAACTAAGTGTAATTATGCCTACTTTAGCAGAAACGATTCATGACAGAGGATGTAAGCATAATTCGAGAACTCAAGGAAGTGACCAAAAATAACTTGGGCTGCAAAAGTACTTCTTAAAGAATTTTTGTTCACTTGTGATCCTAAATATCAATTCACTAGCAAAAACATATAAGATGGGCATAAGTCCAGAAAATAAAAAGGAGCTTTTTTTCTCCCTAAAAAAGGAGAATATTAAATAATACTCTCTTTCCCTTTATCACTCAGCAACAAAGAGCCCCAATTGGTGCCGAGAAGCAAGTTTCATGCACTATTTAGCCCCTTGCGACCTCCCTCTTTCTCCACCAGCAAACAACCGTTTTTGTTCTCCTCTATCCCTGCTTATGTTAACCTTCTCTCTCATGAATGCACTCTACAACCTCTGAATGGTCCCAGAAAGTAAGCTCTCCCTCCACCTCCTTAGAGCAATCCCTAATTATAGGCAATATCTATTTGCATGTTATGGGCACCCACCTTTACCCACAGCGCACTAGAATTAAGCATTCTTTTACAACCAAGTGACCACCCCTTCCATCAGCCGCACTCAATTTATTTTCCACTTGGTGCGTGTAAACCTAGACCTCACCTGGATTTGAAGTTCATCCAATGTAATAGCACAACTATTATAAAGCTAATCTAACTCTTGATGAGTTCCTGTGAGATGTAGCTAGTATCTAAATCCAAAAAGTATTAGCACGTTATAATTTTTCTATGAGATGTGTTAGTTTGGTAGTTAAATAGTTACACGTAAATAACCCTAATCCTATATGTAGTAGGAGTAGAACATGTATTATATATATAGGACTCATTGTATTATTGTTAAAACATCAATAACATAATTTTCCCGTTCTCACATGGTATCAGAGGGGCAGTGAGAAAACATCCGGGAAAGAAAACCCACCCAAAACAGTCGTCGTGCTTCAATTCCGGCGACCTTTTAGGGCTGTTTTTCGGAAAAAAAACAATTTCCATCGATGTTGTGCAAAAACCAACACCACCACAAGGTCCCCAACCCCCCGACCAAACCCCATCAAACACCTCCAGCAGACAACCTCCCACGCGCCGCCCGAAGAAACTTTTTTTCCGGTGAGATCTGCGGCGCGTGGAGCCCTTTCTGGCCATTTTTTGAAATTGCTTCTTCAGAACAGTCGGACCTACTTGTAATTCCGAGCCTACCCGTGCTTTTATTTTTTGATTCCGGGCACTTTGAAAATTTTCCGGCAACTACAGTAGTTTTCCGACAGCTACAGTATTTTTTCCGGCAAAAGTATCCAGATTTCTTCCGTATTCGCTGATAATTTTGCTAGCCCTCTCTTTAATCCAACCATGTCTCTCGGATTTGATGCTTTTGGTTCATAAAACAGTGGCGTTGAAAATTCAGTCTTGATGATTACTTCTGAAGCCCTACTTGGGAGTTCCAATTATTTATCTTGGGCCCCGTCTGTTGAGTTGTGGTGTAAAGGTCAAGGTGTTCAAGATCACTTAACCAAACAGGCTAGTGAGGGAGATGACAAGGCCAAAGCACAGTGGGAAAAGATCAATGCTCAGTTATGTAGTATCTTGTGGCGATCTATTGATTCCAAATTGATGCCTTTGTTTCACCCATTCCAGGCATGTTATTTAGTTTGGGAAAAGGCTCGTACTTTATACACTAATGACATATCTCGTTTCTATGATGTGATATCGCGAATGACAAGCTTGAAGAAACAGGAATCGGATATGTCTACTTACTTGGGACAAGTACAAGCAGTGATGGAAGAATTTGAGAAGCTGATGCCAGTTTCTGCTAATATTGAAAAGCAACAAGAGCAACGACAGAAGATGTTTCTAGTTCTTACACTCACTGGTAGGGGTATTCATAAAAATCCGAAAAACCGAACCAAACAAAACCGACCAAAAAAATTGATACTTTTTGGTTTGGTTTGGTTTTGGTTTTGAATTTTAAAAAGTGATCAAATTTGATTTGGTTTTGGTTTTAATCAAAAAATAACCGAAAAAAAACAAATCAAACCGTCTATAGGAGTAGCTATTTCAAATTTATTATTACACCTATATATATGTATAGTTTTATACAAAGTTTCAAAAAATTTTATGGTGAATGTTAATCGTTTGCACTTTTAGTACAGTTTTTTACCTTTATATTCTAGTTTGATTGGTAGTTTTCTTTTGTTAAGTGTAAGAATCCATTTTATGTTAAAAATATATATTTTTAATTGAGTCCTTAAATTATTCATCACTATTTGATTCAATTATCATCAATATATTTTAGTAAATAATAGATTTCTCAAAGGGCAATTGATTTGATAGTGTTACGTTGATAATGTGATCGCTGGAATATGTGTTTGGTAGTGTATGTCTTATATTTAAGAAAAAACCGACAAATAACCGAAAAAAACGAAAAACCGACAAAACCCGACATAAACCGAATCGAGAAAAAACCGACTTAATTGGTTTGGTTTGGACCTAATATTTGAAAAATCGATCCAAATCGAACCATGAACACCCCTACTCGCTGGACTTCCTAATGACCTTGAATCAGTACGTGACCAGATATTGGCTAGTCCGACTGTCCCTACAATTGATAAATTATTCTCTCGATTACTTCACCTTGCTGCAGCACCAAGTCACCCAGTGATCTCATCACAAGACACTTGAATCCTCTGTTCTCGCATCCCAGACAATGGAAAATCGGGCATCTCAAACTTTGGAGAATAAACGAGGAGGAGGTCGTTTTGGAAGATCTAGACCTAAGTGTTCTTATTGTCATAAACTTGGACACACTCGTGAAGTGTGCTATTCTTTACATGGTCGACCACCCAAAAATGCTTATGTTGCTCAGACCGAGACTACATGTAACCAGGGATTTTCTTTATCGGAAGGGGAATATAAGGAGTTCCTTTGGTACCGAGCAAGTAAGCAGACATCTCCACAAATAGATTTTGTTGCTCAAATTGATACTTCTGTTGCTAGTAATTCTTTTGCTTGTCTTTCCCAATCTAGTACTCTTGGACAATGGGTCGTGGACTCATGTGCTTCTGATCATATCTCTGGTAATAAATCACTTTTGTCAAATATTGTGTATTCACAATCTCTTCCCACTGTTACTTTAGCCAATGGATTTCAAACTAAAGCAAAAGGAATTGGACAAGTAAATCCCCTACCCTCTGTCACTCTAGATTCCATTCTTTATGTCCCTGGGTGTCCTTTTAGTCTTGCATCTATTAGTCATATGACTCGTGCCCTCCAATGTGGTATATATTTTATTGATGATTCTTTTATTATGCAGGACCGCAGTACGGGACAGACGATTGGCACAGGACTTGAATCAGAAATCCTTTACTACCTTAACTCACTCAATCCCTCCAAGGCATGTCTAGTTACAGATCCTCCAGACCTAATTCACAAACGTTTAGGACATCCAAGTTTGTCCAAGCTTCAGAAGATGGTTCCTAGTTAGTCTAGTTTATCTACATTAGATTGTGAGTCGTGTCAGCTCGGGAAACATACCCGAGCCTTCTTTCCTCGTAGTATTAAGAGTCATGCAGAGTCTATTTTTTCTTTAGTTCATTCTGATATATGGGGTCCTAGTAGAGTCAGTTCAACCTTGGAATTTCGTTATTTTGTTAGTTTCGTTGATGATTATTCAAGATGTACTTGGATTTTCTTAATGAAAGATCGTTCTGAGTTATTTTCTATATTCCAGAATATTTGTGCTGAAATCAAAAATCAATTTGGTGTTTCTATTGGCACTTTTCGTAGTGATAATGCCTTGGAATATTTATCCTCTCAATTTCAGCAGTTTATGACTTCTCAAGGAATTATTCATCAGACCTCTTGTCCTTGTACCCCTCAGCAAAATAGGATTGCAGAGAGAAAGAATAGGCACCTCATTGAGATTGCTCGCACACTTCTTATTGAATCTCATGTTCCATTGCGTTTTTGGGGCGATGCAGTTCTCACAGCTTGTTATTTGATTAATCGAATGCCTTCACCTCCCATCCAGATCAGGTTCCGTATTCAATATTGTTTCCCCGGTCACCCTTATACTCTCTTCGCCCTCGTGTTTTTGGGAGCACTTGTTTTGTTCATAACTTAGCTGTTTCGTTCATAACTTAGCTCCTGGGAAAGATAAGTTAGCTCCTCATGCTCTCAAGTGTGTCTTCCTTGGTTATTCTCGTGTTCAGAAGAGATATCGTTGTTACTCACCTGATCTTTGTAGGTACCTTATGTCAGCTGACGTCACGTTTTTTTAGTCTAAACCTTTCTTTACCTCTTCTGACCAGCTTGATATATCTGAGGTCTTACCTATACCGACCTTTGTGGAGTTTACTATAGCTCCTCCTTCAGGACCTTCACCTTCCGCCACAGAAGTCTTACCCATTCCAACCGTTGAGGAGTCTAGTGTGGCTCCTCCTAGATCCCAGCCACAGGAACACCACTCTTGACTTATCATCGTCGTCCGCGCCCAGCATCAGGCCTAGCTGATTCACGTCCTGCACCTGACCCTACTCCTACTGCGGACCCTGCTCCTAGTACACCGATTGCACTTCGGAAAGGTATACGGACCACACTTAATCCTAATCCCCATTATGTCGGTTTAAGTTATCATCGTCTTTCATCACCCAATTATGCTTTTATATCTTTTTTGTCCTCTGTTTCCATCCCTAAGTCTACAGGTGAAGTATTGTCTCATCTAGGATGGCGACAGGCTATGATTGACGAGATGTCTGCTTTACATACGAGTGGTACTTGGGAGCTCGTTCCACTTCCTTCAGGTAAATCTACTGTTGGTTGGGTTGGGTGTATGCAGTCAAGGTTGGTCCGGATGGCAAGGTTGATCGACTTAAGGCCCGTCTTGTTGCCAAGGGATATACTCAGATATTTGGGCTCGATTACAGTGATACCTTCTCTCCCGTGGCTAAGATAGCATCAGTCCGCCTTTTCCTATCCATGGTTGTTGTTCGCCATTGGCCTCTCTATCAGCTGGACATTAAGAATGATTTTCTACACGATGACTTGAGGATCAAGTTTATATGGAGCAACCACCTGGGTTTGTTGCTCGGGGGAGTCTTGTGGCCTTGTATGTCGCTTGCGCCAGTCACTTTATGGTCTGAAGCACAGTTATTCAGGAGTTTGGCATGACTCGTAGTGAAGCTGATCACTCTGTGTTTTATCGGCATTCTGCTTCAAGTCTCTGTATTTATCTGGTGGTCTATGTTGACGATATTGTTATGACTGGCAATGATCATGATGGTATTACTAAATTGAACCGACGTCTCTTTTAACACTTTCAGACTAAGGATCTAGGCAGACTAAAGTATTTTCTGGGTATTAAGGTTGCTCAGTCTAGCTCAGGTATTGTGATCTCACAGCGGAAGTATGTCTTAAACATTCTTGAGGACAGGAATGATAGGTTGTAGACCGATTGACACTCCGATGGATCCGAATTCTAAACTTCTGCCAGGACAGGGGGAGCCACTTAGCAATCCTGTAAGATATAAGCGGCTGGTTGGCAAATTAAATTATCTCACGGTGACTAGACCTGACATTTCCTTTCTTGTGAGTATTGTAAGTCAGTTTATGGATTCTCCTTGTGATAGTCATTAGGATGCAGTTGTCCGCATTCATCGGTATATAAAATTGGCTCCAGTCAAACGGTTATTGTTTAAGGATGAGGCCATGAGCAGATCGTTGGATACTCAGATGCTGATTGGGCAGGATCACTTTCTGATAGACATTCTACGTCTGGTTATTGTGTTTTAGTAGGAGGCAATTTAGTGTCTTGGAAGAGCAAGAAACAAAATGTAGTTGCTCGGCCTAGTGCAGAAGCAGAATATCGAGCAATGGCTATGACAACATGTGAGCTAATTTTGGATCAAACAATTGCTCAAGGAGTTGAAATTTGGTGAAATCAGCCAAATAGAACTTGTGTGCGATAATCAAGTTGCCCTTCATATTGCATCAAATTCGGTGTTCCATGAGAGGACTAAACACATTGAGATTGATCGTCACTTCATCAGAGAAAAGATACTCTCAGGAGATATTGCTACAAAATTTGTGAAGTCGAATGATCAACTTGCTAATAATTTCACCAAGTTCCTCACATGATCCCCGTATTAGTTATATATGTAACAAGCTCGGTACATATGATTTATATGCACCTGCTTGAGGGGGAGTGTTAGTTTGGTAGTTAAATAGTTACATGTAAATAACCCCAATCCTATATGTAGTAGGAGTACAACATGTATTATATATATAGGACTAATTGTATCATTGTTAACACATTAATAATATAATTTTCTTGTTCTCACAAGAGCAACACATGGTGCTCCTTCCAGTAATATCACGACATTCACGAGGCAATGACTCTTACTCTTGCTTCTTTTTGGCTTTTGTTTGTTTAGGGACTTATTGCAATAGTTATGAGCTTTGACCCAGAATTGGAGAAGGTACACTCAATTTGTGCAAGAACCAGAGTTAGTAGATTCGCTTCACATTATTTATAATCGTCCAACCATTTTCTCTATCTGTTCTTCCTGGAAGAACTTCTTGAACCCACTCAGTACTCACCTAAAGGGTGAAGTACCATATCACAGAATTAGCTAGACCCACCAGTTTGACTTACCAGTGGTATACAACTCATAGTTGAGAAGTCCAATTTTAACTTGGGCCTATATCATAAACTAATAGAGAAAACCAACCACCTCAACCCGCTTTCAATTGAATTGACCAAATAGAAGTCAACCTTTTGAAAAAATTTCCATCCCCGAAAATACTAGAAAAGCCATAGAGAAAATGATCTTGGGCAGACCAAACCAATAAAAGATCATTCTACCTTAAACGATGTGAATCAGATTCTATATCATGGATATATGCATATCCTTCACCCTCTCCTCACAAATGCCCGAGCCAGGAAGAAAAAAAACACTTATATTGACAACTGTGATCTCCACCAGGTTAATCTGTTTGTTTGATTTACCTTTTTTTTTTTGATTTACTTTTATAAATTCACCTCCTACAAACTTTTAGCGTTCCATCCTCAAATCCCATTCATTTGGTTTCAGGTGTATAAGCAGCAAGTATATACAGCCACAGCATCTCAATCACGCAAGTATTAAAGATTACAGGCACCAAATACCAAATTAAGCCATCATTAATCATTAAAAACGGGCTAAACAGACAATTCCACACCTTCTGCTTGGTGGGCGATCTCACATACTAAAGATGTGCCAGTCGAAAACCTTAATCTATAGAATGAAATCCCAATATTCAGGAACAAGACTATCACATTACATTCAAAGGATCAACGGTATAAAGTACAATAACCAAGTCACTGAAATCACAATTGCATCATCCAAGCATAGAAATAACAACCTCCTATAACATGAAAATTGTCGAAGAACAATGACCATATTCAAAACAAATTAATTCTAAGAAGTGGTTAAATGTCTAAAATCTCCATACCAATTTTAATACTCCCTGTGGAAATTCGTTTGTCCCCCTTTCCTTTATTGTCAATCTCAAAAAGATTGGCACCGAACTGTTTAAAATCTAATAATTATTACATTCCCATTTTACCATTGACATGGCGAGCTGTAGATCCCACTAAATACAAAAAAGAACAAATCTGTACCAAAGGCACTTTAAGCTTATATCAGAAGCATTTAAACTCCGCATCTAGCCAAATACTGCCGAGCAAAATTGGGATGAGGGAGTATTTCTTAATGAATTCTCCACATTTAACAATTCAGCATAACCATGCACATTACATTTATAGCACCAAATCCCCACAGGATTCTACCACCGCACACAAAACACATGTAGTTATAAATGCAATATTCCAAATAATAAATGACTTGTGAACTAAGTCATCAGATTGACAAAGAACGTTCCTGTACACCGACGCCAACAGAAACCCCAACAAGTGTAACAAACCAATTCTATTTCAGAAACCCTGTAAAAGCCCAATCAAACCCCGACACAATTAAGACATTCAGGACAGCAAAATGACAAACAAACAGCACGTGCTCCTCAAAAAAATATCGGACAAATGCAGCCAAAAAAGAAGCTATCATCGCGAATATCAGTCTCAATTTCAAAGCTACACTATGAATTTAGACAGAAAAGTGCAAGAAACAAAAGCAATTGAACAAGGATAGAACAGAAAATAACAAATAAAATGAATTTGGATTAAGCCATTACTCTGATATCTTTCAAAAACAACACTAACAACAAATAACAGATAAACGATTTCGTATTAAGCTCAAAAAATAATAATCAAACAGCACATGCTCCCCAAATATATCAGTGTCAGTCACTATAAAAACTAAAACTTCGAGAGAGGAAAAACTAATCAAAATCAACTCCACACCAACACATTGCATACAACTGCACGGAGCATACAAAAAACCTAAGGTATGATTAAACCTAGCTCCAAAACTGTAGATTAAACAGTTACCAAATCTCATAAAAAACATTTTAAAAAAAAGAGCTGACAAAAATGCATACAAATAATTAGTCCAAAAATAAAAATAAACTCAAATTAGCTAAAAAAGAAAAGGAAGGAGAAGAATTCAAACCTGCTTTATACCGTAAAGCGAACTGGAAAACCCTAGTATACAAGTAGAAATGCTATGATTCTTCAACAACAAAAAAAAAAAAAAAAGAAACCTCAAAATTTCAAAACCCTAGATGGAGAGAAAAATGAAGCGGCGATGTTAGAAAGAGAAAGACGGAGAGAGAGAGATTCATGGCTTAATACATGACGAAGACAAAGGATTTTGCCGATTGCGAAGAATTGAAAATGAAAGGGGAAGATATAGATGGTTGAAAACTGAGAGAATTTAGACACATGTTAAGTACGTACATGTGATCTTGTTAGGAAAGAACAATTAAGAGCCGGATCTGTGAGGTTGGAACTTGGGGGTGGGCTATTTAGGGTGCTGAGGTGTGAGTAAATCCTTAAAAATCGACTAAACCATGGAAATCGTATATCAAATTTATTTATTTTTGATAAAACCGTAAGTTTTTTTTTAAATATATTATAAAATATATTTTGTATATTAAAAATAACTAAGCATTATTTTTTCCTAACGCCTTGAGAATATGAAAACGACTATTAATCAACATGTAATTGACACTTTTAAGTTTCCTTAACCTATTTTAATACTCCTGTTGAAATTAAATTAGTTCCAGCATTTTAAGTAGTAAGTCACAAGATATTTTAATAATTTTAAGTAGCAAGTCACAAGATATTCTAGTGATTTTAAGTAGCAAACAATATGGCATTGAATATCTTCCCTCTTGTATGATTTAGATTTATTTGTTGAATAATGCATCTTCTCAAATAATAGATTTTATTCTTGAGTCCCAATGATTAATATTTTTTCGTGATTTATATTCCTCTCGTCTTTACTTAACGTATTTTATGTTGTTATAGAATAGTGAAATGGTTTTATTCGGGCTATTTTTCATGTTCTCTTGATTTATCACCTCCTACACGGGGAGAGTTTTTTCAAAGTCCTATATACAAGTACACATATTGTCAAGTTTTACTTCTACTAGCGATTTTGACATGATGTTTAAAAAAATATCAAAAATTAACCGAACTGTACTGATACCGAAGAGAAACCGAGATGATTGGTACGGTTTCGAAAAGTCTAATATTGGTTTTACAAAATAGAGGAACCGAAAAATAGTATGATATAAATTTTATAAAATAACAGGCAAAGTCGAACTATTGATACCCTGAGTGAGTATATCCGTATTGAAGCCCCGACTAAGAAGCACTTCCTATTAGGATTTTTCTATTTTCGCCTCAAATTTGCAATCTCTGATTATATAAAGAGAAACTCTATTTATTCCACTTTAATCCTGGATAGTGCTTATTTAGATATGTTATGAAATATGTTCAAAATTAGGTGTAATAGCGCATAAAACGAATTTTAATTATATACACCTCGAATTGTATAAACGCAAGAATTAATTAAAAATATTTATGTATCATATTAAATTGCTATAAACACAATCATATTTAGCAAGTGAGTGCAAGTAGTTCATATGATTGAGTTGTATTCCGTAGAAAGTATAAAAATCTCTAATTATCGAGTAGTAGAATAAAATGAGTTAAAATAAGATGAATAGGTATAGGTGATGGTTGGTTAGGATATATTTTGAATCAAACAAAGTGATAGATTGCATTCGTTGCTCGAGATGTTACAACAATGTGGGAGAAAAGGGGGACGTGACTAGTAGGCTAATTAAAAAGACAAAAAGTGCGATAGGAGGTTTTATGATTTTATTAAGAAGCAACAATCACTTAAATAATGGTAACAAATAACAATGGTCTCGTGTTAGAAATACGCAAGTGTTACGAGTTGATGTGCGAGCAACTTTTATTCTTTTAATTCCTTTTGTCGCTCTTGTATTCGCTGTATTGATTATGCATTCATCCTTGGATACAACACGTGATTTATAATATCGTGACGTGATGCGTTTTTTTTCCTAATGCGGTTATTAGTGGTATCGTTATATATTTTCTCGTTTAGAAAATAAAAAATAAAAGAACATTTATGTGTTTTGTTTCTTCACTAAGCAACTGAGTTCCACTACCCAACGCAAAGAGAAAGCAACCATGAAATGAGACTCAGCTGCAGCACGAATTGGAGGAAGCCACAGCTAGGCTGGTTCAAATTAAATCTCGATGGTGCTCACAAAAAAACTATGAGTGGAATAGGTGGAGTTGTGCGTGACCACAACGGCCACTAGATAATGGATTTCAACATGAGAGTTCAAGCTGTTTCATGCACCCATGCAGAACTTCTGGCTTTTCAGCAAAGTCTCAAGTTTGCCATAGAAAGAAACCTAGCTATTTCCAATGGAAATTGAAACTGACTCGATACAGGTAATACAACTCCTTGAAAATGGCGATACTACATTTGACTCTATTGTTCATAATTGCAGGTGCTTGCTATCCATGAAGGAGAGAGATCTAGTGGTTCGACATAGCTTCAGAGAAGAAAACGGAGTAGCAGACCTACTGGCCAAGGAAGCTGCCAGTCAGACTATCATTAATAAGCTAGTTTATTTTGTTATGCCTCCCCCGTTTGTCGTGGCCAGGATGCTGGCGGACAGGGATAGAGGTGTTAGTATGAAATTAGTGCTTAAAAGCACTTGTAGAACTCTAGCTACTTTTGGAAATCTAAATGCCATAGATGGCATTAATGCTATGTGTAATGATCCAGTGGATCAATGTACTAATATTTTCTAGTATTAAATAAATAAAAAGTATCTCTTGTTAAAAAAACACTTTATCAATGTTTCGTGCGATACAAGCTCATGTTCGTAGGCTGGTCTAGATTTTTAATAGGATGGATGTACTATTGTAAAGAGGTATAGATTTAGAATTTACGCTTGATGGGATTAACTTTAGCCTCTTATCATGAACCCGGTACACTTTGAAATTATAGGTTCAAAATTATATTCTTTTTGAAAATTCAGTGACTTTTTACACACATACACTTCGCGTCAAAAAAAGACCACTCATAGTGAGATTTGAACCGCCAATTTTACTTGTAGAGGTACACCAAATAATTATTGCATCATAGAAGTCTTTAAGCTTGGGTGCACACATGCACATATATTTAAGTAATTTAAAAAAAATATATAATATATACATAGTTTAAGGAGAAGATGATGGGTTCACGTGAACCAATATCTCTTAACCTAGATACGTCCCTGCTCATTTTTTGATAATGTTGCTATGTGTGACTAAAAAAAAAATAGCACTTAGAGCCTGATTAATATTCTTACCATCATTTTGTTTTTACATAATTTGACTACTTTTACTAGTTTGAATATAAAATGTTGTTTAGTGCAAGAAAAGAAGACATTTTATGCAGCGGACTTTGTATCAAAACTAAACTAAGCAAAACGAATGCTACATTACAGTAAATTTTCTAAAAATAATGTCTAATAACCCAACTATATGTACAATCATGGACTTACATAGTTGATCTAACATATAATTGGGTCGTGTTATAAACGCTCTGGCTAAACCTATTGATGGTAGAGGTGAATTATCAGCTTAATATATTTTCAGTAATTTAGCTACAAAGGGTACGGTCAGAAAAATTGAAACAAACTTCATAATTAAAATGACACAAAATCCCTTATTTGCTTAGTTGCTACTTTCAGGGTGCGAGCAATCGCTAGTCGCAAATAAATTAATATTTCATGAATATTTGTAATAGGCACAAGGATCTAACATGCGCCTATTTAAATCTAACATGCTACTCTAAGTCTCCTATAAAATGAAGTTAGACCTTCCAAAAATTGGGCAATCCAAACACACTACTAATAGCCTACTCTCCAGACGACAATACTGCTCAATTTATAATTTTCGTTAGTGATGGAACGTTGTACTGTACCACTTTAGTTTTTGAGGTTGCTCTGTAACAATCTCTTTTTCTTATAGAAATGATAGTGTCACATTGTAGTTTCGATGTAAACAAGGAATTTTTTAGTTTAGAGAATCCAAAAAACACATAAGAACAACTAACTAATTATCAGCAAGCAAGCAAGAATATTGGATCTTTGTAAAGCTTTTAGAAGGTGTAGTAAACATAGTTACGTAACTAATTAAAAGCAATCACAAGTCCACAAGTAATTCTCTTAAGGCATGCATAAAAGACACCATAATCATGCTGTCGATGTTCAGTAGTATGCATAAACAACAAAAAGAAAGGTGAAAAAAGACAATGTTAGTTTGGGTGTACTTGTCCATATATACTATTCCAGTTTCCAACAAATAATTAGACTGACTTTATGTGTTATAAGTTGTCTTCATCCTTCATACACTTCTGGAAAATGGCAGATTTCCGACCGCCAAAATGGTCGGAATTCGGTCGGAAATCACGTATTTCCGACTACTTTCCGACCAAAATTGGTCAGTCGGAAAAAAGTTGGTCGGAAAGCAATTTCCGACTGAATCTGTCGGTGATTTTCGACCAAAGTGATCGCAAATTTCAAAAGGTCAGACAACCAAATATTTCACGTTTCCAACCAAAGTGGTCGGAATTTACCGACTGAATCAGTCGTAATAATACAAATAAGATAATTATTTATTTAAAATTAAATAATATAAATATAACATTTCCGACTGAATCGGTCCGTGATTAAAAATTAAAAATTAAATTTTATTTATTTTCCGACTTAATCCATCAAACTATTGAATAAAAAATTAAATTTTATTTAATTTTCGGTGGATTTCGTCAAAAATAATTGAATATTATCTTTTTTTTAAAAAATTTCCGACCGAATCAATCGGAAATCTGGGAATTTACGGTTAAATTTAGGCAGTTGTCCGACCGTTTTCGTCGGAATTTTGTAAAAAATTGGCAGAATTCTGCCCAATTTCAAGCTATACCACCTGTCAAACTATTACAAATAAAAAAATACCAACCAACAATATATTAGCACAATCTGAACCAACGTACATTAATACAATAATACCAACCAACAATACAATAACACAATCTAAACCAATAGTGCCAAACATTAACACAACTTAAATGAACAATACCAACCATTAAAGGGAGAAATAAAAAAAATAGCCAGATTTACAAGTGGTCCTTCAAAAATAGCCCAATTTCAAAAGTAATCGAAATCTAGCCACTTTTCATGTAAAGATAAATCTGAGCGAAAATACTGTTTCAAAACCCGAAAAATACGCCAGTATTATGCTGGAGTTCCAGCATAAGTATACTTGAACTCCAGCATATTATACTGGAGTTCCAGGATAAATTTGGTGGAACTCCAGCATATCCAGCATAATATACTGGAGTTCCAGCAAAGTATATCGGTCCAGTATAATATGCTGGAAGTTCATACACAAGTGCTCGAATCTCCAGTATATTATGCTGAAACTTTCCGTATGTTGGAATTCCATCATAATATGCTGGAAATTCATACACAGGTGCACCGAACTCCAGTATATTATGTTGGACCGGTCTCTGTTGCAGCAAAATAGTGGTTATTTTTTATTGACTTGGTAAACGCTGGCTATTTTTGAATGACCAGTACAAAATTTGGCTAGACCGTGCTATTTTTACACCATTAAACCTAACAATTTTGGGCATAAAAACATCAAAATAGTAGCCCACATTCAAGTTTAAAACAATACATAAAGTTGTCTCTCACAATCAAGTTTACCAATCAACCAAAACATCACAACTAAACTACTACACATCAGATTCAGTTTGTTCATCCTCATCATCTGATAAATCATGCCATGTTTTCTCATGAATTTCTACATCTTAACAAATGTTCTATACTGGGAGTCCAATTGTTGCTTCAAATCATGAATTTCGTTTCTCATATCTTCCATTTGTTCTTGATTTTGAGAAGAAGAAGAATTGGCTAAGAGTGAGTTTGGATGACCTATAGGTCGACGTACTCCTAGTCCATAGACTCTGCCTTTGTTTACTCCACCCCTTGCTGTCCGCAATGAAGCCATATCATCAGGTGTTGGTTGAGTTAAAGCAGGCTGAGTTTGTTGCCATTCTTCCAACCTTTTATGATAATCTTCCTGAAATGAAAAACATAGCTATTATGTAAACAAACTAATTAATAAACCATAAATAACTATAAAGTTAGAATTTTACATATGTGTCTGACGCATGCGTCTCCACCCAGTGTTCTCTTGTACCATCCTTCTTCTTTTTCTTATGCAACTCCTCGAAGACCTCAGCGTGACTAATAAAATTTTACTTATAAATATTTTTTCCTTATTTAAATCGTGTAACTATTTTCCTCAAATTTGACTCTTTCATTTTTACAAGTTTTAACACTTTTGGAATTATAACAAAGGACTTTTGCAAGTTTCTGCCTTCGTTTTAATTTTTGTAGGAATCATTAGCATGTTTTCAATGTTAATCCAAATTTTTACGTGTGCACAACGAGTTTCAGTTGACTTATAAATTCTCTATTTTTAATATAAATCTTTTAATCATTAATGATGGATAACATGTAAGTTATATTTTATGTTAGTTATTATATCATTCAAATTATATTTATAACATAAAAACTTTAAAATTAACTAACATTTTGCTATTGATCTTTATTTATTTGGATTATTCAGAGGGAGTTCTAATATTTAGAAATTCAACATCAAATAAAATTTTAACTTATATAACTTATTTTTTTATCTAAATTTCGTAAAATAATCTTTAGTCAAATTCATATCCAAAGAAGAAAATAAAAAAATTAAATTCAATTCCTTATTTATTAAGATCTACTAACAATCGTGAATATTGAATATCACCAAACTAAGTTGCACACATTTTAATAATTTTTCTTTGGATCAAAGAATGATCGAGAATATCAAGATATATTATCTTCTCCTTTGGTTGAAATATTCAATCAAAATTATTATATCATCAGTTCAAATGAGAAAAATGAGTTTGGATATAATGACGAACAAGGAAACAAAAAATAACAAAGTTGATTTCATACTGGACTAAATTGTTATTTAGGTTATTTTCCTAATATTTAGGAATTTGGAATCCTAATATTTATGAGTTCGAAATTTTAAAAATAGGTTGATCATTAATGCTTTCTATATTTTAACTAAGTAAAAACTACTAATGTGTAGCAACTCAAAATATATATAAATCCCTAGCCCAATATTTTGAACTTTATGAATATTTCTAAAATATACTACTTACCAAGTTGCCCCTTTTATACCAACCACTCGATTTTCTCTTCCTCTTCGAACTTCATAATGCTTATGAATATTCTTTATAATGTTTGGTGATGAAAAGTCAGTATACCCCCTAAATTTTAGTGATGTAAAGGTTAAACCTCAAGGTGTTTAAAAGTATATCCTTCCCAAACACATGAAAGAAAATAGTGAATAAGAAGATTTGCTGAAAAGGAGGATTAACTAACATAACTCTTAAGTTACATGATAATTTTATTATCATTAATAATCCGAAACTTATAGTAAAAATTTTTAGAGTTTAAACGAGAGATAAAGAGACGTGGTCGACAAGAGTCAATAACACTAATAATTCTGCAAATACGATGATCCAAAGTATATTAGATGGATATTTTACCCTTTAAGAGTAGCTTTTTATTGGATAAAATTATAACTACAGTTAAATATGTAAAATTGTAGACGATTTCATACTAAACTATGAATAAAAATAAACGATTTTTTAAAATAAATAATTAAGTTTTTAGAACTAATAGCAAAATAAGTTCATTTCACTTCTTTTAAAATTGTTCATATACGAAAAATTATTTTTCAAGTTGGTAAAACTCATATGGTACATAAATTTATTTTTACAAAATAAAATATTGGCGAAAAGAGAAATTAGAGATAGAGCAAACTTGAAGCGATAAGGATAAAACGTTAGAAGACAAAACGTATTCTATATGAGTTGTAATTTTTCTTCATTCATTATAAAGAATGGCAACTCCCTATATTTTTTATACATTACTTCTTGTAAAATATTAACTCAACATTGGTGGGGGCAAACGAGAAAACAATAATAATAAGGCATTTGAGGACTTATGTGATGGTAGATTACTTTTTCTAATTTTTATTTTAAAACTCAAACACATTATGTAGTATATATAAGAAAGAAAGAAAGATTTTCTCAAAATCGTATATTTATGAATATAGGATACATTTTGCACGTACCCTAAGACCAGTCATAATAATAATAAAAAAAAGGAATCAAGCGTCTTGGATTCAAATATTCAAACAATCTCTCTTGCTATCGAAATCTAGTTAAAATAAATGAAAATAACTTGCGGCCTATAGGAGTGACCTATAACAAAGATAAAGAAGACCTTTGTTCCCTGGTAATAATAATCAATTAATTACCAAAAAAAAAAGGGACCTTTGTCCGACCCATTAGACAATGGACGGTTTTCATTCTAATTGTTTTCCCCTCATATCTTAACTTTTTGTTTGAAAAAACCCCAGAAAGAATTGGATGTAAAAGAATTTTTGGAATTGTATATTCAATGATTTACCAATATTAATAAACTAAATTTGATTTAATGAATAGAATAAAATATTTATTATATACAGATATAAAGAGGGTGGCGAGAATCGAACCCCCATCATTAGCTTGGAAGGCTAGGGTTATAGTCGACGTTGATTTGTTATTTTTAAAGTCTCTGATTCAAAACCGAACATGAAACTTTGGTTTCATTTGGCTCCCACTGATGGCAAATCAATCAGGGATGACACACCAAGGTGCATGGTTGAGACCCAATAAGCGAGGTGTGTCCATCCCCGAAAGATGTTTGCAATGCTTTCATTTCATAAAGATGGCAGGGTTGGACACAAGTCACAACAAAACCTATTTTGCATAATGGGCTAGAAGAGTCATTGATCAAGTTAGGCTAAGTAAAGGGGTTTTGACACAGTTACCCACAAAACAAAACTATTTACTCTTGTCTACCCATTTTTTTTTCTACCCATAAATTAATTACATTTCCTACTCATAGTAGGTTTTGTGGGGGAATTTTCTCTTTATTCTCCAATTCTTTTTTATTTCTATGCTTCGTTTCTTTCTTTTTTCTTTTTTCTTTTCTTTTTCTTTCTCCTTTTCTTTTTTCCCGTTTTCTTCTTATTTTTTTCTTTTTTCCTATTCTAATTTCATTTAACTTCTTTTTTTTATTTTCTTTTTCTCTTAATAATCTAATTTCATTTCCTATTTTTATTATTTTTATTATTCTTTTTTTTATATTATTACTAAAGAAAAATCAAATTGTGTACCAATTAAATGTAGTTAATACAACCAAAAAAATATTAACTAACATTTGATACCAGTATAGTATATAGTNCGTATTTATGCTTCATGTTGTACTTTGTTATTAATTTATTATGCATGCCAATTTAGTTTTACTATTGATTTGTTATTTTACATTTTCGTCAAACACTTTAATAATTAGATTTCTATATTATATATACTACATATATTTATATAGCCATGCATAAGAGCAATTTATATATATACATACACATATGGTTTACAAGAAATTGACCTTAATATAAAAAAAATTAAAAAAAAAGCCCGGAAATAAAAAAAGCCCGTTAGACCCACTAAGCCCACGAGCCCGGCCCATTTAGCCCAGGACCATATGGGCTTAGGCCCGTCACGGGCTGGTCCTACCCGTTGAGCCCACGAAGCCCGGGACCGCGAAGCCCGGGACCGCCAGAGCCCGGGACCGCTAAGCCCAGGCCCGTTTAGCCCGGCCCGTTTAGCCCATTTAGGCCCGGGCCCGGCCCACCATACAGCCTTAGCAATATTTAATAGCACCCACTTTGAATCAAACAAAAAATCTTCAAAAATAAAATTGAGCTTCAAGCCTAACAATGGTGGATATTAAAGGTGATGGCCAGATGAAAGTCTTTATATAGGAAAAATACGATGTTTACAACTTTATACAAGGATCTGGTGAAGCCCAACAATCTTCAAGACTTGCATCTGGTGATAGCCTTACAAGGATTATTTTTTATATAGGAAGGAAAAGTTTGGAAGGAAAAAGTTTGCACCTGGGCTTCACCAGATCCTTGTATAAAGTTTGGAAGGAAAAAATACGATGGGTATAAAGTGAGGAAGGTAAAATGAGGAGGAAGAAGAAGAAATGCAGGTAAATAGTTTGGGGAGCATGGGTAGCAGTAGTAAATAGTTTGGGTCTGGGCATTAAAGGGTAAATAGTTTGGAATTAATGAGTATAAATTTTCTCCCAAGTAAAGCGGAGCAAGCCTCAGCTATCAAGCAAACAAGCAACAAAATGATTCAGAAGCATGTGTATGCTAGCCTTCTGTTAAGGGTAGACTTGGTAAGAGTTTAAAATCAAATGCATACACTGTTTGCCGAACATCGTCATCTGCAAAACAGGCTCGGCTGTTTAAACAAATGAAGTATAGAGCATCTTCCATTGACAATAATCAACCTTTTTTTTAGGATAAGCACACAATTATCATTGTCATATAGCAAGTATTACAAGGGGAAAAAAAGTGAAAAGAGAACACAAGAAACTAATGACAATCCTCAGTGCTACTAAAGATAGGGAAACTTTACACAAGACTGATATATGGAGTTCCTATAGTTGCACCCTTGCTGTCCCCAATCACTAAAAATTAACCTTGCAGCATTTGTATGATGCCTTGAATAGATTGTGTGTTTCTCTTATCTTCATCAAGACTTGCACCAGGAAACAACAAAACAATGCAGAAGATCGCCTTTATCTCCGTGAAAACTTGGACAGCAGATATATCACAAAGAAGCAAAATAGTGCAAAAAGAATAACATGCATCACGTGGTTTGATCCTTCCTGGATGATACTTCTGTTCAATCGTCTCATATTGTTCTTCACCCCTGCTTGAGCTTTGATCAGTGTCATTTGCTGTGATAATGGGAGGAGCAAGTTTTTAAGGAAACGGGGAAATCATGTAACTTACAAGAATGATTCCATAATCAATAAAATAAGCATACATCATGAGAATCTCAGATAGACCGACCAACCAACACATTTATAAACAGTGCCACACTAACTATAGGAAAGTTTCCTACTTCTAACGGCTTGAAGCAATCTATTGCAGCAATTTGCTAGACGGGATAACTATTAGAAATACAGATTCACAATCAGTTGAACATATGCGGTGTGTAGTTCAATATCCCCGCACAAATTACCCTCAAGAACAAAGAAAAAAAAGAGAAAATGGAATCAAGTTTGGGCTTTTTATTAGATCTAACAAGGATGTATCTTTCAAAGTACTAGAAAACCTATAAGAAAAGCATAGAGCAACAAAGGCATTCAGGCAGGTTGGTTTGGCAGTTCGTAAGGCATTCAGGCAGGTTGGTTTGGCAGTAGCAAACAAAGACTACGAGTACATTGTCATTTCCAAAATATTTACAGTAATAACAATTGCAATTCCCAGCATTTATAGAGGGAGAGAGAGTGTTAGATTGTTATCCAGCCTTGGGAACATAAACACAAAACAAGCTCCAATATACAAAAACTTAATTGTTAAGGTACATAAATATATGGAAAAGTGACAAAAGGAGTTGAAGAATATCAAATATACTTGGAAGAAAAGGAGAACAAGTTCATGGCATAACAACAACAACAACAACTACCCAGTATAGTCCCACAAGGTGGGAACAAGTTCATGGCATACCAGTTGGTTAATAAAATCATTCTGAAACTTTGCTTCAGACTCAATTTCTTGGGCTACCTGCAGCAAGAAATATCTATAAGTACTAGCAAAGGGTAAGTTGGAATAAAAATCTGAAACCCTAACAAAGATGAAATGACAAGGCGGACAAATGAGACATTGGAAAAAAATGACCTATAAGGAACATTGTATGGATCCACGGACAGGATATAGGAATGATAACCTCTCTCTCAGCCTGTCGTGAATGAACTATATGGATAACATGACACTGGTCCCCCTATTCTCAGATTTCACTAGGACAGATTTACAACCTAGAAATAAGCGCTGATGTCTCTCTAGCATCCACCTCAAGACCAGTTGAAGTATGTCAGCATGATAAAGCATCAATATATGCCGATATAAAAAATGAAGATAGACATAAGTAACCACCGGAAAAAGGAGTCATGTGTGTGAAAACACAACCTTTCTTCAAGATTGGTGACCAGGAATAAGTCAGTACTTGCTCCATATACAGTCAAACTTCATGTCTTCTTAATCTAACAATTGATTCCATCCAACAAGAAGTTCCTATACAATGTCTTTTATGCAAAGTATATCTAGGGGGGGGGGGGGGGAACCAGAATATCTTGGCAGTTGGTGTTGTTTCCAAAACAACGCAGTCTTACCAGTGAGAACGTAAAGCCAAAGAGTGAATTAACATTTTTCTCATAACAGTGGCGTGTGGCCAACTTGTGCACACCTCAGCCATTTAACCGAGTACTTGCTACCTCCAATTTGGCACAAGTATTGGGTACTTCCATCCGCCAAGGCTTAGGCATATGGAAATAAATAACCTAGTGTTTTTGTATTTCTGCTGGGACTAGAACCCTGATCTCCAAGGGTTGAACTCACTTCATTGACTACTAGGCAACAACCTTGGGTTGATGAACAGCTTTATTAATCCAGTACGATACGATAAATTAAAGGTAAAACATAATACATTTCCATTCCCAATTCTAAGATGAAATCCTAAATTAAAGGATAGAGAACAACATTCCTGAATGCAACATTGCCTTGTTTCGCTCAATCCCGAACACAGTATAATCATTACGCTTTCATTTGTTCGTAGAAGAGACTTCAACTATCTTCAACCTATATGCCTAACAAGTTTCACTGTGGTGTTCTAAGAAATACTATTATCAGTGTCCAAAGACAACACATCACCTTATTTGAAATGGATCCATGACATAACACATCACCAAATTTGACATGTACATGCATATTAAAGATGCCACCGGTTATGAAAAGAAAAAAAAATCCTCCAGCAAAAATACAAAATACAAATATAAAGCCAAAGACAAGGTGATAGGTAAGCATACATTTCTAAGCTGTTTTACTTGTTTGCGAAGACCTGTAATCTCGTCATCTAGGTCCCCGTGCATCGGATCAATCCGCACCTGTATCTCATCTGAACCACCTACTTGCCTCGTACTCAATCCATCTCTGATCAATCAAACAATGAAAGAAAACAACTCAATTTCTCAAAAATAAACCCAAAAAATGCAAAAAATGTATTTCTATTAATTTTTTCCTAATTAGGTCATGCTTTTGGTAACTTTTTGTTACACAACACTTCTCTATCACAATTCAAATTGTGCAAGCAAACCATAACAAAGTATAACTTAAGAAGACGATACTTTTTTCCCCGTTTTTCATAGATACCTGGATCTGTAGGAAGCAGCACCGTAGAAATCACCGCCTCTATGAGAGCTAGAAGCCATTGACAGAAAAAACTGAAGGAACCTCGAAACCCTAGGTTCCACGAAAAACTTTAAAGTATCAATAAAAAGGATTGAAACTTCAGCACGTCAGAAAATACTTCTGTGCTACCAAAGATCAGAGGAGAAATTTATAGTAACCTGTAATATGTTTGTTACAACTCTATTTACCAAAAAATGCTATTTACTCTGTAATACAGCCTATTTTTCAACCAATTTGTCCATTAACTGCTATCATGAACAGTCTTGTGAGCTATTTGTTTCATCCTGCACAAGGAATGTTAATGCAGCAGAGTATCAGAAACCGAACTCAAATGCACGTTAAATCAGGTAGTTTGCTTCCTCGTTTATGAAGTTAATTTGAGCCCTTGCCCTTTAATATCCACAAATGTACAGATTATATGCAACAAAGCTAGGTTCTTTAGTTCCACGATAAAATATAATTACAAGGCATCATCCTATTCAAACCGTAATATTCATTAGCAAGTTGTACTGCATAAATAAATGGTTAAATACATTAACACAAAGCATGTGTTCATATAAATAGAAGACCACTACGGATTTTCAACTTCTAAAAAAGAAGGGAAAAAAAATAACATGCTCAAGGAAAGACCCAAAACAATAGGTACATTTTTCATACAAGTACATCTCCGGGTCAGGAAAATGGAAAAAAACTATCATCCCTCCAAAAAAGGGAATATCCTTTACATCTAATAAACCAAAAAAAAAGATCTCCATTAACACATTTTACTCTTAGCAAGTTGTACTGCATAAATAAATGGTTAAATACATTAACACAAAGCATGTGTTCATATAAATAGAAGACCACTACGGATTTTCAACTTCTAAAAAGAAGGAAAAAAAAATAACATGCTCAAGGAAAGACCCAAAACAATAGGTACATTTTTCATACAAGTACATCTCCGGGTCAGGAAAATGGAAAAAAACTATCATCCCTCCAAAAAAGGGAATATCCATTACATCTAATAAACCAAAAAAAAAGATCTCCATTAACACATTTTACTCTTAATCATTCTTCTGTCACACATTAAATTTCCAAGTGCTTAGTGATTTTTCGCCAGGAATTCCAACATTTATTTATTAATGAGCTGCACATTAGCTCTATGATATCCTCGGTGCCCCCAACGGCTAAATACTTAGAAATCTTAATCCGAAAATGATAATGGTTATAAAGAAATTCAAACAATGTAATTTCAACATGGCATAAAAGTTATGAAATGCACATCAAATTCTTTAAGCTCCGAATGATCTCAATTGTGTTGAAAGTCTCGCTTCATTTAAAACTACAATCTTATGGTCCGTCTCTACCCTCCTCCCCTAACATATCATCAAATCTACCAACTCACCTTTGTATGATCTTACAATTTGAATTAAGAAAGCTAATCTCCACCATATAATAATAATATTATTGTTATTAATAGATGGAGACTTTTAATATTTTCACTACCTTATCTGTCAATATTTAAAAAACTGAGGGGCATAAATCACTGAAAATCAAGAGGTTTAAAATTATACTTAAACCATAATTTATTTATAGTTGAGTAGAAATACAACCTCTATCAATAAGGAAACCTTAGGTAGAAAAAGAGAAAAGGAACAGCTATGTACTACATGATGTTTAATTTAGCCACAAATCAGCCTTGCTCTTTTCCAGCAAAAGTAACAGAGGCAAAGAAACAAACCTCCAATGCCTGAGCAGTCCTGTATTTCGGGACATTCACTTAAGACATGCATATGTTTTCACTCACTCTCTGTAATTATGGCTGCGAAACTAAAACAACTCCGGTTTAAAAACCTACTGATTGTTTGAAAAAATCCTGGGAAAATGGAATCATTTAAGAGGAATGAAACTCAAACAAAGAGAAAACATATGACAGATTTAGTAAAGAGTGCATGTACTTCATCACTAAACTTCCGTTTAATGGTGAATGAGAGTGTATTTATTTCATGAACTTTACCTTTTATTAGGTTGTTAACTACTTTATTTCAGCAATACACAAATTTGTTAAATAAAAGATAATAAATGGAGACCGGTATCATGAATGCACTCTACAACCTCTGAATGTCCCAGAAAGTAAGTTCTCCCTCCACCTCCTTAGGCAATACCTATTTGCATGTTATGGGCACCCACCTTTAACCAAGCGAACTAGAATTAAGCATTCTTTTACAACCAAGTGGCCACCCCTTCCATCAGCTGCACTCAATTTAATTTCCACTTGGTGCGTGCAAACCTAGACCTCACCTGGATTTGAAGTTCATCCAGTGTAATAGCACAACTATTATGAAGCTAATCTAACTCTTGATGAGCTCCTGTAAGATGTGGCTAGTATTAGGGTCTAAAATCCAAAAAGTATTAGCACGTAATAATATTTCTATGAGATGCAGCACATGGTGCTCCTTGCAGTAATATCACGACATTCACGAGGCAAGGACTCTTACTCTTGCTTCTTTTTGGCTTTTGTTTGTTTAGGGACTTATTGCAATAGTTTTGAGTTTTGACCCAAAATTGGAGAAGGTGCATCCAATTTGTGCAAGATTCAGAGGTAGTAGATTCGTTTCACATTATTTACAATTTTCCAACCATTTTCTCCATCTGTTCTTCCAGGAACAACTTTTTGAACCCACTCAGTACTCACCTAAAGGATGAAGTACTATATCACAGAATTGGCTTGAGGCTCCACTTTGACTTATTAGTGGTAGACAACTCATAAAAGTCCAATTTTAACTTGGTTCTATACCAACAAAAACAACAACCACCCCTTATAATCCCACAAGTGGGGTCTGGGGAGGGTAGGATGTATGCAGCCTTACCCCTACCCTGGGAGGGCGGAGAGACTGTTTTCGATAGACCCTCGGCTAAAGAAGGTGAGAGAAGCCCTGATATAGCAAGTAATGGCAAGACAATAATTAGAAAACTAAATCGAAATAGCAACAAAGAATATGAAAAGGGTACCGATAACAAGTAATAGCAAAATAACATATTTAGAAAACTAATTCCAAGGCAACAAACGAGAATATGAACGAAGTACTGCTAGCAAACTACAGAATTATCGATGGCAAGTAACAACGGAACGAGACATGCGAATATAGCAAACTAAGGAAAAAAGGGTACCGTACTAGCGCTAATACTATCGAGCTAGAGAAGACAAAGGAAAATGCACGACTACCTCCTAACCTTCTACCCTAATCTTCAACCTCCACACCATTCTATCTAGGGTCATGTTCTCGGTTAGCTCAAGTTGCGCCATGTCCCGCCTGATCACCTCTCCCCAAGACTTCTTTGGCCTACCTCTACCCCTCCTCTTACCTCCCAAGGCCAACCTCTCACATCTCCTGACAGGGGCATCTGTGCTTCTCCTCTTAACATGCCCGAACCATCTCAACCTCGCCTCACACATCTTTGCCTCCATAGGGGCCACTCTCACCTTGTCCCGAATAACTTCATTCCTAATTCTATCCAATCTAGCATGCCTACACATCCATCTCAGCATCCTCATTTCCGCTACTTTCATCTGCTGGACATGGGAGTTTTTGACTGGCCAACACTCTGCCCCATACAACATAGTCGGTCTAACCACTACCTTGTAGAACTTACCCTTAAGTCTCAACGGCACATTCTTATCACACAAGACACCGGAAGCGTCATTCACCCTGCTCTGATACGGTGTGTGACATCCTCATCTATCTCCCCATCCTTCTGAATTATAGATCCCAGAAACTTGAAACTCTCTCTCTCTCCTGGAAATAACTTGCGAACTTGGTTCTAAATCATAAACTAATAAAGAAAACCAACCACCTCAACCTGCTTTCGATTGAACTGACCAAATAGAAGTCAACCTTTTGAAGATATTTCCATCACCGAAACTACTAGAAAAGGCCATAGAGAAAATGATCACGGGCAAACCAAACCAATAAAAGAACAATCTACCTTAAAAGATGTGCATCAGAGTCGATACATATCTTTCATCCTCTCCTCAAAAATAAGCAAGCCACGGAAAAAAATCACTTATTCATATTTGACAACTGTGATCTCCACCAGGTTGATCTGTTTGTTTGATTACATTTATAAAATTCGCTTCCTACAAACTTCCAGTGTTCCATCCTCAAATCCCATTCATTTGGTTTCAGGTGTACAAGCAGCAAGTATATACAACCAGAAAATCATCTCAATCACACGAGCATTAAAGAGTACATGCACCAAATCCAAATTAAGCCATCATTAATCATTATAAATGATGTGCCCCTTCTACTTGGTGGGCAATCATACATACTATAGATGTGCCAGTTGAAAACCTTAATCTATAGAATGAAATCCCATGTGTTTCGGAACAAGGAAGACCATCACCGTTACATTCAAAGGATCAATGGTATTAAGTGCAATAACCAAGTTACTGAAAGCACAATGGCATCATCCAAGCATAGAAAGAACAACCTCCTATAACATGAAACTTGTCGAAGAACACCGATCAAATTCAACACAAATTAATCCTAAGAACTGGTTAAATATTTAAAATCTCAATACCAATTTTAATACTCCCTGTGCCAACTTGTTTGGCACTTTTTCCTTTATTGTCTATCTCAAAAAGATTGGCACCTTATTACAATCTAATAATTATCACATTCCTATTTTACCATTGACATGACGTGTTCTAGATCCCACTAAACACAAAAAAGAAAATTTTGGTACCAAAGGCACTTGAGGCTTATATCAGAAGTCTTTTCTTTCTTAAACTCCGCATCTAGACAAATACCGCCAAACCAAATTAAGAAGAGGGAGTATTTCTTAATGAATTCTCCACATTTAACAATTCAGCATAACCATGCACATTATGTTTATAGCACCAAATCCCCACGGGATTCTACCACCGCACACAAAACACCAGTAGTTATAAATGCAATATTCCAAATAATAAATGACTTGTGAACTACGTCATCAGATTGACAAAGAACGTTCCTGTACACCGACGCCAACAGAAACCCCAACAAGTGTAACAAACCAATTCTATTTCAGAAACCCTGTAAAAGCCCAATCAAACCCGGACACAATTAAGACATTCAGGACAGCAAAATGACAAACAAACAGCACGTGCTCCTCAAAAATATATCGGACAAATGCAGCCAAAAAAGAAGCTATCATCGCGAATATCAGTCTCAATTTCAAAGCTACACTATGAATTTAGACAGAAAAGTGCAAGAAACAAAAGCAATTGAACAAGGATAGAACAGAAAATAACAAATAAAATGAATTTGGATTAAGCCATTACTCTGATATCTTTCAAAAACAACACTAACAACAAATAACAGATAAACGATTTCGTATTAAGCTCAAAAAATAATAATCAAACAGCACATGCTCCCCAAATATATCAGTGTCAGTCACTATAAAAACTAAAACTTCGAGAGAGGAAAAACTAATCAAAATCAACTCCACACCAACACATTGCATACAACTGCACGGAGCATACAAAAAACATAAGGTATGATTAAGATTAACCTAACTCCAAAACTGTAGATTAACCAGTTACCAAATCTCATAAAAAAACATTTTAAAAAAAAGAGCTGATAAAAATGCATACAAATAATTAGTCCAAAAATAAAAATAAACTCAAATTAGCTAAAAACGAAAAGGAAGGAGAAGAATTCAAACCTGCTTTATACCGTAAAGCGAACTGGAAAACCCTAGTATACAAGTAGAAATGCTATGATTCTTCAACAACAACAAAAAAAGAAACCTCAAAATTTCAAAACCCTAGATGGAGAGAAAAATGAAGCGGCGGTGATGTTAGAAAGAGAAAGACGGAGAGAGAGAGATTCATGGCTTAATACATGACGAAGACAAAGGATTTTGCCGATTGCGAAGAATTGAAAATGAAAGGGGAAGATATAGATGGTTGAAAACTGAGAGAATTTAGGGCCCGTTTGGATTGGCTTAAAAAAAAGTGGCTTTAGGGCTTAAAAGCATTTTTTAAGTGTCGGAGCTGATTTTATAAATAAGCAGTTATGTGTTTGGATAAAAGTGGTGGAGCTGACAAAAAGCTGTTGAAATATTTGGTAAACAAGTGCTGGTAAGCACTTTTTCTATTAAAATGACTGAAATATCCTTAAAGCTGTTAACACTATAAAAAGCTTATTACTATAATATTTTATTTCAAACTTATTAATATAAATACGAAATAATTAATATTTGAACTGATCACCTAAGATAATTTTATATCATTCCTTAAGTCCCATAGGTTTGATCCTGTAGAATTTGACCCATTTTCTCATTGAACGAAAGGTACGAAATAAATCAGATTGATAAAAGTACCATTATAAATATAATTGTTGAACTCTTATTTTACACTTCTTTTAACCATATAAATTTTTTATTTATTTCTTGATATTCCAAACTTACTGGGAAAACATATGAAATAACTATCACATTTTATTATTCTATTCCTTATTTGAACTATGTAAAAATTCCTAATATTTAGGAAATCAAAATAAAATAAACTTGTACTTTTTAAAATTATTTGAAAATTGTACGTATAGTTAATTAGAAATTAGAATGCAACTAGAATTGTTGGTCGCACCCGAGTTTAAATTCTTAGAAAAAAAGATCAAACACAAGTACAATACTACAATCTATGTAAGAGATTTTAAAGTTAAGTATGTTTAGCAAGCTTTGTCTGTTATGACTTCGCATGTATATCAATTTTATTAATTTATAATTTTTTTTATAAAGATTTACATATGATTATTATATAAATAAATGTTTAATCATTTTTATACTAATATTTAGGACTATTTTTCCTTCTTTTTAGGTTTAGGAGTCCTATTTCCTATCTCATATTTTAGTTATTTAGTAAGAAAACTTCATTAGGTAAATGTCGTATTCACCTTTCAAAGCAAAGCTAAACTTCAAAGTTCACGTTCTGACAAATTTTAAAAGTTTGAGTGGGATATTATAATTATTTCAAAAGTTTGTGACGGACATTTTTGGAATACTAAATATTATTAGGGACAAGAGGGTAAAATACTTGGTCAAATATAGTTGGCTTTTAAGCTGGAAAAAAAAAAGTTGGGATCAGCCAACTTGTGACTTTTGGCTTTTTTTAAGCCAATTTTAACTTTTTTTAAGCTGTTTTCTTTTTTACCAAACACTTCCGTAGACACATGTTGAGTACGTACAGGAGCAATTAAGGTCCCCAAGTTTTTCAGTTTTTTTATTTCAAATTTAAATATCAGAATTTCTAAAAATTTAAAAAACTCTAGAAAGCTGTTTCTCATCAAATCACTCAAAATTCATAAACAACTCTAAATTGTATTCATGTACAAACACAACTCTAATTTTCAAATACCCTTTTTACTTGAATTTACTTCCCACTTTTTTTCCGAAATTTCTCAATCCGGACTTGGAAGGTTGGAACTCGGGTGCTGAGGTGTGTGTAGATCTTTAAATTCTCTATGTTTAACGGTTTGGGCATGCTAGAGCAAGAATTCTGTGTAAGAATACCCGTCTATCTCCAACTTTAAATAGAGAAAAAATCGATTATTAAATTTCCTATAATAAAATCATAAGTTTTTTTTAACTAAAATTATAATCGTATTAAATAATAAGATAAGTTTTTAATCTTATAAAAATATCGAACTATATCTATAAATATATTACAAAAATATACTTCGCATATTATATTTAAAAATAGCAAACCATTTATTTTTTCCTAACGCCTTAAAAATATACAAGCAGATACAAACCAACATATAATTAAACACATAAAGTACTAACTCCTAAATCTACTTTGGTACTCCAATTGAAATTAAATTAGATATCGCATATTAAGTAGCAAGGCACAAGGCATTCCAATGATCTTAACTAGCAAATAATATGGTATTGGATATTTTTTCTCTCGCATGATTTAAATTTTTATCACTTCAATACTTAATCTTCTAATAAATTTTATTCTTAAGTCCCAGTGATTAATATTTCTCCGCGATATATTCCTCTTGTCTTTACTTAGTTTATTTTATACAACAACAACAACAAGCCCAGTAATTTTTTACAAGTGGGGTCTAGGTAGAGTAAGATGTACGCAGCCTTACCCCTACCCTAGAAGGACAGAGAGGTTGTTACCGATAGACCCTCAGCTGGATAATGGATGACAAAAGTACTGGCAACAAGAAGAAATATCAACAAGATAAAAAATACTGAAGCCAAGAAAGCAGTTAAACTATGGTAGTGTAGCAATATGTGAATCATACTAACACTAATGCTAGCGAACTGGGAAAGACAAAGAGATGCCCTCGACTACCTACTAGCCTTCTACCCTAATCCTTGACCTCCATACCCTCCTATCAGAGCCATGTCCTCAGTCAGCTCTAGTTGCGCCATGTCCCGCCTAATAACCTCGCCCCGAGACTTCTTAGGCCTACCTCTATAACGACCCGAACAGTCGCTTTGAGATCTAGCGTGTAATTCAGCAGTTTGAGGCCATGAGCAGCTTCACTTCAGGTATTATGACTTGTACGTGTAGTCGGAATTGAGATTTAGGGAGTTCGAAGTTGATTTGGAAAGAGAATTTTCATTTCGAAAGCCTTAAGTTGGAAGAATTGACTAAGATGGAGTTTTTGAGTAAACGACCTCGGAATCGGGATTTGAAGGTTCCAGTAGGTTTGTATGATGATTTCGGACTTGGGCGTATGTTCAGGTAAGGTTTTGGATGACCCGGGAGCATTTCGGCGCCTATTGTGGAAGTTAGCATTTTGGAAGAATTTCATAAATTTGGGTTGAAGTGCATTTCAATGTTATCGATGTCTGTTTGGAATTCCGAGGATGGGAATAGCTGCGTATGGTGATTTTGGTATTGGGAGCGCATCCGGAAGTGGATTTGGAGGTCCATAGGTCATTTTGGGTCATTTCGCGGAACTTAGAAATTTGAAGGTTTTTGAGGAATTTGACCATAAGTGGACTTTTTGATATTGGGGTCGGATTCCTATTCCGGAAGTTGGAGTAGGTCCGTAATGTCGAGTGTGGCTTGTGTGCAAAATTTGAGATCAATCGGACGTGATTTGATAGGTTTAGGCATCAAATATAGAAGTTTGAAGTTATAAAGTTCATTAAGCTTGATTTGGGATGTAATTCATAATTTGTGATGTTGTTTGATGTGATTTGAGGCATCGAGCAAGTTCGTATCATGTTTTGGGACATGTTGGTGTAATTGGTTAAGGTCCTGAGGGCCTCGGGTGAATTCCGAAAAGTTAACAGATCGATTCTTGGACTTAAGAATTTCTGAAGCTTAATGCTTCTGGTGTAATCGCACCTACGTGAATTTAGCTGTAGGTGCGAGATTCATGGGTGCGGCGTGTAGCTCGCAGAAGCGGAATTGGACTGGAGCTGGGGGAGTTGCAGGAGCGGACGTTTGGGCGCACCTGCGGGCGCGCACGTGCAAAGGTGGAGGCTGCAGAAGCGGACGTTTGGGTGCACCTGCAGGCGTGCATGTGCGAAGGTGGAGGCTGCAGAAGCGGAAATGGGCGCAAGTGCGAAGGAGGCACTGCAGAAGCAAATGCGCGAAAGCGGGCGAGGAGACCGCAGGTGCGGAGGTAGCTGGGCAGAATGCATAAAATAGCGGGGTTTGGCCATTTTTGCTCATTTCTCCATTCTTGGGCGATTTTTGGAGCTTCTTGAGAAGGGTTTCCACCTAGCAACTTGGAGGTAAGTTAGTCCCACCTATTGTAAGTTAAATACTTGGATTATATCTAGATGTTAACATAGAAATCATGAGGAATTAGTGGAAATTTGGTATTTTGAAGAAAAACCTAGAAATTGGTATTTTCAGATTTTGACCACGAATTTGGGCATGGAATTGAGAATAAATCATATATTTGAGTTCGTGGGGTTGTGGGTAAAGTTTGAGGGTGTTTGGATTGGCTTATAAAAAGTACCTTTTAAGCTAAAAGCCAAAAGCCATAAATTGGTAATACCCAACTTTTGGCTTTTGACTTATTTTTGTACTTTTTATGCCTAAAAGTAAGTGCTTTTAAGCACTTTTTATTATTGCCAAACACCACACAAACTAACAAAGTGCTTAAAAGCCAATAAGCACTTAAAATAAGCCAATCCAAACACCCTCTTTATCTTCGAATATTTTTGGAATCCGGGCAAGTGGGTCCAAGAGCGATTTTATCGACTTTCCGAGCGGAGTTGGGACTTGTTGTAAATAGAATTTGTTATGAGTATTAGAATATTTTTCATTGGTTTGCGCATTGTTTGGCTAGTTTTGGAGCGTTGGGCATCGGTTTGAGGTGCTAGAGTGGCGTTGGAGCCGGTTATGGAACTTCGGAACGAGGTAAGTCTCCTTTCTAACCTTGTAAGAGGAAATTAACCCCACAGGTGAACTAAATTATTGTGTGCTTCTATTTGTGGGTAGGGGGGGGGGAGGGCTACGTGCGCACGAGGTGACGAGAGTCCGTATGTAGCTACTAGCTATGCCTATGTCCGGGTAGTTTTAGGCTCACATCATACCTTGTTGATATTGTTATTATGTTTATTGCTTGCCTTGAGAGGGAGCGAGATTGAGTTTGCTTATTAAATGATTTGAAGGGAGTGAAATTGAAGAATATAAGATTTAAAAGGTTTCATTTGAATTTCGTAATTTCGAAAGGAATTGAGGAATATTATAATAGCGTAAGAAATCTATGTGTAATTGCGTCGCATGTATATTTCGCCTGCGGGGTAATTTCCTTAAAAAGCTACAAGCTGAATTTCCCTTATTTTGAAAAGAATCAAGAAAGAGATATAATTTTTAGTGTTAAATTTATATTTGATCGTGTCGCAAGTATGATCCGCGAGCGGGGCGATTCCTTAAATTTATATTTGACCGCATCGCACGTATGATTCGCGAGCGGGGTATTTTCTTCTACTACTCTTATGGGATCAAGTCGTTCGCCTCTGCAGGATTTATGTACCATACTCTCATGGGAGCGGGTCGTTTGCCTCGGCAGGTTAATAGATGCATCTATGGTTCGCGCCATTCGACCCTCGGCAGTGCACATTTTACTTTTCGGTTGGATCGGGCCGTACGCCTCGGCATTTCCTATATATATATATATATATATATATATATATATGTAATTCTTATGGAATCGTGCGTAAGATTTGGCTAGAAGCCAGTGTATCTGAGCGTTTTTCCCTGATTTGAATTATGATAACCTCCTGATGATATCCACTATATCTATATATACATGCTTTGGTTACGGAGGGAACTTGCTAGTTGAGAGCTTGAGTAAAATTGTAAAGTGGGGAATTGTACCACGTTTTTTTATACATGTTTATTTCATATACTTACTCTGTTTCATATTTATTCACTTCTTTACTGTATCTGTTATTATTGGACCACTAGTAAGTGTCGAGTCGACCTCTCGTCATTACTTCTTCGAGGTTAGACTGGATACTTAGTGGGTATGTGTTTTTTCGTACTCATACTACACTTGTTGCTTATGTATGTCGAGTGTCCTAGTGGGCACATCGACATGGTTGATACGGAGACTTAGGTGAATTGTATCTCTCAAGACGACCCGCAGCCAGCAGAATCTCCTTCAGAGTATTATATTTTCTTTTCTGTCCAAATTTGTATTCCGGACAGTTATTGTACTTCATTTTATTTCCTAGTGATTGCTCATGCACTTGTGACACCAGGTTCTAGGGTGATTATGGGATATTCAGTGTTGAAATAGGAAAACATTATTATTTTTTCTATAAAGTTCATCTGTTACTAGTGGAATTGAAGAAAACTTTATGATTTCAAAAATATAAAAAGAGAATTTAATTAACTATTTAGTGTTGGCTAGCCTGACAGTGGTGTCCGGCGCCATCACGACCCTTAATGGATTTTGGGTCATGACAACCTCTACACCTCCTGATACCCAATGAGGCTAACCTTTCGCACCTTTTGACTGGGGCTTCTATACTTCTCGTCTTAACATGCCTGAACCATCTCAGCCTCACCTCCCGCATCTTTTCCTGCACAGAAGCGATTCCCACCTTATCTCGAATAACTATATTCCTAATTTTATCCAACCTGGTATGTCCACACATCCACCTTAACATCCTCATCTCAGCTACTTTTATCTTCTGGACATAAGTGTTCTCGACAGGCCAACTCTCTGCGCCATACAACATAGTCTGTCTAAGTATAACCTTGTAGAACTTACCTTTAAGTCTCAACGGTATATTTTTATCACATAAGATATCAGAAGCAAGTCTTCACTTCATCCATCCAGCTCAGATACGGTGCGTGACATCCTCATCAATCTCCTCGTTATCTTGTATTATAGATCCAAGGTACTTGAAACTACCTCTCTTGGGTATGACTTGTGTATCAACCTTCACCTTTATGCCCGCCTCCTAGGTAATGTCATTGAACTTGCACTCCAAGTATTCCGTCTTGGTCTTGCTCAACTTGAAATCCATGGACTCTAGGGTCTGCCTCCAAACCTCCAACCTCTCATTAGCACCGCACTATGTCTCGTCAATCAGAACTATGTCATCAGCAAATAACATATACCATGGCACCTCTCCTTGAATGTGTCACGTAATTGCGTCCATTGCCAAGGAAAATAGAAATGGGCTAAGAGTTGATCCTTGGTGCAACCCCATCACAACCGGAAAGTGTTTTGAGTCTCCTTCCGTTGTCCTAACCCGTGTCTTAGCTCCATCATACATGTCCTTAATCACCCTAATATAGGCTACTGGGACCCCTTTAGCTTTCAAGCATCGCGAAATCACCTCTCTCGGACTTTGTCATAAGATTTTTCTAGGTAAATGAACACCATATGCAAGTCCTTCTTCATCTCCCTATACTGCTCCACCAATCTCCTCACCAGATGAATAGCTTCCATAGTCGAACGACCCGGCATGAAATCAAACTGGTTCTCAAAAATGGATACACTGCTCCTCACCCTCACTTCAACCACCCTCTCCCAAACTTTCATCGTATGGATAAGTAGCTTAATCCCCTTATAATTGTTGCAACTTTGGATATCGCCTTTGTTCTTATGCAACAGAATCATCGTACTCCACCTCCATTCTTCAGGCATCTTCTTCGTCCTAAAAATGACATCGAACAACTTAGTGAGCCACTCCAAACCTTCCTACCCGCATTCTTCCAAAATTCCATAGGGATTTCGTCTGGCCCGGTTGACCTACCCCTGTGCATCTTGCGCATAGACACCTCGACCTCTTCTACTCTTATGAGCCTACAGTACCCGAAAATCCCGGCGATTCTCGAATTGCTCCAAATCGCCCAGCACAATATTTCTATCACCCTATTCATTTAGGAGTTTATGGAAGTATGTCTGTCATCTTCGTCTAATCCGAGCCTCTTCCATCAAAACTCTACCTTCCTCGTCTTTGATGCATTTAACTTGATTTATTTTATGCTGCTATAAAATAGTGAGATAGCTTTATTCTGGCTATTTTTCAGGTTCCCTTGATTTATCACCTCTTAAACAGGGAGAGTTTCTCCAAAGCCCTATTCAAGTACGCACGTTATTGCGTTTTTACTTCTACTAGAAATCTGACATGACATTTAAAAAAATAAAAAATTAACCGAATTGTACCAATACCGAAGAGATTGAGATGATTGGTACAATTTTGAAAAGTCTAATCTTGGTTATACAAAATAGAGTAATCGAAAAATTAGTATGCCATAAATTTTTTAAAATAACCGACACAACCGAACCATTGATACCCCTGGTGAGTGTATCCACATCGGACCTCGATGAAGAAGCACTTCCTATTAGGATTTTTCTTTTTTCTAGCCTCAAATTTGTGATTTCTGATTAAGTGAAGAGAAACTTTATTCATTCCACTACAATCATGAATAGGACAAAGTTTATTTTTATATGTTATGAAATATGTTCAGATTTAGGTATAATAGTGAATAAAACAAATTTTAATTATTTTAATTTGGACCAACAAGGAGGTGTCCTGCTCGCATCTGAAGGTGTTCGGTTGCAGAGCTTTTGTACATGTACCAAAGGAGCAAAGAACAAAGCTGGATGATAAATCCGTTCCCTCTATATTTCATCGGATATGGAGATGAAGAGTCCGCGTACAGATTGTGGGATCCTGCAAGAAAGAAGATCATCAGAAGCAGAGATACAGTCTTCTAAGAAAGTGAAGTTGGAACGGTTGATCATATGCCAGAGAAGGCCAAGAATGGTATAATTCCTAACCTTGTTACTATTGCTTCTACTTCTAACAATCCCACAAGTGCAGAAAGTAGGACCGACGAGGTTGTCGAGCAGGGGGAGCAACCTGATGAGGTTATTGAGCAGGAGGAGCAATGTGACGATGGTGTCGAGCAAGTGGAGCACCCCACTCAAGGGAGAAGAACAACCTTAACCTCTGAGAAGATTAGAAAGGCCAAAGGTAGAGTTATACAGATACCCTTCCACAGGGTATGTCCTCATCGGTGATGAGGGGGAGCCAGAAAGTCTTAAGGCGGTGCTGTCACATATATAAAAGAACTAGTAGATAAAAGCCATGCAAGAAGAGATGAAATCTCTACAGAAAAATGGCACGCACAAGATGGTTGAACTTCCAAAGGGTAAAAGACCACTCAAATGTAAGTGGGTCTTTAAACTCAAGAAAGATGGAAATGGAAAGTTGGTCAGATACAAAGCTTGATTGGTGGTTAAAGGCTTCGAACAGAAGAAAGGTATTGATTTTGACGATTTTTTTTCACCTATTGTCAAAATGACTTCTTTTTGAACAACTTTGATCTTAGCAGCTAGCCTAGATCTCGAAGTGGAGTAGTTGGATGTAAACTGCATTTCTTCGTGGAGATTTGAAAGAGGAGATTTATATAGAGCACCCAGAAGGATTTGAAGTAGCTGGAAAGAAACACATGGTGTGCAAATTGAATAAGAGTCTATGAATTGAAGCAGGCACCAAGGCAGTGGTATATGAAGTTTGATTCGTTCATGAAAATTCAAACTTACATAAAGACATATTCTGATCCATGTGTATACTTCAAAAGATTTTCTAACGATAATTTATTAATTTGTTGTTGTATGTGGATGACATGTTATGTCACGACCCAAACCGATGGGCCGTGACGGGCACCCGTTGCTTTATCCAACCGAGTACCAACTTAACGTATTTTTTTCTTATCATACCATCATAGGTAAATAGGCCAGAATGACTGTCATGAGATAACCAGAATAAAACATAAGGGAATACTAGACGTAGGACGACCCAACATGATATAGAAACTTATACTTGTGACTTACGAGCCTATAAGGTCGACATGATAATTTGTATACTCAAAACATATGCCGACAAGGCCATACAAGTATCCATATACCTGACATCTTTCTATAAGACTCTAAGAGTACATAAACATCATAAAGTTCGAGACATGTCCCTGCCATACAAGTCAATACATGTCCCAATCATACTGACCGAATAGGCAACTCCGGAGCAAGTGGAGTGCACCAACACCTTCCACTAAGCTGATAGCCTACTAGGAGGACTGTATCGGCACCTGCGGGCATAAAACGCGGTGTCCTCAGGCAAAAGGGACATCAATATGAATAAAGTACCGAGTATGTAAGGCAGGAAAGCATAAATAAGAACAATAATGTAAAGAAAGATAGAGGAGATACAACCTGTAGCACCTGAGTGCCTCTGAGGGCTACTGACATAAAATGCATGATACATATATATACATAAACTTTTAAAAACATACGCCTATGTTGGCATCATCATCATCATCATCATCATCATATCGTACCTCGCCTCGAAGAGGACTCGGTAAAAATGTACCCGGCATCATAAGGCTCGGTAGATCGTACCTGGACACGTGGAGCTTGGTAAACCCAACTGATTAGTGGTTGCACAATAGGTGCCATACCTGTCCGACTATAGCGCGGCTCAGTAGAGTAAAATATATACTATATATAATGTATGTTGTACTCATGCAATCACGTTCTAAACCTTTCGGATTGACGTAAGGTCGTTGCACCATTGATTAACATTATGGACATCCATACCATCAATATGAACCTCAGTAGGATTCAAGACTCATACATACTTGCTTAGAATAACTTTATAAGGAAAGATCAACATGGACAACCTTAGTTTCTAGGAGTAGATCCGTTATGAAATAGTGTATCATTTACGCTCATTTCACTTTAGATTATGTCAAAAGGAATTAGGAAGTGCCTTAACGTACCTTAACCACGTTGAGTCCTTAATACCTTCCAAACAACTCTTCAAACAAGTCAACTCAATCTATCATAGCATAAGGAGATTCAAAATCAATTCTGAGCAAAGACTAAGTCTGTAACTTAAGCTAGTAGCTCATTTAGGTAAATTCGGGCAGCCTCTCCCCTGTAACAAGACCTCCTCCAATACCATATACCAACAATAACAACTAGAGAAATCCAACAACATATAAATATCAATAACAAGACACCATATAACAACAATAAGTCACAACTACTTCACGACGAGCGGCAAACTCTGATTGGAATCCGTATAACCCATATCACCCCTTATAGACTTCTTACATTAACTTAAAAGCATCATTAACATGATAATAAAGTCATTCATCAATGATTCCATCCTTATACCATATAGTTATAACAAAGGAAACAATCCACCACTCCAATTATCTTCAATTAGCAACTTTAATCACTAGTTCATGTCTAGTCCATCCATTTAACTTAATCAACATCAAGATAACCTTAAGAACATACAAGAACAAAATACACATACCTCCTACAGTAGCTTCAAGTCTAAATACAAGTTACATTTAGCTTACAATAGCCCACAATGGCAATGCAACACCATAGAAGTGACTTAAGCTAATCCAAGTATTATCTTGTAGTTTATCATCCTAACAACTTAACCAACATACAAGCAAGCTTAATAACAATTAGTAGGCTGTTATACTCACCTTATCCAGTAGCAGAAACTTGAAATTTCAGTCAAACATAGCCCACAACTATCCTCAATGACAACACAACCTCAAAGAGGTGTTGTTCTTCACTAGAACTAACTTTTGATGTTGAAATATGGTGTAATCCATTTGCAAGACTTGAAATAACCTAGGGTTGATATGAAAACCTTTTGAGAGTATTTTACTGAAATTAAACCACTTTAAACAACCTCCCACACGAGATGGAACCACCCAAAAATCAGCAACAACAAGAAGAACAAGAAACTTACAAGCGCGACGAGATTCCCGACACTTGATTTGTGTTGTTTGCCCTTTGTTTGGATCTTGGATCATGAGAGAACCTTGAGAGAGTGTTTTTAGGTGTATAGGGTCTGAAGATACTGAAAAATAATGAGTTAAAACGGGGTTGAGGCATCTTATATATATCAATATATCTTAACCGCCATTATGGGTCCCTTAGAGAGCTGCTTGGCGCAGTCTCACAAAAATGCAAATATATCTCTACTCTGACATCATATCGACAAAAAATTTAATGCATTAGAAACTAGACTCGTAGTTCCTCAATTTGGTAGGTAGATCACCCCATAATTCAAAGTAAATTGGGAGAAACGCTCCGCTACGTTTTACCTAATTTTCAGCACATTTATAAATATAACTTGTGATGATCTTTGCCAACTTTTATTCTACTACTTGCTTGACTTCAAAACATAACACACAACTATTGTACGACTAAAATAAATCGTAACATAACCTCCTTATCATTTTAAGAACCCTAGTCTCACCCCAAAGTGCATGTTATAACATTCCAAACTTATCGACTTTCAACGAAACTTATTTTCTTCAATTGGTTTAGCTTCTAAGCTTTCCAACCCTCTTGGTACTTGTTATTCACGGTCTTAAAGATTTGTAACCTCCAAGGTAACATGATTAACTCGCTTATGTTCTTTCAAAGATGATCTCATTTATGGGCTTACATCAATTGACTTACGAATACTCTCACGTACGAAGATATAGGGTGTAACATGTTAATTGTAGGAAAAGACAAGGAGTTGATCGTAAAGTTGAGGGAGATTTGTCCAAGTCATTTGATATGAAGGACTTGGGCCCAGCACAACAAATTCTGGGAATGAAGATAGTTCGAGAGCGAACAAGCAGAAAGTTGTGGCTATCTCAGGAGAAGTACATTGAACGCATACTACACCGCTTCAATATGAAAAGTGGTAATCCAGTCAGCACACCTCTTGCTGGTCATCTGAAGTTGAGTAAGAATATGTGTCCTACAACAGTGGAGGAGAAAAGGAACATGGCTAGAGTTCCTTATTCTTCAGCAGTCGGAAGCTTGATGTATGTAATGGTATGCACCAGACCTGACATTGCTCATACAGTTGGTGTTATTAGTAGATTCCTTGAAAATCCTGGAAAGGAACATTGGGAAGCAGTCAAGTGGATACTCAGGAACCTAAGAGGTACTGTAGGAGATTGCTTGTATTTTGGACGATCTGATCCGATATTGAAGGGCTATACGGATGCTGATATGGCAGGTGATCTTGATAATTGTAAATCTACTACAGGATACATGCTCACATTTTTAGAATGAGCTATATCATGGTAGTCGAAGTTGCAGAAGTGTGTTGCACTCTCTATAACTAAAGTAGAGTATATTGTCAGTATTGAAGCTGGCAAGGAGATGGTTTGGCGGAAACGGTTCCTTTGAGAGCTTGGATGAGCAAAAATACCATGTATCATGCAAGGACGAAGCATATCGACGTGAGATATCACTGGATTCAAGAAAGAATAGAGGACGAATCTATACAGGTCAAGAAGATCCATACAAGTGAGAATCCTTCGGATATGCTGACCAAGGTGGTACCAAGAGACAAGTTCGAGCTATGCAAAAAACTTGTCGGCATGCACTCAAACTAGAATGCAGCACTACCTCCTCTAGATGAATGAGACTGGAGGGGGAGATTGACGAGGTCCATCTTATTCAAAAACCAAAGTAATAGGCATGTGCCTAAGGAAAATATTTGGCTGAAAATTTCTTTGGGTTGGCAGCCAACTTTGTTAAATTGTTGAAATTGAAGAAAAAGAAGGAAAATTGTGTGCAAATTGTCAAATGTAGTAGGCTTCAGAGAGTGAGGCTTCGGCTATAAAAGGAGAGCTTCGACTCTCAATTCTACATACCAACAAAGAGAAAGAAAGAGTGAGGTTTCACATATAGGGTATAAGAAAATATTTTGTGAGAAAAATAGAGAGTGAGCGATATTGTAGTGAGGTGAGAATATTAAAAGAGGGTTATTTCTTTTGAGTGTTGTAGTGGTCTTTGGAGTATTTTACTCGGACCTATAAAGTGTAAAATTCCTTGCTATAGTAATATCAGTTGCTCCTCTCGGGGCCGTGGTTTTTTCCCTTATTCAAAAGAGTTTTCCACGTAAAAATCTTGGTGTCGTTGTTACTCTTTTATTCTTGTTAATTACCTTATCTCAGTGCTACGTTATTATTCCGCTTTTATTACCGTGAATATTATTTCTGTAGGGGATTTATTCCTAACAATAAACACATCTTATACACTTTTATCACCTTTATACAAGCGTCTGTAGACGAACATTTTTCACGATTTTCAGTGCAATTCTTGTTCAATACCAGTCCAAATCTCTATTAAATGACTTCAAATTATATACAACCTCCTTATACTATTTCTAACAAGTCTAAATAACACCCACTCTACATTTCTTACAAAATCAAATTTGAAATTCAAACCCACATATTTAAGCTTGTTAAAAATCTATTTTTCACCACCCAAATGGATTTGGTTTGTTGAACGAATATTTGAGTCATAGTTACTTATTCGAAAATTAAACTAAAAGCTTGATATTTTTTTTTTAAAATCTATATATTAATATAAAGGAGGGAATGAAGGTGACGCGGCTCTCTCATAGAGTAGGGATCCTATTTATCTTTTTTGTCAATTTTTTTGCCTTTTTTTGACTTATGTGTTTATTTATATTACATATTAAATTATTCTAAATGCATTAAAGGGGAGATATTAAAATAGTTAAGTTTTGGGAATTCTTAAAAGAATTTAACGGTCTATATGCATTAAAAGAGGAGAAGCTAATAAACGACCGTTTTTATGACCTTTTAATTTTTCAAGAAACGGTTCATTTTTTTTTATAATTCTTTATATAAACCCAATTTTGTAACCATGAAAGAGAATGGATACAAAGCTGCTTGACAGCTTCTAACTATTCTCGAGTAGTTTTTTTTTTGTTGTGCTTTTTACTCTTTTGGGTGTTTATACCAAACCAATAGATATATGACATGTGTCTTGCATATGGACTTCAATTATTTAACTTCAATTATTTAACCATGTTAAATTACATGCATTCTCATCTAATTAAATTAATTAACGATAGTGAGTTAATATAGTTTGGTGTAAACACCCGGTGTGGGTAAGTATTTACCCTCATTATTGTGTGAGTATTTTCTTTTCATATGATATCGCGGTATTTTGTTTCTTCTCCAGGTACTAGGTTTGGCTAATTGGCTTCTTAATATGGATGTATATGTTACTCTTTGATGATCTATCTACTTCATTTTAATTTTACCTAACTATGCTGCATATTTTTTAAACTTTTCTTTCTTCGTTTAACTAACTCTTTTGAACTTCTCCGATGGGCCGGGGATCCTTCTTACAGGGGCAGCAGCCAGCAATGGAGAGTGGAAGGATGACTTTGCAATATTTGAGCTTAGATGGAACCAGGAAAGAAAGAGAAGTGAGAATTAACGTAAGGATAAAAGTATTATTTTCTGTATAGCGGTAGGGATAAATTTGGCCGGATAGTATAACAGAGGTTAAATTTAGAAAATATCCAAAAGTAGAAGAGTATATTTGACCCTTTTTCCCTTGAAAATTTAAGAAAAAAAATTATATTTTTATTCTACTGTTATAGGAGTTGTTTGAGTTTGAGTATATAATTGGAGAAAAATTCTTCGTTATATTTTGTTTTGTTTTCTCGTTGAGGTAAATCATTGGTCAATTTATTTCTTTACATAAGCTTATCTCCAACTTTTCATGCAACCGGTATCAAATTCATGTTAATAGATTTCTTTTTATATTTAGTATCGCTAAAATTAATATAATATCATAAAATACAAATTTGTATCCCATATATATATAAGAGAAAGTTAAAAGCTGCGTTTAATTTTATTTGCAGCGGAAAACTTCTTGGTAGTTGATAAGGAGGGATTTACTAAGGGCCTATCCAGTACAAATCCCAATTAATTAGGTTAGTAAGATACAATAATAATGGTGCGGTTGGAGAATATGCAAAAAATAAGATTGGTTAAAGAGTATTTTTCCCTTAATAATTCATTGAATGCTCTTGAGGTACATATTTGATATTATTTGAATAAAAATATGAGAATGTCAATAAAATTATAATATAATCAATTTTAAGGACCGCGCGAAGAGCGGGTAAAATAACTAGTTGAATAGTAATTTCGAAAACCTATTGGAGTTGAATGTCGAATTTTAGCCTATTATTTTTGGGTTAGATGGTTGTAAATTGAAATATGAGCTATAAAACTGAAAAGTAGGGAGCCTAGTGTTTTTATGTGAAATTTTTCCTTAATTATTTTATTTTTAATTTTATGAAGGAGTATCATTAAGGATAAAATAGAAGTTTCTTTATTTTTTAAAATAAATGAAAAAAAATAAGACATATAAGTTAAAAAATTACTATAATAAATATGAAATATGATATCTTTAAAAGAATAAATGAAAAAGAAAAATATGACATATTAGTTAAAATTGGGTACATTCTTTTTGTTTTTCAGAATAAAAAAATACTCCTAATGACTCAAGGAGACAAGGATGGTTTATACGTAATTATTATTTTTCCGAAACCTTTTCGGAAGATGAAACCATAGGCGCAGAAACAAATTAAATAGACTCATCAAGTCATTCTGTGTCACACTCTTTTCGTCGGACGAAATCAAATCGCTCAGCTTCTCTTCCCCACAGCATATCAAATCGTATGTTCTCAATTCCACTATTTTCACATCTCCTTTTTTCACACACCACCCCGAAAGGATAGTGTATGAGAAAGTTTTTTCAATTTAAGTGACATTATTCGAAATGAGATTATTTAATTATCAGAGTCGCCACTTGGGATGATTCATTTGGTGTCCCAAGTCACCGGTTTATTTTGTGTGACGACCCAACCCGTCGTCACGTGTGTTACCGCCCCGTTTCCCCCATTTTCTATTTCTTTATGTTTCGGTATCAGTATTAGATTTGTTGGAGTTGATTTGAATTGGTTATAGAAGGAAATGAGACACTTAGTCTCTTTAAGGAAGAGTCGTTTTGGAAAAGTCAACCGGACGTTGGCTTTTGTGTTAGAGGGCTCGGATATGAATTCTGATGATTTGGTTAGCTTCGGGGGATGATTTGTGACTTAGGAGTGTGATCAAAAATGATTTTGGAGGCCCGGAGTAGAATTAGGCTTGAATTGGCAAAGTTAGGATTTTGGCGAATTCCGGTCGATAGGTGAGATTTTGATCCGGGGGTCGGAATGAAATTCCGAGAGTTGCAGTAGCTTCGTTAGGTGATTTGGGACGTGTGTGCAAAATTTCAGGTCATTCGGAGGTGTTTTGGTTGGGTTTTTGATCGAATGCGTGTTTCGAAAGTTTTGGAAGAACTTAGGCTTGAATTCGACGAGAAATGATGGTTTTAGTGTTGTTTGAGGTGTTTTGATGAATGGAGCAAGTTTGAATAAGGTATTGGATCATGTTTGTATTTTTGGTTGAGGTCCCGGGGGCCTCGGGGTGATTTCTGATGCCTAATGGGAAGTTTTGAACTTAAGAGATGGCAGAACCTGTGCTGCTTCTGGTATTTTCGCTTCAGCGGAAAACGGGACAGCAGAAGCGATGCACGAACCGCAGAAGCGACAGGAATCGCAGGTGCGGAGGGGCTGACCGCATCTGCGGAGTCGCAGATGCGACAAAAGGACTGCAGATGCGGAATTTTGGATTTTAAGGAGAGTTCCGCAGGAGCGAAAAAAGACCGCAGATGCGGTAGTCGCAGAAGCGGAAAAATGACCGCAGAAGCGGAAACAACTGCTCAGAAGATGGTTTTTAATTCCTTCGCGAAATTTTTAAAGAACACATATTTTAACTTCGGACTTGGGGTGATCTTGAGCGATTTTGAATAGGAAATTCAAGGACTTCGATCAGGTAAGCATTCTTGGACTTAGAACACGATTTTATCATGCAAATACATGAAATTACACTGAAAACTCAAGGAATTAAGGTCAAAAATGGTGGTTTAGGGCTTGAAACCTAAGAGAACAAAAATGGGAATTTGAGGGGTCATTTGGACTCCGATTTTGGTGTTCTTTATATGTATAGACTCGTGGCGAGATAAGGAATCCGGTGATGTGAATTTTATAATTTTTCGAGAAGTGGGACCGGGGCTCGGGTTTTGCCAACTTCGTGATTTTCGATATTTTTCGAGTCTTTTCGATTGAGTTATATTCCCTTAGCATATTGTGACGTATTCATTGTGGGTTTGGTCAGATTCGACGCACGATGAGGTGAATTCGAAAGGCAAGGGCATAGCAAGCTAGGACTTTGGCCAGCTTGAGGTTAGTAAATATTAAACTCAGTTCTGGTATTTAACACTGTGTTTAGAAACTCAGCCATTTTTCTTAAATTAGAAACTAAGTAATAATTTTAAATGAAGTTTGGGCTGAATATTTTTATACTATTATGTGATTTTTGGACTGAGTATGGGATCGGGCTGCACACCGTAGTGGTATAATAATAATAATATTGATATGAGGCCAAGGGCCTATTTGATGCCACGAGATGGCTTATTATTGCGCTTGGGCCGTAAGGGGCCCCTCCCGTAGTCTGCACACCCCCAGTGAGCGCCGTCGACGTTAAATAAATGGAGCGGGCTGCACGCCGCAGCGGGGTACTGGAGGTACCGGTTTATGTGTTGCATTGCATATTTAATTGTCATTTATCCTTCATCTGTTGTGGTGTTTATTATAATTGTATTCGCTGTTTATTGTATTTTTAGCTTTACTTTGTGTTTATTTAGGATTTCTTATCCTCAGACTTTATTTATATTTATTACTTTCTGAGTTGGAAGTACTCACAATACTCCCTGCACCTTGTGTGCAGATTCAGGTACACCACAGGGTGAGTGAGGACTTGTTTAGCTGAGCAGCATTATCCGGGAGTATCGAGGTAGCTGCATGGCGTTCGCAGCCTTGATCTCTCCCATCTACTTTATCCTTTTATTCATATTTTTCTTTAGACAGACTTGTGTTAGGTGAATATTCTGTATTAGAGGCTCATGTTCGTGACACTAGATTCTGTGGGCTAATTAGTACTTTTAGTATTTTATTTTGGGATTTTCGAGTGTTAGAGATTATTTCAGAAATTCCGCATTAAATTGGTATTTTTAGCAGTGAATATTTATTTATCTATTGAGATTAATTGGCTAAGGTTGTGTAAATGGTCGGGCTTGCCTAGCAATGTGTTGGGCGCCATCATGACCGGGGTTTGGGTCGTGATAAGGCGGTATCGGAGCCTAGGTTACTTGGTCTCGCGAGTCATGAGCCGGTTTAGTAGAGTCTCGTGGATCGGTACGGAGACGTCTGTACTTATCCTCGAGAGGCTGCAGAACCTTTAGGAAATTCTTCATATTCTTGAAACTCTTGACGTGCGGTTTTGTTGAACTGTGAACTAAATCCTTGCTATTCTATTCTCTCACAGATGGTGAGAACACGAGCTACCGGACGTGACGGACGACCACCAGTGCCACCTACTGAGGCCGCCAGAGGCCGTGGACGCGGGCGTGGTCGTGGCAGGGGTAGAGTAGCCGGGGCAGCTCCGATAATTGCCCAGTTCAGGATCAGGTTCCAGCTGTGGAGATCCCAGCAGCACCTGCTCAGGCACCAACTGTGCCTATTGTGATTCCGGGTCTTCAGGAGACCTTGGCACAGATCTTGACGGTCTGTACTGGATTGGCTCAGGCAGTTTCAGCTACCACAGCAGCTACTTCGCAGACCGGGGGAGGTAATCAGACCCCCGATGTCCGCACACCTGCGTAGGGAGTGCACGGGGTGCAGGGGCTACAGACACCGGAGGCACTTCCAGCTCAGCAGATTGTTCCAGCTCAGGGTTTTGTAGTTCCAGCTATGCCAGACGATGAGCAGCGTCGTCTCGAGAGGTTTGGTAGACTCCAGCCTCCGACTTTCGGTGGAGCTGAGGCGAGGATGCCCAAAGTTTTCTTGACAGATGCCAGCGTATGCTCCGTACGGCGGGGATCCTTGAGTCGAGTGGTGTGGCATTTACTACATTTCAGTTCACAGGGGCTGCTCTTACTTGGTGGGAGGATTTTGAGAGGCGTAGGCGTACCGGTGCAGCACCTCTGACTTGGCAGCAGTTCTCAGCTCTTTTTCTGGAGAAGTATATACCTCAATCCCGCAGGGAAGAGTTACGTAGGCAGTTCGAGTGGTTGACACATGGGGACATGACAGTGACTCAGTACGAGATGAGGTTTTCCCAGCTGGCTCGTCATGCTACTTGGATGGTTCCAACAGATCGCGAGAGGATCAGGAGATTTGTGGATGGTCTTAATTACCATCTCCGTATTCTGATGACTAGAGAGAAAGAGTACTGGGTGCTACATTTGAGGAGGTGGTAGACATTGCTCGTGAGATTGAGTCAGTTCGCCGTAGAGAGCGAGAGGAGAGGGAGGCTAAGATGCCTCGTGGATCGGGCAGTTACAGTGGTGCTCCATCGAGAGGTCAGTTTCAGCAGGGTAGAGGTCGTTCATTCAGGCCTGCTCAGTCGGCTCGTCCAGAGTATCGTGGAGGATCTTGAGGCCGTGGTCACCATGGGCCCCAGCAGGGTCAGTCTTCACTTAGTGCCCTCCCAGTTCAGAGTTCATCTCATGCTACATCAGTTCAGGGTTCTTCTGCGCCGAGTGCATCTGCCAGTCACTCCGGTGCGAGAGGTTTTCATCAATCTCCATCTCCAGTACCAGGCAGCTGCTATGACTGCGGAGAGTTGGGTCATTTTAGGAGGCAGTGCCCTCGCCTTCGTGGCAGACAGCATCACTAGAGGGGTCAGCCCTCGACTTCTGCTCCAGTCACTTCATCACCCGCCCAGTCAGCTAAGGGTGGAGATCAGGCAGCCAGGGGCCGTCCCAGAGGTGGAGATCGATCGGGCGGTGGTCAGGCTCGTTGCTACGCTATGCTGGGCAGGACAGACGCTATTGCCTCAGACGCTGTCATTACATGTATTATTTCAGTCTGTCACAGAGACGCCTCAGTGTTATTTGATCCCGGTTCTACCTATTCATATGTATCTTCGTATTTTGCTCATCATTTGGGTATGACCCGAGGGTGTCTTGCCTTACCTGTTCATGTGTTTACCCCAGTGGGCGACACTATTATTGTGGACCATGTATACCGGTCGTGTTTGGTGACTATTGGGGGTCTGGAGACCCGAGTTGATTTATTGCTATTGAGCATGGTAGACTTCGATATTATCTTGGGCATGGACTGGTTATCTCCGTGTCATGCTATTCTAGACTGTTATGCTAAGATAGTCACCTTGGCTATGCCGGGCGTACCGCGGATCGAGTGGCGTGGTGTGACTGATTATATTCCTGGCAGAGTTATTTCTTTCTTAAAGGCCCAGTGTATGGTTGGGAAGGGTTGTCTTTCCTATTTGGCGTTTGTGAGAGATGTGGGAGCTGAGACTCCTAGTATTGAGTCTGTCCCTGTTGTGAGGGAGTTTCCCGATGTGTTTCCTGCAGACCTGTCGGGCATGCCGCCGGACAGGGATATTGATTTCGGTATTGATCTGGTGCCGGGCACTCAGCCCATCTCTATTCCACCATATCGTATGGCACTAGCGGAGCTGAAAGAGTTGAAGGAGCAGCTTCAGGAGCTCCTGGATAAGGGGTTTATTCGGCCTAGTGTGTCACATTGGGGTGCACCAGTTCTATTTGTGAAGAAGAAGGATGGCACAATGAGAATGTGCATCGATTATAGGCAGTTGAACAAGGTAACAATTAAGAACAAGTATCCCTTACCTCGCATTGATGATTTATTTGACCAGCTCCAGGGAGTGAGGGTGTTCTCAAAAATTGATCTCCGTTTGGGTTACCACCAGTTGAAAATCAGGGACTCAGATATTCATAAGACTGCTTTCAGGACTAGATATGGTCACTATGAATTTCTTGTCATGTCTTTCGGGCTGACTATTGCCCCAACAGCTTTCATGCACCTGATGAACAGTGTGTTCCGGCCTTACCTGGATTCATTTGTCATAGTGTTCATTGATGACATACTGGTATACTCGCACAGTCAGGAGGAGCATGCGCAACATTTGAGGGTTGTATTGCAGAGATTAAGGGAGGAGAGGCTTTATGCAAAGTTCTCCAAATGTGAGTTCTGGCTCGGTTCAGTGGCTTTCTTGGGACATGTGGTGTCCAGTGAGGGTATTCAGGTTGACCCAAAGAAGATAGAGGCGGTGCAGAGTTGGCCTAGACCGACCTCAGCCACAGAGATTCGCAGCTTCCTAGGGTTGGCAGGTTATTATCGCCGGTTTGTTCAGGGATTTTTCTCTATTGCATCGCCCTTGACTAAGTTGACTCAGAAGGGTGTCTCATTTGTATGGTCGGATGAGTGTGAGGAGAGCTTTCAGAAGCTCAAGACAGCGTTGACCACAGCCCCAGTGTTAGTTTTTCCATTAGCTTCAGGCTCTTATACGGTATATTGCGATGCTTCGAGAGCTGGGATTGGTTGTGTTTTGATGCAGGAGGGTAGAGTTATTGCGTATGCTTCTCGTCAGTTGAAGCCCCATGAGAAGAACTACCCCGTTCATGATTTGGAGCTAGCAGCTATAGTTCATGCAATGAAGATTTGGAGGCATTACTTGTATGGAGTATCCTGTGAGGTATTCACTGATCATCGCAGTCTTCAGCACTTGTTCAAGCAAAAGGATCTTAACTTGAGGCAGCGTAGATGGTTAGAGTTACTTAAGGATTATGACATTACTATTCTGTATCACCCGGGGAAGGCCAATGTAGTGGCCGACGCTCTGAGTCGGAAGTCGGTGAGTATGGGGAGCTTGGCATACATTCCAGTTGAGGAGAGGCCATTGGCAGTTGATGTTCCGGCCTTGGCCAACCGATTTGTGAGACTAGATATTTCAGAGCCCAGTCGAGTGTTGGCTTGTGTGGTTTCTCGGTCTTCCTTGTATGACCGTATCAGGGAGTGTCAGCATGAGGATCCGCATTTGCTTGTCCTTAAGGACAGGGTGCAACATGATAATGCCAGGGACGTGACCATTGGAGATGATGGTGTGTTGAGGATGCAGGGCCGGATTTGCATGCCCAAGGAAGATGGGCTTCGGGAGTTGATATTAGAGGAGGCCCATAGCTCGCGGTATTCCATTTATCCGGGTGCCGCAAAGATGTATCAGGATCTTAGATAGCATTATTGGTGGCGGAGGATGAAGAGAGATATTGTGGAGCATGTAGCTCGGTGTCTTAATTGTCAGCAGGTGAAATATGAGCATCAGAGACCGGGTGGCTTGCATCAGCAGATGGTTATTCCTGAGTGGAAGTGGGAGAGGATCACGATGGATTTTGTTACCGGACTCCCACGGACTCTGAAGAAATTTGATGCTATTTGGGTGATTGTAGATAGACTGACCAAGTCCGCGCACTTCATTCCGGTTTGTACCACTTATTCTTCAGAACGGCTAGCAGAGATTTATATTCGGGAGATAGTTCGATTGCATGGTGTCCCAGTTTCCATCATATCAGATCGGGGCACTCAGTTCACCTCTCAGTTTTGGCAGGCTGTTCAGCGAGAGTTGGGTACTCAGGTGCAGTTGAGCACAGCTTTTCACCCTCAGACGAACGGGCAGTCCGAGCGCACCATACAGATATTGGAGGATATGTTACGTGCCTGTGTTATTGATTTTGGAGGATCATGGGATCGGTTTCTACCGCTTGCAGAGTTTGCTTACAACAATAGCTATCAGTCCAGCATTCAGATGNCATGTTTGTGTTTTTGGTTGAGGTCCCGGGGGCCTCGGGGTGATTTCGGATGCCTAACGGGAAGTTTTGAACTTAAGAGATTGCAGAACTGTGCTGCTTCTGGTATTTTCGCTTCTACGGAAATGGGACCGCAGAA
>NC_031995.1:87131447-87150813 GCF_001879085.1 Nicotiana attenuata | reverse complement strand
AGAAGCGGCTCCCCATCGCAAAAGCGGAAGTCGCAGATGCGGCTATGTAACCGCAGACGCGGAAATAACTGGTCAGAAAGGGTTTTAATTCCCTTCGCGAAATTTTACAGAAAACATATTTTTAACTTCGGACTTGGGGTGTTCTTGAGCGATTTTGAAGAGGAAATTCAAGGACTTCGATCAGGTAAGCATTCTTGGACTTAGAAGACAATTTTATCATGCAAATACATGAAATTACACTGAAAACTCAAGGAATTAAGGTCAAAAATGGTGGTTTAGGGCTTGAAACCTAAGAGAACAAGAATGGAAATTTGAGGGGTCATTTGGACTCCGATTTTGGTGTTCTTTATATGTATAGACTCGTGGCGAGATAAGGAATCCGGTGATGTGAATTTTATAACTTTTCGAGAAGTGGGCCCGGGGCTCGGGTTTTGCCAACTTCGTGATTTTTGATATTTTTCGAGTCTTTTCGATTGGGTTATATTCCCTTAGCATATTGTGACGTATTCGTTGTGGTTTTGGTCAGATTCGACGCACGAAGAGGTGAATTCGAAAGGCAAGGGCATAGCAAGCTAGGACTTTGGCCAGCTTGAGGTTAGTAATAAATGTAAATGCGGTGTTGAGGGTTTGAAACCCCGAATTTGCACAACGTAGTGCTATGTGAGGTGACTTGCACGCCGGATAACGGGCGTGGGGTAGAGCACCGTCGGGAATTGTGACTCGGTCCGTCTCGCTTAATGAAATTACTACCTAATTGATTGTAGTTTTGTGATATCCTTATAAAAATGGATTAATTGTCATAATTGGGCTTCGTGCCAACTACTTAAATCCTTCAGGGATTATTTTTACTGGTTTCTTACCTTATTTCTAGATATTGAACTCAGTCCTGGTATTTAACACTGTTTTTGTAAACTCAGCCATTTTTCTAAAAGTAGAAACTAAAATAATATTTTAAATGAAGTTTAGGCTGAATATTTTTATATTATTGTGCCGAAAGGCTTATGTGATTTTGGACTGAGTATGGGATCGGACTGCATGCCGCAGTGGTATGACATTGATATTGATATGAGGCCAAGGGCTTGTTTGATTCCACGAGATGGCTTATTATTGCGCTTGGGCCGTAAGGGGCCCCTCCCGGAGTCTGCACACCCCCAGTGAGCGCCGTCAACGTTAAATAAATGGAGCGGGCTGCACGCCGCAGCGGGGTACTAGAGGTACCGGTTTACGTGTTGCATTGCATATTTAATTGTCATTTATCCTTCATCTGTTGTGGTGTTTATTATAATTGTATTCGCTATTTATCGTATTTTTAGCTTTACTTTGTGTTTATTTAGGATTTCTTATCCTCAGACTTTATTTATATTTATTACTTTCTGAGTTGGAAGTACTCACAATACTCCCTGCACCTTGTGTGCAGATTCAGGTACACCACAGGGTGAGTGAGGACTTGTTTAGCTGAGCAGCATTATCCGGGAGTATCGAGGTAGTTGCATGGCGTTCGCAGCCTTGATCTCTCCCATCTACTTTATCCTTTTATTCGTATTTTTCTTTAGAAAGACTTGTGTTAGCTGAATATTCCGTATTAGAGGCTCATGTTCGTGACACTAGATTCTGTGCGCTGATTAGTACTTTTAGTATTTTATTTTTGGGTTTTCGAATGTTAGAGATTATTTCAGAAATTCCGCATTAAATTGGTATTTTTAGTAGTGAATATTTATTTATCTATTGAGATTAATTGGCTAAGGTTGTATAAATAGTCGGGCTTGCCTAGCAATGTGTTGGGCGCCATCACGACCGGGGTTTGGGTCGTGACATTTTGAATCCCAAATCGAGGAAAATTTCGACTTTCCATGTGAAGTCTGCGAACCAGAAATTCTGAATAAGGAATTCTGTTAACCCGAGGGAAGGTGTTAGGCACTCCCGGATTCCGTGGTTCTAGCACGGTCGCTTAAACTATTATAATTGGCCTAATTATCTGATTTTAAACAATTATGTACCTATGTGCAAATTTTAGTTTTAACTGCTATTATTCATTTTTTAGAAAAAATTGCAACGTTATTAAAACACGTCTCGAACCACGTCACATAAATGCACCTGTGGTTTTTGAAATATTTTAACATCGTTGAGATTTGGATTTGGGTCACATAAATGTGCACTCGAGTTTAGGAAAGTAGATTATTAAAATACGCGCCTAAAGCAATTACGCATTTGCGCTTTGCGAGGGCTATGGAATTTGCTAAATGGCACACCTCGAATTCTAAGGTTGTGTTAAAGCTAATTAAAACGAGGGCCACGCAATTATCATTTTTGTTTGTCATGGCGCACCTCAACTTTATTTTAAAGGATGTCCTAACTAAAATTCAGAGAGTCATGAACTATTATTGTCTATTATGGTTCAATTTCTATTCTAACTAAGGGACTTAAATAATTAACACTAGCCATAACTAAAGTTCTAATTAATTAATTAAAGGGCTATTAATCATATGAGCAAATAAAGAGACAATTAATTTTAAGAAAGGGCCAACAGTTGAAAATCAAATTGGGCTAGACATGAGGCCCAACAGCCTGTTGTGGCTAATAAGACCAATCCGTTTCCACTCACATGGATTCGTGGTCCAAAGCCCATGGGATGGCCCAAACCGTTAAGAGCTAAATCTGAATCAACTCAAGTTCGGATCACCATTCACACGCATAGTATATGAAATCAAAAATATTGACACAAGCCCTTGAGAAAACGAGTGCAAAGCAGACCACTGAACTTTCCAGTTTTTGATTTTTAAAATCAGTTCGATTCACAGTTTTTTTAGCACTCAAGAACCCAGGTGGAAATTAGGCAATACCAAACTAGCATGTTACTGAAATGATTGACTCAAAATTCATCCCATTGTCCATGTGATGTACAAACCAAATTCTAATTAAACTTAACAACTTTGCAAAAGTACTTAGGTCCAAATAAGAGGTCCAGACTCACGTTCTTATTCAAGCCAAACACATGCCGATGAACTAATTAATGAGATGCTGTGGAGACTAAATGAAACACATTCATTTTTTCTGAACCTTCGTTTCCAAAACAGAACAATTAAATTATATTCTAATCCTGATTTAACACATTCTCAAGGTGCTTGTTAACATATTAAAACTGAAAAAATAAACCACTGAAACACTTATCTACATGATCACATGGACCACTTAACTTTAGACATACTCCTTTCAACAATATGTGTCTAGAAGCTGGACTATACACTGATTGTCAGATAGACTAGTGTTCCAATCTCATGGACATATACAATTTCCAAGCAGTGCTTGAACACCTAAAATAATACCACCACAACAGTCCATATTCAGAACAAGTATAAAGAAGTATAAGAAGATCAAGCTAATCTAAATAACTTTAAAGGTGCAGAAACATTGAATAACAACTACTTCTGTATAAATCTCTATTCAAATGAACTGATCTTCACTTTCATCCATTTTCATACATTGAAGGTGAGATGAATACCTGGAAAAGAATAGAGATAAAGAAAAGCTAAGAATCAGTGGGTTCAGCTCAATGCAAAGCAGCAGCAACACAGCACAGGTATTAGCCCAAGAATAAACAAGGAATGATCAACTTTGAAGCAATTTCGAACCAGCAACAGTATTCAATAAAGTCCAGCAATTAAAAATCAACCCAAAAATGACCTAAACACTTGAATACCAAGCAGATTCAACTCATTTTAAACCTTCAGTTGCTCATGAATTATTTCAGAATGAATATCTCAGGAATTTCAGGGATTTTCTTTAATAGAACAGTGAATATTTTGAAGTTTTCAGCTGCCTATATTTCTCTACTTTTTAGCTCTTAAAATCTGATCTCTTGCCAGGCAAGAATGCCATGCCTTTATAGGCAAGCAATTAGGGCAGCCCTGCTGATTTTAGTTTACCCCTTAGTTCCTTTTTTAATTTCTTGTTTTAGCTTAAGACTCCCTAAAATTCTGACTTGTTACTCAAGTTATACTATCAAAAGTCTGAAATTCAAAAAGAACCCCCCACTAGAAGCTTCCTAGGCAGTTACACTAAGATTCCCTAAGTGTGTTGCCTATACTACCCCTAATGACCCCTGTATTTACCTCTAGTCTACCAAACAGGGATCCGGGCCAAAAGACATGGGTCAAAGAGACCTAATAGTCCAAATTCATGGCTTGGCCTGCTCTTCTTAAATGTTTACCAGAAATAACCAAGGTTCAAACAAACTATTAGCCCAAATAAAATTCAAAATCTAGCAGGATTAGGAAAGCATTTATCTCCTAGGTTGGTCAAGCTAGCAAATCAGAATTATTAAAGCAATGAACTGATTAAAGAAAAAATGCAAAATCAAACAAGTATGAAAACCTAACTATGCAAAAGCTGGAACACGTAAACAAGTACGAACACCTAACTAAAGGGACTGCCTAAGATGATCACATACAAAAGGGCTTTTTTGAAGGAAGGAACAAAAAAAAGAAAGAAGAAGAAAACAGAACAAAAATTAAAGAAAACAGTAATAGAAAAACAAAGAAGACTAAACATACCTCTTCAACACTAGGGGGTATTCTCTTTTGCGACAGATCCTCGACAAACTCATGGACTTGAGGCCGGAATCAAACTCAATCATGTGTTCTCAGATGAGAACACATAGTTGAACTCAATTCCGAGCTCTAAACTTCACTATTCCGCTGATTCATACTTTTGGAATTTAGGGCTTGCCTTAGATTCGAATGATTTCAGGGCGATTCGAAAGGAAAGGAGAACAGATTCGGAACGGGGAGGGTTTGGAGACTCCTTGGTGTTAGTTTGGTGGGAAAAAGGGTCGGCGCCGCCACCGGAGAAACTGTGGCGGCGCTAGGGTTCTTGGCTTCAAATGGCTATTCGAGGAGTACCATGAAGATTCGAAGGGAATGGATTCCAGATCCGTTATGAGGGGGTGACAAGGGTGTTGTGGTGTAAATTTGGTTAGGATTGGACGCCGGCCACCGCCGTAGGCGATTTTCGGCGGTGGCAGACGGCGGCTCAGGGCGGAGGTATCTGTCTTTAGGGTTTGGTAGAGAAGAGAGGCAAAGGGGGTAGGGGGGGGGGTCGTTAGGACAATTATATATCAACGACACCCTAGCTTCTCATCCGTTAGATCTCCTAACCTTGACGGTTGAGATCAAACGGAGAGCTCGTTTGAATTGGATGGGGGTGGATCGGGTATTGGACGTGGGTTTTTTGGACGGGTAATTTGACTGGGCTGGTGATTGATTCAAAGACTGGCCCAACAATTTGGGATTTTTAATAAAAACCTTTAATTTCCTTTTCCTTTCTCTTTTCTCTCTCTTTTTTTTTCTGAAAAAAAATTAAAATTAAAAATGCTAAATTGAATTAAAAACCAAATTAACTCATTAAAAATACCAACTAATCCTAATTAAAAAAATAATTCGAAAAATCGAAGATTAAAACTAAAGGGTGCAAAATGACTATTTTTTTTGTGATTTTCTTTTCTTATAGAACAACTTAATTACACATAATTCTTAAAATGCAAAATTAAATCCTAAAAACAAATGCACATGTATTTTGTAATTTTTATGTATTATATAAACTAAAATGCAAACAAAAATGCAAGCAAACATGAAAATTATGCAATTAATTCCTAAAAATCAAATAATTAAAAGAAAAATCCTAAATCTAAGAATTCTGTAGGAGTAATTCACGCGAGACAAAAATCACGTGCTCACAGCTGCCTCTCTGTTCTTACTACAATTTATATCCGTTCTTATATTGATTATAGATCAAGTACTCTGCGTCGGAAAATTACACTTTAAATATGAAGTCAATTTTTTTTTGTATATGTATTAGATGTTGAATCCTCTCGGATTCTTTGCGTGTTTGCACTTTTTTTGAATTCGAAAATCCTGTATCTTCCATTGCAAGTACTTCTTTCTGTTACTTGATGCATGTGTTCATTGGGATCGATGTTCAGTCACTACTTCTCTGTGATAGTTGTTTCATGTTTCATGGCGATCAATTAATGTGGGGATATACCTGCTAGTTGCTTTAGTAGTAATTAAACATTATAGGATCCTCCGATTTCCGACAGATTCTCCTGGAACTAAAGGTAGATTTTTGATGTGCATTCGCTAGTTGATTTGTAAAATTCTATATGCAAATTAATATAGCTCATGGCTGAAAATTTGAAGTTATTGAAGCAGATAGCTAATTGAACTTCTGTAATTTGTTTGTCAAATTTGAAGTTATCAAAGATAAGTTCCCTATCCTAATCATTGAGGAGTTGTTGGATGAGCTTGGTGGTTCTAAGGTGTTTACAAAAATTGACCTCAGGTCCGGATACCATCAAATAAGAATGGATCCTACTGATATAGCCAAGACAACATTTAGGACTCATTCAGGCCACTATGAATATCTAGTGATGCCATTTGGGCTCACTAATGCTCCTTCTTGTTTCCAAGGTCTTATGAACCACATCTTCAAGGAATACTTAAGGAAGTTCATCTTAAAGCCCGTTTGGCCAAGCTGCAAAAATCAGCTTATTTTGAGAAGTGTTTTTTTTCAAAAGTGCTTTTCTCAAAAGTACTTTTGGTGAGAAGCAGTTTGTGTTTGGCTAATTAGTTTGAAAAGCACTTCTGAGCAGCAATTAGTGTTTGTCCAAGCTTTAAAAAACTGCTTCTAAGTGTATTTTTCTCAAAAAAGTGCTTTTGGAGAGAAGCTACTTTTTTCTGCTTCTCCAAAACTGCTTCTGCTTCTCCTCAAAAGCACTTTTTTCCTTTCAAAAACTTGGCCAAACACCTCAATTTTTGGCCAAAAGTGCTTTTGGCCAAAAAAAAGCACTTTTGGCCAAACAGGCTATTAGTATTTTTTGATGACATCCTAGTTTTCAGCAAAAGCATGAAAGATCACCCGGTACACCTTAAGCTGACCTTTGAGTTATTGGTGAAGCACAACCTGTTTGCAAGGGAAGCCAAGTGCTCATTTGGGAGCAACATGATTGAATGCCTTGGCCACTTTATCTCTGCTGATGGGGTTGCTACTAATCCCAGAAAGATTGTTGCTGTTCAAGATTGGCCTGTTCCAGCTACTATTAAGCAGCTAAGGGGGTTCTTGGGACTAGCTGGATACTACAGAAGGTTCATACAAAGGTATGGAGTGATTAGCAAGCCACTCACTGATCTGCTGAAGAAGGACAACTTTCATTGGAATGATAAGGCTACCACAACTTTTGAAGCTCTAAAAACAGCTTTAGTCACTGCTCCTGTATTGGCTCTACCTGATAGTTCTCAGCAGTTCATAGTGGAAACTGATGCATGTGACATTGGGATAGGGGTAGTCTTGATGCAGAAGGGACATCCTATTACCTACATCAGTAAAGGAGTCTCTCATAGGTATCAAACTCTGTCAGTCTATGACAAGGAACTCCTGGCATTAGTGTTGGCTATCACTAAATGGTCACAGTACCTGAGAGGAAGACACTTCATAGTAAGGACTGACCAAAAGGCACTTAAGTTTCTCTTGGAGCAGAAGCTTCACACTGGTACTCAAATGAAGTGGATAGCCGAAGTCATGCAATTCGACTTCACTATAGAATACAAGAAAGGTAGGGAGAACAAGGCTGCAGATTCATTGTCTAGATTGCCTGAAGTAGAATTAGTTGCATTGCATATCAACAACTCTGGGTCAGTCTTGTTCCAAAGGATCATGGAAAGTTGGCAGAATGATCTAGAGTTGCAGGACTTGATAAAAAAGATACAGAGCTAGGAGGAGGAAAACCGTGGCTATTCTTATGATAATCAACAGTTGAGGAAGAATGGGAGGCTAGTTGTGGGAAATGATGCAGAACTTAGGAAGGATCTGACTCAACAATGGCATGATCTTCCTATAGGAGGCCACTCTGGTATCAATAATACATACAGGAAACTGGCATCACTATTTTATTGGAAAACAATGAAGGAGGATATCACTACATATGTCAAGGAGTGTGTTGTATGTCAAAAGAGCAAATATGATAGTTCTCATTATCCTGGTCTGCTCCAACCCTTGGCAATTCCTAGTACTGCATGGTCAAGTATTAGCATGGATTTTGTGGAAGGATTGCCTAAATCCAAAGGCAAATCAGTAATTTGGGTGGTGGTGGATAAATTGACTAAGTATGCCCACTTTGTGGGAGTTTCTCACCCATACACAGCTGCAGACATAGCTCAACTATTCCTAGATAATGTATACAAATTACATGGTATGCCTGAGAACATAGTGAGTGATAGGGATCCAGTGTTTGTTAGCAAGGTTTGGCAAGAACTTTTCTCTGCTCATGGAGTTACCTTGAGCACATCCACTGCTTATCATCCCTAATCCGATGAGCAGACTGAGGTTCTTAACAGGTGCTTGGAGACCTAAGCAGCATTTGAGAGTGGTGCTTCAGACTTGCGGGAACATAAGCTATATGCTAAGTTCTCCAAGTGTGAGTTCTGGTTGGATTTTGTGGCATTCTTGGGGCATGTTGTATTAGGCAAGGATATTAAGGTTGATCCCAAGAAGATCGAGGCAGTTCAGAGTAGGCCTCGTCTCACCATGGCGACCGAGATTCAGGAGCTTCTTGGGGTTAGCAGGTTAATATCGCCGGTTTGGGGAGGGCTTCTCATCTATTGCAGGAGTTGCAATTTCAGTTTTCATCTCTTCCATTCTCGGATCTGAAAAATGTTATTCAGGTGGCTACTTATGTATTTTGCCTATATATATATATATATATATATATATATATATATATATATGGTTTTGCTAATCTACTACATAGTTGTAGTAGGTTAGCATTGTGTACATATTTGACTTCACTTAAATGCCCTTGATAGGGGTTCAACAATACATTAATGATAAGGGTGTTTTTGTCATTCTAGTGAAAACTTAAACCTACATTCTTCTCCCTCTTTTTTATTCTGGCATTCTCTTACTTTGGCTTCCTCTTCCGATCGGTGAAGGAGTGGCAACTCGATGCTTTTGTAATGTGATTATTTGGGGTTATCTTCATTTAATTTTCTATAAATATTTGTATTTTTCAAGTGTATCTCTGGACTCTGGTTCAACTGTTATATTCACCTATTCCAAAATTCCGATAGGTCGATAGGCACTAAAATTCCGATGGTTGGCAGCACTAACTAGGGTATGAAATTTATTCTCTTTATCTTCTCTTGAATTTTTAGTGCATCACTGGAACTTACACAATAATAATGGAAATAATGGGTAATGAGTCTCCAATATGAAGTTCTACAACTTGGTATCATACTATGCAAAATAAGTGGTAGAAGTAAGAGAGAGAGAGAGAGAGAGAGAGAGAGTGAGAGTGAGTGTTACCATTGAAAGAGAAGAAGAGGCGCTAGAAAATAGCCATCGAAATACATTGAAGCTCTGCAACTTGATATCATACTGAAAGTTATGCAGTAGCCACTGAAAGAGAAAAAGAAAACGATGGAAGGAAAATTGTTTAACTCAGATGTATAAATTGTTTTGGAGAAAAGAGATTGGTCTTGAATATATTTACCTTTTATTTTTGTGAGCTGCGGATAGTGTTGCCATTGACGGTAGATAAGAAAGGAATAGGTGAAAGAAAATTTGATTTGCATTTTGGGTAAGACGACAAAAAAGCCCTTGTCAATAATGCTTAGTTGAACCCCTATTAAGGGCATTTAAGTGAAGTCAAATATGTACACAATGCTAACCTATTATAACTATGTAGTAGGTTAGCAAAACCCATATATATATATATGATGAGTGATGACTTAACCTGGTAAGACCTTTTCCATTACATCCCTTCTCTTCCAACTCTGTTTTCAAACAAAATGCAGGACAGAATATATTTCTCTCTGATATCTTCGCTATATGCATTTCCCTCGACTTTAACAACCTTTGTAACAATGAAAGCACCAACATTTATGCAAGAACTTTTCAGTGATTCTCAATGGTAGAAGAAACATGCATAAATATAACCAAGGAAAAGTCAATATTTAGACTAGACAGATTACCAATTATTACTAACATACAATTCAAAAATAAAACACCAAGTCTTCCTTCTCCAACCTAAGTTAAACAACATACTACTAAATTAAATCATGACACTATGAGATCCTCCTCATACTAAATAGGCTGTCCTTGTGCAGTACAAAAGATTCTATGTTCTTCATATTAATACCGATCTTCTTCATCACCCTACTCTTTGTATCATATATGTATAATGCACTCGAGTTCTTATGCTTAAAAATCAATACTTCACCATTCCTCGCTCCAGCAACAGCAACAAGTTTCCCAAGATTTGGCATTGTTCTCTCATTCTGTCTTGCTGTTTTGTTTGGACAGATATAATTCGTCAACTCTACCACGATACTATGTTTCTTGGACCAAACTTGCCCTTGAAAATCTTCCAAAATCCAGACATCCATTTCTATTTCAGAAGCACTGTAACTCTACCAAGGAATAGTTGTTCCTTTTAATCACATTGCCAAGTTTAGGAAGATGAGTTATACTGCATCTTCCCTCTTTCACTTGCATTGAAACGATATATTCACCTGAATCAACGTACCAATGCAGAATCCTTCCATTTATTGACACTGGATCCTTCCAGGATAAATTAAGTGGATTAAACGGACGATCATTTAGATCTTCCCACGGACCAGAAACTCGTTCCCACTCATTATCCGCGCTGCCTAGATTTAACATCTCGAAACCATAAGAATCAGCATAAACATGCACTACTTTATACTGTTTTATCGAAGAGTCAAATCCAAGAGCTGCACTACAGGCTTTATGTGGGCAACCTGAAGGACATTTAGGGATAGTGAGGGAAAACTTTGTTGCTGGATTTATTACTTGTAGTTCCCCCTTGTCCTTTGGTAAATATTATCAATAAAAATCCATCGCAGCCAGGACGAACCTTACTTAATCGATATATCGCAAGATCACAAGACTCAAATTCAAGTTCTTTTCCGATCTCAATCAGCTTTGTTTTCATATGCCTTGCTGATGCTGCCTGTATCAGTAATTGTGATTTCGATTCCATGAAATTTTGCTCAACGAAAGGACTTCCGGAGAACATCTCTTTCCATGCTTTGCACACAGGCATGAAATTCTTGTAAATGTATATATTATACTTTCTGGAAAATAGAAAAGACTAGTCTTTTCTACTTTGTTTGTTCCTTTGCTTTTATCTTTTCCATACTCGTTCTCTTTTAAGCTCTGCATCTCTAGCGCGAATTTAATGTCATCAATTTCAGCAACTTGATCCCACATTCTTGTAGCGTGTACATCAACAAAGAGCTCCATACTGGTTTCTGAAGGAAATTTATAGGAGAAAACTTTGTTTGAGGACTTGAACAAGTAAAAATCAATTTGGCTATCAGCTTTTGAAAGTTCAGTTAGCTATTTGCTTCTGTAACTTCAATTTTCCACCATGAGCTATAGTAATTCATGCATAACTAATACCTACATAACTTATCCCAGAACCAAATTGTTGGGTGTGCGAACAAAGTCCTATATTGGTAGCTAAAAAGATTGGGAGACTACATATAAGGTATAGGGATCTCTTAATGGATCTCTTAATGGTGTGAGGTCTTTTGGGGAAATCTCTGCGGGTTTGGCCTAAAGCGGACTATATCACACCATGTTAAAAGTATTTTTGGGTTGGTTGAGCCCAACAACTGGTATCAGAGCCCAGGTTTAGCGGGACAAATATGGATATGACAAAGTGATAGTGCAGGGCGGGGCGCACACAAGAAGAAGCTAGTTGTGGGCTTCGGTTGCCATAATACTATAACAATGAAGGTGGCACGCTGCGAATCTTGAAAAAAAACCCGTGAATCATGGTAGTGAGCCACGTGGAACTTAGTTTAGGTATGTGAACAAACACTCACAAATGACCTCCTATTACTAGAGCAACTAGCAGTTATATCCACATTACTGAAAACTAGCAACTAAGATTAGAAGGCCAACTGACTGAACATTGACCTTCATGAAACATGCATTGAAGCCTGGTTTTGTTCTTTAATATGTACGAGTAATGGTATATTCAAGATTTAGAATCACTGGTATTGTTCTTTAATATGTTGTTATTTTTATTTCTTTTTCAGACATATATATTAGCTCCGATAAATTAGAAAAAAGGTTTATGACATTGAAGCCTAAAGAATTGTATTGAATGATCATAACGAACACAAATTAACTTCAGGAATCACAAAATTCCAGCTATAACTCATATGTCAACCATGCATATTTGTCTTCGATGATTGCATAAATCAACAAAAAGTTTTTGTAATTAGTCACAAAAAACTTACTAATACATAAATTAGTAGATAATAATAATAATAGCTTTGAACAATTATCACATCGGAATAAGTGAATAAGAACGTACGTAAAATTGTATTTAAGCGACAGAAGAGAACCTGAGCAATTTGATTCCGTGAGAAAAAGAAAAGAAGAGTGGCACGGAAAATAGTAATTTTTAGTCTATTTATATGTTCCATCTTCAGTGTACATTAGGACTTTTTAATGTGGATTTGTATGCATAAGGCCTATTATCAAAATTATATCCATGGTTCGAATTTCGAAAGCAAGGGTTAATAATGCATGAATCATGCATTGACTAAAATATGTGGTTTTGCTTATCTAAAAAATTAAAATAATTTAATGCATGACTATTATTTTATAGTTACTTTAGTTATTTTAATTCATGTGTTATTAATTATATGTAGGTTCTTGCATAACTTATTGGAAAAAAAGTTCTCTCAGAGAAAGAAAAATAATATCTTGAGTATTATAAAATGATGAATTATATACAAGTAGGGGCGGAGCTAGAGTGGGCGAAGTGGGTTCGGCCGAACCCAGTAATTTTGGTTCAAATTCTCTATTTAACTTAAAGAATCATCGAATATTTATAAAATTACTAATTTAGAACTCAATAACTTAAAAAGATTAGAATCCTGAACCCATAAAATAGTGACCTAATTTTTATGTGGACTTTGATGATATCATCTTAGTGGATAACCATGAACCAATTACATAAATGTTAAGAAGGATGTCTGACTGCAATATAAAAACCAGAGTTCCCTACTCAACTATGCAAGATTCTTCTTGCTTCTCTCCTTTCCCTCTTCCAAGTGTAGTTGCAAAATCAATATGAGAAGCTTTGGGAATTTGGGGCAATGGCCCCGACTTGCTACTGCTTTGGCAATTTGCTTTGTAGCTAGCACTGTTGTTGCTGATTACTCTTTTGGGTTTATTTCTCCCTCACCTTCTTACAACTCTATGAAGTATTACAAATCACCATATCCACTTAAGTATCATGTACCTACACTTTACTACAAATCACCTACTCTGCCAAAGAATTATTACAAATCACCTACTCATTCAAACAACTACTACAAATGACAATCACCTGCAAACTACTATAAGTCGCCAGCTCCTTCAAAGAACTACTATAAATCTCCATCTCCTTCAAAGAATTACTATAAGTCACCATCGCCAGCAAAGTATTATAAGTCGCCAGTTCCTTCAAAGAACTACTACAAGTCTCCAGCTCCTTCAAAGAACTACTATAAATCACCATTGCCCTCAAAGTACTATAAATCATCAGCTTCTTCAAAGAACTACTACAAGTCTCCAGCTCCTTTAAAGGACTACTACAAGTCGGCAACTCCTTTAAAGCATTATTACAAGTCATCGTTGCCTGCAAAGTACTACAAATCGTCATCGCCTGTAAAGTTCTACAAGTCACCATCCCTTATAAAATATTCCAAATCGCCTACTCCCTCTAAATACTATAGGTCGCCGTCACCAACAAAATATTATAAGTCTCCAGTTTACTACAAGTCTCCACCACCACCAACTTATTATGAGAAATCACCTTCGTACTACAAGTCACCTCCACTTCCATCAAAACACTATGAGCATCCATCTTCGTATAAGTCTCCAACTCCACTTGTACAAAGAATTTATACCTTCTTAAAATCTCCTCCACCTCTACCAAAATACTTTGAGCAACCTATAATTCACCACCTCCACCAATCACCTATGAAAAAACATCATCATATTATTCAACTCCACCACCGACGAACTATTTCAAGCCAACTCTCATTTATGCTTCACCTCCACCACACGAGAAGTACGAGCTATCTGCCAACTATGCTTCACCCCACCAACAACCTACTAATTAACTAATCAGTCATTTTTCGCCATTTTCATGACTTTTAATTCCTTTTAGTCCTCCTATTCTCCATTTCCTCTGCCAAAATACTTATATACGCTTCCAGAAGGCTGTGCTTGTTTTATGTTTTTCCTTCTTTTAATAGTTTGTCATATGTATTATTTGAGATTTTTGTAAAATGCTCGAGATCTACTTCAGTTTGGCTTAATGTATCAAGATTCTTTTTGGTGTAATCTCGAGAATTCTATTTCGCGTAATACTATCTCCTTCTTTGTCTATATTGTTTGCTCTATTTAATTGGCTGAATTCTTTCATTGGTCTATAAGTATACACCTTCTGAACTTTCATTTGAAGAGAAACCACCTCAGAGTATCATCTCTAGGGAATTGTTCCCTAGAGTGGTTTATAATTATCCACAAAGCAACAAGAAAAGTACTTTATCAACTTCTGAGAAAGTAAAATTTTGTTAATTAAATTAAGAAGACATTTGAGTTTATGCAAATGCATCATTTTAACTAGGGTGTACATGGACCGGGTTAGTTAGGTTTTTATCAAAATCAAACCAAACCAACTATATTGGTTTGGATTGGTTCGGTTTTGTCGGATTTTTCGAGTTTTCGAATATTTTTTTTTTTTTTTTGCTACATGAATATTATTCTAATCTTTGTTAAAGTTATAGATATAGTTTTGATAAGTGAATATATGTTTAGTAAATATTGAAAAAGTTGACAAACATATGATCTATTAAAATATTCTAATAAGAGAATTTTTTCAGTAACACATGATAGATATTTTCTTAGTCGTCTAACAATAATTTTTCGCTAATGTACACTTTCAAGGTTAACACATGATAGGATCCCAAATACTACTATATTTTTTAAAGAAAATTCAATATAAAGTCTTTAAAATATATAAATTAAATATTTATATGTCGGTTTGGTTCGGGTTTTATTACTCAATACCAAACCTAGTCGGATTTTTTAATCGGTTTGGTTTGATTTTTTGGTTAGGTGCGATTTTCCGGTTCGGTTTGAACACCCCTAATTTTAACAATTCTTTTTCTAACATGGAGCAGAGGAAAATGCAAGGGGTATTGACAGTTTTCTCCTCAAAGACTGCTCTTTTCATTATTGAATTTTTTGTTAGAGAAGCAACCAACTAATTTCAATTAATTCATAATTTTAGTTTTTGACTTGTAGGAAAAAATTACAACTGTATAATGCAGCTTTAGTTAATCTTTACCTTACAACAAACTATACAATGCAACTCCAACAATATTGTCGCTTCCAACTTATTAAGATATTGATAAACAACTCACAATACTATGATTCATTAGTAAAAAACAATTATTTGTACTGCATCTTTTTGCCTTTCACTTTTCAAGTATGATATTTCTTTTGTAATGTCCGTGCACATATTATCATGTTTATATACATATACACACTGTCCCACTAATTTAATATTTTTCTTACAAATTTCGGCACTTTTTGTAAGTTAGGGGTAGTTGTGCATATCTCTACGATGCACCAGAGTGAGGCTAGTCTGTTAGGACTTGGTCTTAGACTTGTTTACCCTCGAATCCGGATAACAATTGAATTTATATGGGGTTTTAAGGATCCGTGAACTAAAAGATACAAAAGGTTTTTAGGTTAAGGAAAATAAAGATAAAGACTCAACAATTGCTGTTAAAGTAAATAATTGCAGAATATAATATTGCTTAGAACAATTGTGCTTGATGATCCACAAGAATTTAGAGAGATACCCATTTATACATTCTGATTAAGGGTAAAAATAAGGTAGGTAAATTGATTACATCGTGGATCCCTGTAATTACGCCTTAATGGCCTGAAGTGGTTGAGAAAATCACGTTTGGGCGAGATATCCGGCGACGCTTGGTTATCCGTTACGAGCCCGGCTTCCGACCTTGTGTGTTTCTCCATCCGGTGGTGATTCCTTTCGAGCTCTGTAACGGTCTCGAAATGACTCGACCTCGGTTGTAGACGTGGCCGTCGTTCTACCTTGCATCCAGGTCGGGTTCGATGGCCCCGACTTGCTCCGGACCGGATCCAACCCGGTCGGGCTCAAGCAAAAAAAAAGGGTATCACCCAATACAGATAGTCCCCTCGTTTATTAGAGAGTAATGATAATAAACGATATGACCGGTGACGTGATGCCCGTGACGTATGGCCATACGCCAGGTGAAAAAGCCATCGAGTGCTCTGACCACGCCTGCTGCAGGCATTTAATGCTTCTCTTAATTATCTGTCGCTTCGTGTTTGTGGCTTCGCGATTCGTGCCACCGCCTCATGAAAAAAGTATAAACGACCCTTCCAGGTTCAACATTTCCTATCTTTCTCAAATTCTGCATTGGTTGTATTTTCTTTTCGTCTCTTCGTAAAGCTTTAAGAAATGGCGAAAACTTCACAAAGTGTTCCTTCTAGACCAAGCTCGGCCGCGAGCCCCGCTAGATCTGATGAACATGCACCAGAACCCCCATTGAAAGCATTCACACCGACTGGTTGCTCGGTATCTGCCGACTTCCAGGTTGAAAACCCATCATCGGTCCCGGGCCGTGGCGAACCGGCATCGGAGTACATTAGTCTAATCACTCCCGGTTGCCTAGACCGGGTGAGGGCTGAATGTAGATGGGAAGGGAAAGACCTGGTCGCCCCTTCCCGTGACGAGTCGATTATGACTCACGTCGAGGGATATCTTAGCGTATATACATATCCCTTCACCTTAGGCCCCTTAGAACCCATCATAGTGGAGTTCTGCCGGCGGTACGAGGTGACCTTAGGTCAGATCCACCCCTCGATGTGGCGGATCGTATATCTCTTTCGGTTTTTTGTTGAGAGAGTCGAGGGCGATTTCCCCTTTACCCTCGACCATCTTCTTCGACTATACAGCCCCCGAATATTTCGAGGGGGATTAATAAAACTGGCCCGCCGGGCTAGCAAACCCCCATTCTCCAGCATCGATGAAGACAAAGACCGAGGCTGGATGAGCAGGTTTGTCCGGATCAGGACGTCCGACCTGATTCCGGCCGATTGCATGCCATTTCCGGAGAGGTGGAACCTCAAACGTAAGTATTTTCTCACTGTTCATCTTTTAGAGCGTGTTTTCCTCAACTTCTTCCTGAAACCCCCTTTTCTTGTGCAGCGGTGACCCAAACTCCAGCTGCCATCAAGGATCTGGCCGGCTGGGTAAACAAGATAGTGGCCCAGCGGCCATATTCGGAGCGAAACTGGAAGGAAATCTCCAAAGGTCGGTGGGAGGCGAAAAACCATGGTAAGCCTTCTTTTTGACCGGTAGCGCATTTCAAGTTAACGCATTTTTTCTTGTATATCAGGAATGCATCATAACCCTCGTGTTTTGCAGGCTTGCCCAAGGACGCGGAGATGAGGTCTTCAATACTATGCCCCCTTCCGGTTCCGGGAGAAAATAAAAGGCCCGGGGAGTCCGGTACGGACGAGCCTCAAAGGAAGATTAAGCGGACAAAAGGGCCGCCCGCAAACTAAAAAGCCAAATCGTCTTGTCCTCCGAGGAGGAGGACGACAAAGAGGATGACAATGAGGAGCAGCCGGAGCTCGTCCGCCATCGATCCATTCGACCGGACCCTGAGCCGGTGGTCGATCCAGGCTCCATCCAGTTGAGGCTCCTCTCGAGGACGTGAGGGTTGAGGATGCTAGTGAACCCTCGGCCCCTGCGCGGGCATCCCCGGGTACCGATCACCCGGTTACGTCCCCTCCATCTTCCTCGACTTGGGGGCAGCTGCGCGACGACATCCCGATGATGGGAGGTAGCTTCGAGACCTTTTTTGATGGGGTTCCCTCCGCCAACACTTTCGGGCTCGAAATCCCCGGAAAGACCTAGGCCGAATCAAGTGGGACTTCGGCCGTCAACAAGCTTTGTTGATAGGTTTCCAGCTCCGAGCCTGGACCCGGACTGTAACAGGATAGTAACTTTTGCTATCCCAAAGACGTCCGGGCTCTGGGGCCCCCGGTCGGGGTTGCAAGCTACCTTCATCATCTGATGACAGAGGAAGACCGGGCCTGCGACCGAGGCTATAGATTGGACATGCCTTTTCAACGAAGCCCAGCAGGCGCAGCTCAAGGTATTTGCTTCTTCCTTTATTTCTAATATTTTGCCTTGTGACCCAGTACTGACTCTTTAGACTTTTCCTTTTGCAGGCATCGGTGCTATATCACTCGATGTTCCTCCGAATCAAAGACAAGATGAGAGCGGAGCGAGAGGAGGCGCCGGGTCCTGAAGAGAAAAGCTGTAGAAAGCCGGACCGGATTGGACCTTTTGAATAAAGAGCACGCGTCCTGTGCTATTCGGCTGGAGGAAGCAAAGAAAGAGCTCGGTTCCAAGCTAGGGGGTGCAAGCCGAGCTTAATCGGGTTAAGGCGAGCTTGACGAGAGCAGAGCCGAACTTAATTGAGAACAAAGCCGAACTGTGAAGCCCGGGTGCAACAGTTGGAGTCGGAGAAGACTTCCCTTCGGGAAGAGGTTGCGGACTTGACGTTGGCCAATGAGGCTCGAGTCCTTGGAAATTGAGCTATGGACCAATCGATTTTGGAAGCTGAGGCTAAAGTTTCTCAGGCCGAGGAGACTGCCAACGATATGGTGGCCCAATATAGGGCCGATGCTGATGCGGCCAACCAGCAGTCAATAATGTTAGCCGAATATGCGAAGTGTCAGGCCCGGCTTGAAGTTCTTACTGAACTCCAACGTCCGCGGTTTCGATCTTGCATCGGACGTCGCCAAAGCCGCCGAAGCTGAGGACGCTTCGAGAAGGGCGACGTTCCCCGAAGAATTCGAGGATGGCTCCGATTGATCCGGGAATAGGCTAGGCTTTGTTTTGTTTTTCCCCTCTTATGTAATTGCTCCGGTAGCGAGCTTTTTTATGCAACACTGCCCTTTGCCATTTATTGCTCCTTTTTCCATCTTGTTATTACTTTGCCTTTTATCTTTTTGGAACGATGGTAGTCCTTTATATTTTTCGAAATAGTTCCGAGTGAATGTATTCGAACTCAGGTGAATTTCGATCTTCGGGTTTCTCAAGGCAGTCCCGAGTGAGTTCGATTCGAGCTCGGTGAAGTCTAACCCTTAGGTTCTTCGAAGCAGTCCCGAGTGAGTCGGCTCGGACTCGGGCACAATTTGACCTTCAGGT
>NC_031995.1:87097147-87128729 GCF_001879085.1 Nicotiana attenuata | reverse complement strand
GGGCGACCTCTCTTCTTGTATCTGACAGTGTTGGAAAATTCTTTTGGCTGTGTTCTTGGGCAGCATGATATAACCGGCAGGAAAGAGCAGGCAATTTACTATCTGAGCAAGAAGTTCACCAGCTACGAGGCCAAATACACTTTGTTGGAGAGAACATGCTATGCTCTAACGTGGTCGCTCAAAAGTTGAGACACTATCTTCAAGCCCACACCACCTATCTAATAACCAGGTTGGATCCTTTGAAGTACATATTCCAGAAACCGATGCCCACTGGCAGACTAGCAAAATGGCAAATCTTGCTCACTGAATTTGACATAGTCTACGTTACTCGCACGGCAATGAAGGCCCAGGCGTTGGCAGATCATTTGGCTGAAAACCCGATTGACGAGGAATACCAACCATTGAGCACATATTTCCCAGATGAGGAGGTAAATTCAGTAGAAGCCATCTCTGAGGACACTCGTGCTTGGAAAATGTCCTTTGACGGTGCAGTAAATACAAGAGGTGTAGGCATTGGGGAAATCTTGATATCACCCAATGGTCAGCACTACCCAGCTACAGCTAGGCTCCGATTCTTCTGCACAAACAATACGGCTGAGTACGAAGCTTGCATCATGGGCATGAATATGGAAATTGACCAAGATGTTGAAGATTTATTGATCATGGGGGACTCTGATTTGATTATCCGGCAAGCCCAGGGAGAGTGGGAGACTCGAGATGTTAAGCTCATTCCTTATCGACAGCATGTGGAAGATCTTACCAAGCGCTTCAAGTCGATAGAGTTCAGGTATATCCCTCGGTGTCACAATGAACTAGCCGATGCACTCGCCATTCTAGCTTCAATGTTGCCTTACCCAGGCAATGCCCATATTGACCCTTTGGAGATTCAAATCAAAGAAAAGCACGGGTATTGTAATGCGGTCGATGCGGAACCCAGCATTCAACCCTGGTATCATGATATCAAGAGATTTCTGAAAATACAAGAATACCCCGAGCAAGCCACTGGAGATCAGAAGAGAACCATTAGATGACATGCGAGCGGTTTCTTCTTAAGTGGTGATGTTTTGTATAAAAGGACCCCGGACCTCAACTTGCTAAGATGTGTTGATGCCGAGGAAGCCGGAGGAATTATGCATGAAGTACACGCTGGAGTATGCGGACCTCATATGAATGGTTATGTGTTGGCAAAGAAAATTTTGCGATCAGGGTACTACTGGATAACTATGGAAAAGGACTGCTTCAACTTTGTTCGAAAATGCCATCAATGTCAGGTGCACGGTGATTTGCTTCATGCACCTCCAACAGAGCTTCATCTGATGTCAGCACCTTGGCCATTTGTTGCTTGGGGTATGGATGTCATTGGGCCGATCGAACCGAAAGCTTCGAATGGGCATAGATTCATATTGGTGGCAATTGACTATTTTACAAAATAGGTTGAGGCCATCACTCTCAAGTCGGTCACCAAGAAAGTTGTGGTAGACTTTGTGCACTCCAATCTCATTTGCCGCTTTGGCATTCCTGCAACTATCATTACCGACAATGCTGCAAACTTGAACAGTCGTTTAATGGGAGTGGTATGCGAACAATTCAAGATAACGCATAGAAACTCTACTCCCAATCGGCCAAAAGCCAATGGTGCCGTTGAAGTAGCAAAAAAGAACATCAAGAAGATTTTGAGAAAGATGATACAAAGCTCCCGACAATGGCATGAAAAGCTGCCCTTTGCATTACTCGGGTATCGTACCACAGTCCGTACATCAGTCGGAGCGACCCCGTACTTATTGGTTTACGGTACTAAAGTTGTCATACCTGCAGAAGTAGAAATTCCTTCACTCCGGATAATTGTTGAAGCGGAGATTGAGGACACTGAGTGGGTTAAGACCCGGCTAGAGCAGTTGTCATTAATTGATGAAAAACGGATGGCTGCAGTTTGTCACGAGCAGTTATACCAACAAAGAATGGCCCGCGCTTATAACAAGAAAGTGCGTCCCATGAATTTTTAAGTGGGACAGCTTGTGCTCAGACGCATTCTCCCTCATCACCAGGAAGCAAAAGGAAAGTTTGCCCCTAATTGGAAAGGTCCATACATAATCCGAAGGATATTGCCAAGAGGAGCACTGTGTCTGGGAGACATCGAAGGAAATGACTCTGAAACAGCAGTCAATGCAAATGCAGTCAAAAGGTACTATGTCTAGGCCTCCTGCGATGATGGCTTTTGTGCAATTGAGATGACGAAGGCTTTCCTTCTCGCTACCCAAATACTATCAACCCTTCGTAAACCCCTTGAGCCGGTTACACTTCTTTGGCTACCCTCTTTGGAACCCGGAAGTACAAGAAGAATAGAAAAGAGAGAAAAGAAAGAAAAAAAACAAAAAAAAAACAAAAACAAAAACAACCAAAAACAAAGTATTTTTTCCTGAACTACGTTTGACTTGATTCCGAAAGGATACGTAGGCAGCCTCTCGCTGAGGTTCAGTCACACCAAAACAAAAATCCCAATTTCCCCAAAAAATGAAAATGGGGCAGATGATATAATGGTTCGGCAAGGAATCCGCCGAAATGGTTCTAAAGTTGTAGTGCCGCCCAAAATCCTTTTTACCCCAAAACCTTGTCCAAGTCCTTCCAATCAATTGGCAAAGGCAGGGAACTGGAAAACGTTATTGTTGGAATCTGACACAATGCAAATTGAGAGAAATAAAATGAGAGAGTCTTATCGGTGAAAACCTTCGGGCACCATAAGGCGATGGCGAGTAGAGAAAATGAAAATGAGAGAGTCCGATTAGTGAAAACTCGCAAAGAGCACTATCGGACGACAGTGAGAAGAGAAATGAGAGAGGTCGATTGGCGAAAATCCGCAAAGGGCGTTGTCGGCTGAAGAGAAGACATCTCATCACTGAAAGAGTCCTGGCAATGCCCCCTGGTTGTGAAATGCGAATCAATGGGTTCACGAGAAGTTGGAAAGCTTGTGTGGGTCAGGCGTCCCGTCCAAGAAGCATGTCATGTTCATTTGAAGCCAGCATGCACACCCCAGATAAGTTCTTCTTTTCCCCGAAAGGGACGTTTCTCTTTAAACTCATCTGCTTGCCTTCTGCATACCTTTTCTTTGAATCCCTTTCGGTTTAACTTTGATTCTGTAACTAGTACAAAGAAAAGGTGGCAGGACCTCACAGGGCTCCGTCTGGAAAGAGTCAAAGAAAATACCCAGCCTCAGCAGACGCGTCAGTCCAATCCCGATTGACCATGGTGGTTGATGCTTTCGAAGCAAAGACATTGGAAAAAAAAAAGTCAAAGGCAAAGGTTCTAAGAGCAGAATAAGGTAAAAGGGCTAGAGCCCACACGGGCGAGTCGTCATGAAGTCCTAAGGCTGCACCCGGTCGGTTTGAAAAGAGGTTCACCCTCAAGGCCAACAAGCAGCAAGTTCTCAACGGAAAAGGGGCCGGGATCAAGCAATTGGGATGATCAAGGCCACAAAACCAACCACCGTTTTAAACTAACAAATTGTTCTGTGTTGAAAACAGGTCTTATTCAGAGCAACCGTGCAAGAAGCAGGTGCAGCCCAAAAGAAACGAAATGCGCAAGCGCTGAAACAACTTTGCAGTAGGAAAACAACCAAAAGGAAGTTTCCCCAAGATTTTTTCATGCGTTTTGTTAAATAAAAAGGAACATATAAAAAGAAGAAGAAAAGAAGGAAAAGAAGAAAAGAAAATGAAAATGAAAATCCCAAAAGAAAAATAAATCATAGTAGTAGAGGAGCCTTTTTTTTCTTTCCCAATCCCGGCCAAAAAACCGAGGATCTCCCGGCCAAAACACCGAGCAGCCTTTTCTTTCCAAATCCGACCAAAAAAACCGAGGATCTCCCGGCCAAGAAAACCGAGGAGCCTTTTCTTTCCAAATCCCGGCCAAAAAACCGAGGATCTCCCGGCCAAAACACCGAGGAGCCTTTTTCTTTCCAAATTCCGGCCAAAAAACCGAGGAGCCTTTTTCTTTCCAAATCACGGCCAAAAAACCGAGGATCTCCCGGCCAGAAAACCTCGGAGCTTTTTCTTTCCAAATCCCGGCCCAAAAACCGAGGAACTCCCGGCCAAAAAACCGAGGAGCTTTTTTCGTTCCAAATCCCGGCCAAAAAACCAAGGATCTCCCGGCCAAAAAACCGAGGAGTTTTTTTCGTCCCAAATCCCGGCCAAAAAACCGAGGATCTCCCTGGCATTACCCAAGGAGATTTTTCTTTCCAAATCCCGGCCAAAAAACCGAGGATCTCTCTGGCATAACCCAAGGAGCTTTTTCTTTCCAAATCCCGACCAAAAACCAAGGATCTCCCGGCCAAAAAACTGAGAAGCCTTTTCTTTCCAAATCCCGGCCAAAAATCGAGGATCTCCTGGCCAAAAAACCGAGGAGATTTTTCCTTCCAAATCCCGGCCAAAAAACCGAGGATCTCCCCGGTATAACCCGAGGACCTTTTTCTTTTCCGGCATAACCCGGTCATTTTCCACCATAACCTGGTAATCCTCCCAATCTAAGGCTTTATTCCGAAGTATACACAATCCTGATTTGATCGCTTAGATATGTGTCACAACTAACTCACGAAATTTTCCTAGTGAAAACTGGGGCAGAAAAATTAAGTTCGTTTGTTTGTTCTGGTATTTTAAGCAGGTTGACCTCGAGACATAAGGCGCGAGAAGACCGGTGGAATGAGTCTCAACCCATAATAAAGAAAAGAAGAAAAGAATAAAAAGAAATGAGCTCAAATGTGAAGCAAACAAGGGTGCGGATTGCTCAAATTCTGATTGAAGTCACCATCTCCGCTGATCCCGTTTTCCCAATGCTGCAGAAGGAAGTAAACACCTACAGCTTGCGAGCATCAAGATTCAGATCGGAGTCCACAATAAAATCAGCTAAGACTCAAGATCAAACTTCAAGAGACTTATAGATAGGAATCTTGTAACTCATAGTTGATAGGCATAGCTAGCTTAGTTTGATTTTCCTTTTGGTGTAATAAGGAGGTCAGCAAGCAGTAGCAGCAGCAACAGCAGTGAAATCACAGCTCCTGGTAGTCCCAGCTACCAAACCTTCCAGAACTAAACTGACCTGATTCCTTTATAGCCAAGGATATGTAGGCAACCTTTGAAGCAGGGTTCGGTCAGACGGTTTTCAAAATTGCTTCTCATGGAGTGCCAAGCGGGCAAAAATCTCTCATAATTGATTATTTATCTTTGCCCGAAAACCCTTCATGTCTCCGAGCAAAGAGGGGCAGCTGTGAGCACGTGATTTTTGCCTCGCTTAAATGGCTCCTACAGAATTCTTAAAATTAGCATTTTCCTTTTACTATTTAATTTTTAGGATTTAATTGTGTAATTTTTGTGTATTTGCATTTGTGTGTGCGTTTATAAAAAAAAATACAAATATTGCATTTTTGCATTTAGGATTTAATTTTACATTTTAAGAGCTAGAGTTTTACAAAAATACGAAAATCATAAAAATTTGGCTTTTAGCTTTGAATTTTGTTAGTTTCTTTTAATTTGTCTCAATTAATTGTAGTAATCATCATTTAGGGTTAATTAGTTTAANGAGCCCGGGCATTCCATTGTTTCCCGTCTGCTGTTCAAGTTCGTTGTTAATTGATTGTGCCATTCTATGAGTTGGTAATTTGAATGTAAGATGGACTCTTTTGCAAAGAACCAGTGTATTGTGATGCGTCAAGAAAGAGTATCAAAGAGCTCACCAATATCCTTAGCCCCACGGTGGCGCCAAACTGTTTACCCTCGAATCCGGATAACAATTGAATTTATATGGGGTTTTAAGGATCCGTGAACTAAAAGATACAAAAGGTTTTTAGGTTAAGGAAAATAAAGATAAAGACTCAACAATTGCTGTTAAAGTAAATAATTGCAGAATATAATATTGCTTAGAACAATTGTGCTTGATGATCCACAAGAATTTAGAGAGATACCCATTTATACATTCTGATTAAGGGTAAAAATAAGGTAGGTAAATTGATTACATCGTGGATCCCTGTAATTACGCCTTAATGGCCTGAAGTGGTTGAGAAAATCACGTTTGGGCGAGATATCCGGCGACGCTTGGTTATCCGTTACGAGCCCGGCTTCCGACCTTGTGTGTTTCTCCATCCGGTGGTGATTCCTTTCGAGCTCTGTAACGGTCTCGAAATGACTCGACCTCGGTTGTAGACGTGGCCGTCGTTCTACCTTGCATCCAGGTCGGGTTCGATGGCCCCGACTTGCTCCGGACCGGATCCAACCCGGTCGGGCTCAAGCAAAAAAAAAGGGTATCACCCAATACAAGACTGTTAGTGGTTAATGTTGCGTTCACACTACTCTTTCGTTCCTTTTAGTGCCGGGCTTTATCTACTGGTTATTATTTTGCTTCTCATCTATTTGTTGTTCTGGTGATGCTATTCTTTGTTTATGGTTTTTATTGATGGTACTGATATATTGCCTTTTTCGTCTGCTTTTCGTCTTCTTGAGCCGAGGGTCTTTCGGAAACAGCCTCTCTACCCCCTCGGGATAGGGTAAGGTCCGCGTACACACTACCCTCCCTAGATCCCACTAGTGGGATTCCACTGGGTCGTTGTTGTTGTTGTTTGTTGTATTTTTTTATGACTTATATACTTATTTTAATAATGAAATATCCATGAGGCTTACGCACATAGGGACTTACACCTCGCCCCTTGTTAGGTAACATACCTCACGCCTTGAAACACTTGTATTCAAAGACAAATCATGCTCTTTTAAGGTTCACTTGGGGGGAAAAAAGGTTGAAGTACTCCCTTATAAAGTTCACTTTGATCTAGTAAGAACATGTTTCATTACATCCTCCTCTTCCAACTCTGTTTTCAAACCAAATGCAGGATAGAATATATCAACGCCTCTAACATTTTCTTTGTCTTCATTTCCCTTTATCTAACATATAATCCAAAAACTTCTCAGTAATCCTCAATGGTACATGAAATATGCTCAACTGTTCTAGGTGAAGGTCTAACAGTAATGATCAAAGAAGCAACATAAAATGCACAAGAAAAACTCACTATTTGTTCTAAGACAAAGTACCAACTACTTGCATAGAAAAAATAATAACAACTACGCCTTAATCCCAAGCAAGTTATTGTCAAACAGGCTGTCCTTGTGCGGTACAAATGATTCTAAGTTCCCCATGTTATTGTCAAACTTCTTCATCGCCCTACTCTTTGTGTCGTATATGTATACGCTAGAGATCTTCTTATGCTTGAGAATCAATACTTCACCATTCCTCGCCCAAGCGACAGCAACTAGTTGCCTAAGTTTTGGCATTGTTCTCTCATACTGTCTTGCTGATTTGTATGGACAGATATAATTTGTCAACTCTGCCACGATAGTATGTTTCTTGGACCAAACTCTCCCTAGAAAATCTTCCAAAATCCAGACATCTATTGTTATCCCAGAATCACAGTTGATAAAAGAAAGAAATTCACCCAACTGTGCCAATCCATAATTGTTCGTTTTACCACGTGTTGGAAGATACGTTCTACTGAATCTTGCCTCGTTTACTTGCATCGAAATGATATATTCACTTGAATCAACATACCAATGCAGAATCCTTCCATTTATTGACACTGGATCCTTCCAGCAAAACTTAACTGGATTAAATGGCCGATCATTTAGATCTTCCCACGGACCAGAAACTCGTTTCCAGTGTTCATCACCACTGCTCAGATTAAATATTTCGAAACCATAAGAATCTGTCATAACATGCACTATTTTATACTGTTTTGTCGAAGAATCAAATCCAAGAGCTGCACTACAAGCTGTATGTTGGCAACCTGAAGGACATTTAGGGATGGTGAGGCAAAACTTTGTTGCTGGATTTATCACTTGTAGCTTACCATCGTTCCTTGGTTCGTTCATCAATAGAAATCCATCACAGGTAGAATGAATATTACGTAATTGATTTATTCCAAGATCACGCGATTCACATTCAAGTTCTTGTCCAATATTTATCAGCTTTGTTTTCTTATGCCATGTTCCTAATCCTGACTGTATCACTAATTCTGTTTTCGATTCCATGAAATTCTGCTCAACGAAAAACTTTCTGAAGAACATTTCTTTCCATGCTTTACAGACCGGCATGCAATTCTTATGAATGTATCTTGGTGGAATCTTCACTAGGATGTTAAATATTATACTTTCCGGATAATTAGAAAGAGTAATAATCTTTTCTATTTTTTCATTCCTCTGCAATACTTGTTTTCTTTTTTACTGATAAAGTCTTCATACTCGATTTCTTTTAAGCTCAGCATCTGTTGTGTGAACTCAATATCATCAATTTCATCCCCCATTCTTGTAGCGTGTGTACACAGGCAAAGAGCTTTATATAGGTTTCTGGAGGAAATTAAACTTAGGAAAGTTAGAGAAACAAGCGGCCAGAAAACAACTAAAACTCAATCAGGACTTCAACAACTAAAACTCAATCAGGCTATCAGCTTTAATTTTAGACAAGGGAGAGACAAACATATTACAGAAATTCAATTAGCTATCTGCTTCAATAACTTCAAATTTTCAGCCGTGAGCTATATTGATTTGCATATATAATTTTACGAATCAACTAGCGAATGCACATCAAAAAATCTACCTTTAGTTCCAGGAGAATCTGTCTGAAATCGGAGGATCCTATAATGTTTAATTACTACTAAAGCAACTAGCAGGTATATCCCCACATTAATTGATCGCCATGAAACATGAAACAACTATCACAGAGAAGTACTGACTGAACATCGATCCCAATGAACACATGCATCAAGTAAAGAAAGAAGTACTTGCAGTGGCGGATACAGAATTTTCGAATTCAAAAAAAATGCAAACACGCAAAGAATCCAAGAGGATTCAACATCTAATACATATACAAAAAAAAAATTGACTTCATATATACAGTGTAATTTTCCGACAGAGAGGGCCTTGAGTACTTGATCTATAATCAATATAAGAACGGATATAACTTGTAGTAAAAACGACGGCAATTGGTGCAGTAGCAATGGAATAGTGAAGTTTGAACGAGAAGAAAGAAGAAAAACTATGCTAAGCTAAATTAAGCTAAAAGGATTTCATTGATAAAGAATCCTATCAGCTATTACAATAGATATAGATGATGAAAACTCTAAAAGGATAAGAGTGTTGAACAAGGAATAGTACAACTCCTTTGCCCAGCTGTCCTGCAAATAACGGTATTTGCAGATGATGGAATCTGCTCACAGCTAAATGTCTAGGGACTTAATTGTAATACTAGAAACTTATAAAATAAAAACACTAGGACTTAAGTGTCAAGGACCTAAACTATATTTCTCCAATTAATTCTAACGACTAGGTACACTTCCGCAAGCATCTGGTACCATCATCCTTCTATACGTATCATTTCTCCCCTCTTAAAATCTTCCTTGTCCTCAAGGAAGAAAAGCTGGAAACCTCGTCTTCAAGACATGATAATCCTCCCAAGTGGTTTGATCCTCAGGCATCTGCTCCCATTGCACAAGAACTTGAGCTATGGCTTTGTTCCCCTTTTTGATCATCCTTCTGTCGAGTATGGATTTGGGAGTAGGGCAGTAAGGGCTGGTAATGTCCATGACTGGAGGATGAGTTATGTTGTCAGGCACCTTGTAACATGGTTTAAGAAGGGAAACATGGAAGGTAGGGTGTATGGTGATGTTGGAGGGAAGGTTCAATTTATGGGCAACAACACCAACTTTCTGAATGATTTGATAAGGCCCATAGTATTTGGCTGCTATATTTGAAAAATGAGTTGCAGACAGAGTGAATTGCCTATAAGGTTGGATCTTTAAGTAGACCCAATCACCTATTTATAACTGTCTATCTGACCTATGATGGTTGGCTTGAGAAATCATTCTTTGCTGAGCCCGACTAAGGTGGTATTTTAGGAGCTGAGTTTTGAATTCCCTGGCTACAAGACTCCTGTCTACTTGTTCATCAACAGCATCTCCAGGAAGGTAAGGTAAATGTATGGGAGGAGGCTGTCCATAAAGGGCTTCATATGGGGCGGCAATGGGTACTTGTTCTTAATGGTAACTTTGTTCAACTGCTAGTAATCAATGCACATCCGCATAGTCCCATCTTTCTTCTTCACAAATAACAGTGGTGCACCCCAAAACGATACACTCGGTCTGACGAACCCCTTTGCTAGCAATTCCTCAAGCTGTTCCTTCAACTCCTCAAGAAGTACGGTAGGATAGAGATAGGCTGAGTACCTGGCCAAATCAATACAAAAATCGATCTCACGATCTGGTGGCATGCTTGGAAGGCCAGAAGGAAACACATCGGAGAACTCCCGAACCACAGGCATCGAATCAATCGTCAGAGTCTCTGTAGTAGTATCCCGAACATAAGCTAGATAAGCCAAGAAACCCTTCTCGACCATGTGTCGAGCCTTCAGAAAAGAGATAACCCAACTAGATGCACTACCAGACGAATCCTTCCACTCCAATCTAGGCAACTCTGGCATCGCCAAGGTAACCGTCTTGACATGGCAATCAAGGACGACGTGGTATAGAGATAACCAGTCCATGCCCAAGATGACCTCAAAGTCGGTCATATCAAGCAACAGAAGACCCACCTGCCCTTCGCCTTTGGGCGGCCGGACGGGTGGTGCGGCAGTTGGTGCTGTAATCATAGGTTGAGAACCCTACTGTACTTCCTTGCCCCTAAGTCTAGGACAAAACCTCTTTATGTGGCTAGGATCCCCGCACTCGTAACAACCCCTTGGAGTGGTGGACTGCTGACCTGAAGTTTGACCCTGGTGGCTTGAATACCCACTAGAGGAACCCTGAATAGCTGGTGGGCGATAGGAACTCTCTGGCATGGCATTGAAATAAGGTCGCACTGGAGCACCCCGAGGAGGCGGCGGTGCTGGATATATGAGCCTGCTAGGCTGACCTCTCCCAAACTGACCTCTGTCCCCAGACAGAGCACCACTAAACTCTCCGGAATAACGGAACCGCTTGTCCCGGGACATCTACTCTCGGCCCCACTGACGAACACCCTCGATCCTCCGAGCTATCTCCACAACCAGCTCGTAAAAAGTCCCCATCTCAACCTCTCGGGCCATAGTGGCCTGAATACCTGAGTGCAACCCCGCAACAAACCTTCGTACTCTCTCCGCATCAGTAAGAAGTATCATAAGTGCATGACAAGACAACTTAAAGAATCTCGCCTCATAATCGGTTACTGACATCTGACCCTGCTGGAGCTGCTCAAAATGAGATCACAACTCTTCCCTTTGAGAGAGTGGAATATACATATCCAGAAAGGTACGTGTGAACTGGTCCCTGTGAGCACGTGATTTTTGCCACGCTTAAATTACTCCTACAAAATTCATTAGAATTAGGATTTTTCTTTTATTATTTGAATTTTAGGAATTAATTGCATGCTTTTGTGTTTTGTTTGCATTTTTGTTTGTGCAACTTTTATTAATAAAATTCGAAAATATAAAAATAGCATTTAGGTTCCAATTTTAGCATTTTTATTAGTGAATCAATACTAAAAAAATATAATAATAATAATAAAGAAAATAACAAAAATGGTTCTTTTGCATTTATACTTTTAATTTGTCTTAAGTTTTNTTTCAAATCCCGGCCAAAAAACCGAGGATCTCCCTGGCATAACCCAAGGAGCTTTTTCTTTCCAAGTCCCGGCATAACCCGAGGATCCCCCTGGCATAACACAAGGGGCTTTTTCTTTCCAAATCCCGGCATAACCCGTGGATCCCCCTGGCATAACCCAAGGGGCTTTTTTCTTTCCATCCCGGCATAACCCGTGGATCTCCCTGGCATAACCCAAGGAGCCCTCTTCTTTCCGTCCCGGCATAACCCGAGGCCCCATTTTTTCTTTTTCCGGCATAACCCGGTCATTTTCCAGCATAACCTGGATTCATTCACAAGGATACACAATCCTGATTTGATTGCTTAGATATGTGTCACAACTAACTCACGAAATTTTCCTAATGAAAACTGGGGCAGAAAATTTCGTTCGCTTGTTTGTTTTGGTATCTTAAGCAGGTTGACCTCGAGACATAGGGTGCGAGAAGACCGATGGAATGGGTCTCAACCCAGAATAAAGAAAAGAAGAAAAGAACAAAAAGAAATGAGCTCAAATGTGAAGCAAACAAGGGTGCGGATTGCTCAAAATCTGATTGAAGTCACCAGCTCCGCTTATCCCGTTTTGACCCAATGCTGCAGAAGGAAGTAAACACCTACAGCTTGCGAGCATCAAGATTCAGATCGGAGTCCACAGCAAAATCAGCTAAGACTCAAGATCAAGCTTCAAGAGACTTATAGATAGGAATCTTGTAACTCATAGCTGATAGGCATAGCTAGCTTAGTTTGATTTTCCTTTTGGTGTAATAAGGAGGTCAGCAAGCAGCAGCAGCAGCAACAGCAGTGAAATCACAGCTCCTGGTAGTCCCAGCTACCAAACCTTCCAGAACTACACTGACCTGATTCCTTTTCAGCCAAGGATATGTAGGCAACCTTTGAAGCAGGGTTCGTTCAGACGGTTTTCAAAATTGCTTCCCATGGAGTGCCAAGCACGCAAAAATTTCTCATGTTTGCTCATTTATCTTTGCCCGAAAACCCTTCCTGTCTCCGAGCAAAGAGGGGTAGCTGTGAGCACGTGATTTTTGCCACGCTTAAATTACTCCTACAAAATTCATTAGAATTAAGATTTTTCTTTTATTATTTGAATTTTAGGAATTAATTGTATGCTTTTGTGTTTTGTTTGTATTTTTGTTTGTGACATTTTTATTAATAAAATTCGAAAATATAAAAATAGCATTTAGGTTCCAATTTTAGCATTTTTATTAGTGAATCAACACTAAAAAAATATAATAATAATAATAAAGAAAATAACAAAAATGGTTCTTTTGCATTTATACTTTTAATTTGTCTTAAGTTTTCTTTTAAATTAGGAATTAGTTAATTTTGGAAATTAATTAGTATAATTTTTTAGAGTCAATTTGGGTCTTTTATTTTTAATCTTACATTTAATAAAATCAGAAAATACTAAAAAGAAGGAGAAAAGAAGAAACAAATAAAAGGAAATTTGAAATAAAAGCAGGCCACCAATTTTGGGCTAAATCTGATTGAAATTAGCCCAAATCCCGTTCTTCCGACCCAGGCCCAAACCCCGTCTCACCCGGCCTGCCCTCTTAAATATGAAACGACGCCGTTTTGGCGTCAAGGAATCTTGGCCGTTCATCTCCCATCATCTAACGGCCCTCATCAATCCAAAGAAATAAACAAAATTGTCCTAATATTTGCAAAACCCTAAAGACCACTTCTCCTTCCTCGAATCCCTGTAACGCCACCATTCTCCGCCGTCTTCCGCCGTGCGCCGCCGGCCGGAAATCGCCTCCGCCGGCGGCGAAGCTCCAATCTCTCCCAAAAATACACCATCGACTCGTCTTCCCCTCCTCTTTCCAACCCCCAAAACCATCTCCTTCAATTCATCACCAATCTTTTCGAATTTTAGATCGAAAATCCGGACCAAAACATTAACTCACCCAAATCCAACCAAATTTACACCATATACTCTTCTGACCTCCCTCTACCCGAATCCCTAGCCAGAATCTTTCGAATGTTGCCAAAACCTCTCGAATTTTAGATCTTAGACCGGCAGAACCCTAGAAATCCGAGTTTCTCGAATTTTTCCCAATTGCTTGATTCTGGAGTTCGAGTCAAGTCTCGAAATAATGTGTTCGCTTGTTTTTGTTGAAGAACACGCGTGTACATCATTCCGGGGCTCGAGTTGGAGTTCAGTTGGTTCAAACTTGCATAAGTAAGTTTTTCTGTTTTTTCTTCTTCTATTATTTGAATCTTAAAATTAGTTTAAACTTTATTTAATTCATTCATGTACGTTTCTGTAAGTTTTAACTAGTTTATGCATGATTTGTATTAGGTTAGTTTTGATTCATAGTAGGTCGGTTTTAATTCACAATTTGTTTATTGATTAATGATGGTCGAGTCTGCTTTGGTAATTGTTTCTATAATTAGTTTAATTTTGTTTAGTTTAATCGGTATTTTGATTTCTGATTAGTTTCCATTAAGTATAGGCTTTAATTTTCTAGTCGATCCTGTTTGAGTCTTGCTTGAGTGTTAATTAGTTTAGTTTAATAAAGGTTAATTAAGTAATTATTTTAGTAACTCCATGTTCAGGGTTTAGTTTAAACTCTGCTAGTTTGTTAATGTTCTTCAGTCTTCATGGTCTATTGCAAATAGATTTTAATCGTTTCATTCTCCTGATTAGTTAATCTGTCTAGTTTGATTTAGGGTCTGTTGGGTTAACCCTTGTTAAGTAGATTGTTTGGTTATAGCTGATAGACTTTAACTAGGATAAAAAAGGGTGAGGTCTAGTTTGTATAGGGTTAGTAAATTTCAGGGGGTATTCAGGGGGTATTTTTGGGCACGTTAAAATGGGGTTAGTTTGTTAGGNTTGACCACCATGACCTTCTCATCCCGAATCTACAACCCATTGCCTTCGAATCTTCCCCAAGCTCCTCGAATTTTAGATCGAAATTGGGCCAGGAACCCTAGTTTTGCAAATTGGGGAATTAATGGGTTCTAGGCTATAATAGCCCCTAATTATGTGTTTTCTCATGAAAACACATAATTAAGGACGATTATAGTCCAAATAATGCCAAGAAAACCTGCCAGATTCGAGTTTGAGTCAATTTGCGAGGTATTTTCATTTTTCTTCTGTTTTCTGTTCGATTCATGATTCTTATTCCTGTTCCGCTATTTTGTTTCTTTATCATTTTTATTTTTTATTTTTTGTGCTTAACCTAAGGTTCTGATTACCATAGTGTAGTTTAAATTTTCGAATTCGATTGTATGATGTATGATTTTTGTTGTTGTTAATTTTACTTTAGTTTCAATTTTTACTTGTTTGCTGTTAGTTGTCAGTTTATTGTTTTAATTTTTTTAGCCTTAGGACATTAGTGTTAATTAGAGTTAAATTCCAGTTTTGATTGATTAGTTCAATTGTTAGGTTTTCTATTATAGTTAGAATTGTTTGGTTATAGCTAATAGACTTTAACTAGGATAAAAGAGGGTGAGGTCTAGTTTGGTATAGGGTTAGTAATTTCAGGGGTATTCAGGGGTATTTTGGGCACTTAAAATGGGTCAGTTTGTTAGGTTCAGTGATTTCAGAATAAAAGAAAGGGTAGCATAGGTATTCCATGAATAGAAAACAAAGCTAGAATACCCTAGATGCTTCTAGAAGAGGGTCTTAGTGTAAGTTTCAGCATTCTTAATGCAGTAACTTGGGCATCAAGCCAAAAATTTAGGGATTAATATATAAAAACTGAATTAAAAAAGGGGGAAAATGAGTGAATAAGTTCTGGAACCTTCCTGCCCCTTTCCTGCCTATAAAGGCAGTCCTCATGCCTTCTTTCACAAGTTTAGATCCCTAAAAATTCCCCAAACTCTCCAGCTTTTAATTTCCCCTCAAGATACTCTTCTTCAAATCTGAGTCTCAAATTTGAATTTCAAAATCAAAAAAAGTTCAAATCTGAACTCCTATAGTTCTAGAAACCTTCATTTAGATCTTAAATTCTGCAAAAAAAAGAAACCAAAAAAAAAACAATAGAAAACTTTCAAAAATCCCAAAAATACTGTTTCATTGGAAACCTTAGGTTAATTTTGATTTTCAGTTGTTGATTTACATCGTCTAACTCAATATTTAGTTGCTGGAGTGTTCTGGACATTCCTGGGGTGTTTGTCGAGTATATTTGGGTTATGTTAAGCTGATTTTGGGCTATTCTCATTGGTGTTTTTCCCTCTGGTGTTCATTTTGGGTTTGCTGGGCCCTGTTTTGAGTTGGAAATTGACTCATTTGTCCTGATTTCAACTGTTGTTGGTCTATTGCTACTGCAGACTCCTTTCCTTTACTTTGTTCAATTCCATGTACACTTGTTGTCCCTAATGATATGAAGTTTTCAATGCCGAATTTTTGAAACATGGAAAAGGAAAATATTTGAAAAATGAAAAATTGTTGTTCAAAAAATATACATTTGATTTTTGGCAAATCTGCCCGAACTACGCTGGTTTGATTCTCACCGGACGTGAGATACGTAGGCAACCCTCATCGGGTCCAACCACCCTTTTGCAAAAATAGCCAAAAATACCAAAATTTTAATTTTTGTCACAAAATAAGTCAGGTGATGCCGTTCTTGCTTAAAATAAGTCGAATGTCCCCAAAAGGGCGCCGGAAGGCCATTGTTGCAAGAACAACCACCTAGGGTCATTTTCAATGGTTAGTGGGCACAACCTTAAAATCTTCTTTCCCGAAGTGCTGAAAGGCCGTATCTGCAAAACCGTGTCTTTGTTTGCTTAAATAAAATTTTTGAAAAATAGCCACTTCTCCTTTAGGTCAAAATAGATCATTAAAATACTCCTTAGATGTCTTTCTTTCATAAAATAAAAAATATAAAAAAAATACAAATTTTGAAAAATTGAGTCCGAAAATATTTTTGCTCAAAAATCCAAAATATTTTCGTAAAAGTCCCTTTTCCGAAATTAAGAGGTCAAACTTTCAAAATTAAAAAAAAAACTAAAATAATTTCTTTTTACTTCTAAAAATTCCCAAAGTTCCAATAAAAAGAAAAGAAATTTTTAGAAGTCTTTCTTTCAAAAAATCAAAAGAAAAATCAAAATCAAAAATCAAAAAAGAAAAGAAAAAATATTTCCCTTTTTCTTTTAAAGCATTTCTTTCAAAATTCCAAAAAAAGAGTTAGCTTATTTACCTTATTTGCAAGAACTACGCTTGGTCTGATTCATGCGGGGTCATGATACGTAGGCAATCTCCATAGGATTCGACCGTAACCCTAAGAAAAAATAATAAAAATACGAGGGAAGGAAATAAAAGAAAAACAAGAGAGAAAGAAACGCAAAAGAGAAAATAAGGAATCGAGAGAAAAACCATGGCAAAAGAAAAGGAAAAAGCTGAAAATGAAAAACAGAGGGAAAAGAAAAATGAGAGAAAAATAGAAAGAGAAAGAAAAGCAAGAAAACAAAGAGTAGAAATCAAAAGAAGAGAAAATAGNAGTTTCACATACTGAAAATTCCAAAAACTTCCCCCCAAAACTACATTTTCTGCAAGTTTTAAGATCTGAAATTTGAATTTCAAATTCAAATATTCAAATCTGAAGTCCTATAATTCAAACCTTCTCTTAGATCTTATTTCTAGCCAAAAAATCCAAAAACAAACGAAAACATACAGTAGAAAATCCTAAAAAAAACTGTTTCATTAAATTCTCTAGGTTAATTTTGAGTTCTAGGCATTAATTCTCATCCTTTAGCTTGACATTTAAGTGCTGAAGTTTCTGAGTGCTCCTGGATCCAGTTTCCAGCTCATTTGGGTCTGTTCAAGTTGTTTCTAGTCGGTTTATAGTTGATTTGGGTTTGAAACATTTCCTGGGCTGATTTCAAGCTAGATTTGGTCTGTTCAAGTCATTTTGAGCTGTTTACTGTTTGTGTTAATTGCTGGGCTTGTTTGATATCATTCTGGGTTTCGAGATTAACTTCAAGCTGCTGTTGCCTGCTGTTTACTGCTGCTGATCCTTCATTTTCTTATTTTCAACACATTTCCAGGTACATATCTCTCAAAATCCCTATGTACTGCTGAAAGGCTGATTTGAAGAAGGAAATAAGAGGATTAGAAGATCTATTATATTTACATGTCTGTTTGTGCACCAGAATTGCTGTTTCATTCAATAACTCTTTGTATTTGTACGATGATTTCTATTATTTCCTCTTTGGACACATTGTGATTGAAAACTGGACATTTATTGTTTACATATAGATTACTATACACAACATATAGGTTATTGTAATTGAAGCAGGGCTTTATAGGAATTTGAGTAGATTTATTAGTCTATTAGTTCGAAATTGAGAGTTTGCTATGGTTTAGCCCGCGATTTGAGCATTTGAATTTGAAGTTCTAGTCTAAGTTCTATGTGAATTTGAAGTTAAATTGCAGAATGATTGGATAGCCTGTACTGTTCTCGTTTCTACCAGTTCAATAAGTGTTAGAAATAATAAAATCAAATCGTGTACATTTAATTGCAAATTGAAGTCTAAAAGAAGCTGATCTATGAGTTGGATTAATGTTCATCAATGTTCTCACATTCCTGTACTGATACTGATTCTGCCTGGTTTGTTGCTTATCGTTTGGGCCATGAAAACTAGGCCTGACGCTGGGCCCAATTATCTAACAAGCAGTCCAAGTTTGGACCAGTGCATTTGTGGATTGTTCAGGATTTCTCCAAATTGGGCCTGTGCAGAAGCCCAAGACTGGACAGCTTCCCATAAAAAGAAAAACTCTTCCCTCACTCTTCGGGCTAATTTCTGAAGCCCGAACGCTTTCAACCTTTAATTAAGTGGGAATGTTAATTAGGCTTTTAGAGACATATTAATAAAAAAATAGTAGTTCATTTTAGACTGGCCTTTTAAAATAAAAACGAGGCGCGCCATGCCAAATAAAACTCATAAATTGCGTGGCCCTCTTTAAATGTTTATATTAAAATACTTAGAATTTGGGACGTGCCGTTTAGCGATATTTTCACGGCCTCCCGCAAAGTCATCAACACGTTAGATGCTTTAGGCGCGTTTTTAATAATTTTACCTTCCTAAACTCGAGTGCAGATTTATGTGACCCAAATCCAAATCTCAACGAAGTCGAAATGTGTCAAAAACCGCGGGTGCATTTATGTGACGTGGTTCAAGACGTGTTTTCACGACGTTGCAATTCTCTTTAAAATATAATAATAAAACCGGTTCTAAAGTTAAAAAAAAGCACATAAGTTAAAACATGTATCAAAATCAGATTTTTAGCCAGTTATAATAATTTAAGCGATCGTGCTAGAACCACGGGATCCGGGGGTGCCTAACACCTTCCCTCGGGTCAACAGAATTCCTTATTTAGAATTTCTGGTTCGCAGACTCCAACTGGGAAGTCGAAATTTTCCTCGATTTGGGATTCAAGTTAAACCGGTGACTTGGGACACCAAAAATCAATCCTATCCCAAGTGGCGACTCTAAAAACCAATAAATAATCCCATTTCGAATAATATCACTTTAAATGGAAAAACTCCCTTATACATTACCCTTCGGGGTAGGTGTGTAAAAAGGAGGTGTGACATCAGTACAACCGATCCCATGTACTGGTAAGTATTTTGTCTAACCTCTTCAAAGTAGTGACGAGGCTTTTAGTTAAAAAGATGCTTATTTAAATAACCTGTACATTAGATTAACAGTAAAGCAGTTCAAAATATAACGGATAAAAGTATCAAATACAACCCAGCGAGTTAGACAACGAATACTGTAAAGAACCACAATAGAATATTTACGATCTTTCCTGGTATGAGATATATGTCAAGAATGTCAAAATGTCAAATCACATGGCACGGTAACACCCTTCGTGCTTTTATCTCATCCTCACCATGTATAAATGAAATTATGTAACAATTCAATTAGCACGGCAACACCCTTCACGCGTTCAACTCATCTTTCCTAAGTGATAGTATAACAGAACCAACCATATCACAAAAACACAATAATAGGAACTTCTAAGTAGGAAATACGCAAGTAGCAACCGTGGACAAGGATACATATGTGGGTCACAGTAAAGGACTAAGCGGAAATCACGTGAGTAACAACAACAATTAGAAAACAGGAAATATCAACTTCAATTAACGAGCATGTTGGAGGCCTAAGTACAAATATAACAATTAAGAGGAAAACACATGTTCTTTACAAATTAACAAGTAAGGGCATGAATGGCCAGCATAGTTGAAGGCTTATACTGAAGTGCAACAGAATAGATACAACATATAATATAAAAGCAGAAATAGACCTGGTAATTTTAAGTTAAGCAAGTAAAAGACATGGACAATGCAACAACAATCGAGATAAAGGTCAAGTACAGGACAATAATAACAAGTCACCCCAAATATGTAAATACAACAATAACAGCTTAAGGTAAGGGCACAACCGTATACACGGGAAACAGATATCACATCAAAATACATGTCCCTCGTCCTCACCTGCACGGAAACACCCTTCGTGCCATGACCTCACCATAAAATACAAACATAATAATACAAATGAAATGGCACGATATCACCCTTCTTGCTTTTACTCTCAAATGATCTGGCACGGCATCACCCTTCGTACTTTTACACTCAATAATGTGGCACGGCATCACCCTTCGTGCTTTTACTCTCAATAATTTGGCACGACATCACCCTTCGTGCTTTTACTCTCAATAATATGGCATGGCATTATCCTTCGTGCTTTACACTCTCCCTTACATGATAATGTATAAACAATGGCACGACATCACTGTGAGACCCCATATTTTTTTTTCCCTCTTCTCTTACGTAATATACGTAACGTGGCATGGTTATATTAGGTATATATGATTGGGTATAGAACATTGGGAGAATAAGACTGAAAATGTGTGGTAATATCAAGGAACTAAACTAAAGCATTAGGTCAAAGGAGTCCCTTAAACAAAGGTTCATGGTTAAAGAAATGGCTCGGGTAGCACCCCGCACGTTCGGAAGGTTTAAGTTAACTTGCACCTGTGGGATAAGACTAAGAGTGTCTAATATGCTAAGAATAATGTGTTATGAGGAATTATAATATCACACTGGTGACATGTTAAGTTTTGGAGTCAAGCAAGATGCGAAATAAAGGTCGGCAAAAGTTATCGTAAATTTCTCTAATAAATTTTCTAAACTTTGGGTCGAATGTATCATATCATTTCTCCCAATATATAAAGAGTTATGGGAACCACAACCTACCTAATTGAAGGTCTACGAGTCTAGTTCGCAACCAAATAAACTCCACATCAAACCGACATTGGTGTAAGAAGTCATGACTGTTTTACCGTGGACTGTCCGGGCTGAAACCGGGTCGCGAATCGGGTCGGGTCAAACAAGTGGTATAAGTCGGCAAATTCGACTTTTAAGACCTCAAAACATTTAATTTTAGTCCCAAAATAGTGAGCAAGCTCAAGAGTAGGTTCCATGGTGTTCTTTAGTGATTAAGGTGCGTTTTTAACGATTTCTATCGTTAAAGTTTGCCCCCGTGCCTAGAAACGCAATCTCTACGCTTTGCAATCGTCTCCCCCTTCTATTAGCTGTGTTTGGAGCTATTTTTGGAAGATAGGAATTTGTTGTTCTTGCTGGTTCTTCAGGCTTTATACTTGGTTTGCCAAGGTAATCATGTTGGGACTCTTTTATGATCGTTTTTATAAAGTTCTACGGACGTTTCGTCAAGTTAGGGTCATATGGCAAATCTGCCGATTTAAACTTATAACTGTTTATAGGTGCGTTATAAGCTGCATATATATATAGTGTTAGCGAAGCTTAGGACATAAGGAACAACTTTCGTGAAGGAACTACAAGCATTCGGACGTTCGTTGGAGAGGTATGTTAAGGCTAAGCTCCGTCCTTCCTTTTAACATGAATTCTGGGAAATTCATAAGACGCCAAATGTGATATTTTACAATTCTATTGCTAGAAAGACCTTCTGTGAAAGGCATTGGGATCGTAGCTGAAGTATTTTCATGATGCTATTAGGTTGATATTCCACTCGTTCGGTTAAATAGGGTATTCGACATCTATATATGTTATTTTGTCGGTTTTCTTAACTATATGTCTATATATATGAATTCTTATTCGTCTTTGGGTTGTGTGACATAAAAATAAAGGCATTTAGTATTTGCGATCAGTCCTTCTTCCTTGTTAAAGTGTATTTTAAAATCTCTAAAGTGACACGTCGATTTCCAAAAATCTCAAATATAATTTTTATGTTTAAACTACTAAAACACTTGATTTTTGAAATACTTTCTTTTACTAATCATCAAGAAATCAGGTATAAGGACTAAGCGAAGTACCTTAAGCTTTTTATGAACATCTTCAGAGTTAAGTTATCTTTCTAAAAGTCGAGTNGGTTTGATTCTCACCGGACGTGAGATACGTAGGCAACCCTCATCGGGTCCAACCACCCTTTTGCAAAAATAGCCAAAAATACCAAAATTTTAATTTTTGTCACAAAATAAGTCAGGTGATGCCGTTCTTGCTTAAAATAAGTCGAATGTCCCCAAAAGGGCGCCGGAAGGCCATTGTTGCAAGAACAACCACCTAGGGTCATTTTCAATGGTTAGTGGGCACAACCTTAAAATCTTCTTTCCCGAAGTGCTGAAAGGCCGTATCTGCAAAACCGTGTCTTTGTTTGCTTAAATAAAATTTTTGAAAAATAGCCACTTCTCCTTTAGGTCAAAATAGATCATTAAAATACTCCTTAGATGTCTTTCTTTCATAAAATAAAAAATATAAAAAAAATACAAATTTTGAAAAATTGAGTCCGAAAATATTTTTGCTCAAAAATCCAAAATATTTTCGTAAAAGTCCCTTTTCCGAAATTAAGAGGCAACTTTCAAAATTAAAAAAAAATAAATATTTCTTTTTACTTCTAAAAATTCCCAAAGTTCCAATAAAAAGAAAAGAAATTTTTAGAAGTCTTTCTTTCAAAAAATCAAAAGAAAAATCAAAATCAAAAATCAAAAAAGAAAAGAAAAAATATTTCCCTTTTTCTTTTAAAGCATTTCTTTCAAAATTCCAAAAAAAAGAGTTAGCTTATTTACCTTATTTGCAAGAACTACGCTTGGTCTGATTCATGCGGGGTCATGATACGTAGGCAATCTCCATAGGATTCGACCGTAACCCTAAGAAAAAATAATAAAAATACGAGGGAAGGAAATAAAAGAAAAACAAGAGAGAAAGAAACGCAAAAGAGAAAATAAGGAATCGAGAGAAAAACCATGGCAAAAGAAAAGGAAAAAGCTGAAAATGAAAAACAGAGGGAAAAGAAAAATGAGAGAAAAATAGAAAGAGAAAGAAAAGCAAGAAAACAAAGAGTAGAAATCAAAAGAAGAGAAAATAGAAAAAGAAAAGTCGGGATGACGCATGCAACCAGTGCAAACATGTAGACATCCGTTTAACTGTATAGGTGCATCACGCCCCAATGTGCGATTACCTATCTGTTACTTGTCTCAAACTAACCGTGTGTTGCTGTCAATTCCAGCCTAGCTTTTAGAAACGGTGGTTGGTTGTGGTAAGCTGGCATCGCATCAATACTTTACTAGATCGAAAGGAAGTGTGGAAATGTCTACAGAAATGACTTTGCCCGCAGTTTCCATCTCTGAAGACAGCCCCATCTCGGGGATCCCGGCATCTGAGTCTGTCACAGCAGAAGAGAACCGGATACTACGTCTCCGACTCATGGAGATGTGGGACGCCTGGACCAATGGAAGGGAGCCTCCAAGCGCCATCCCTGGATTTCCTGAACTATTCCCTAGATCTGGGGGTACCTCCAATATCCCCATCAGCCACCCTCATACTCCGTTGGGACAACCTACCATGACCGCTCACTTCGTCGGAACAGCTTCTGAGGTCCGCCCCCAGGTGTTCCCAGCAGGAGCAGCTCCTAACATCTTCACTGCTCCACCATGCTCTGCTACAACACAACCTTCACTGTGAAGGCCCGCCTTTGATCCCTCAGCTTTCACCTTCCAAAACCCTGTCTTTCCAGTGGATCCTCCTCAATATATAATTACTCTCAGCCACCATCATTTGAGCTTACGCCAGGACAAGATCAAACTCCCAAAGCTCCTGAACAAGATGAGATGGCGAAAAGAATGAGAAGCCTTGAACAGAGTTTAAAGAATATGCAAGGTTTGAGTGGGCAAAAGAGTGTTTCTTATACAGACCTGTGCATGTTCCCTCACGTGTACCTGCCCATGGGTTTTAAAATGCCGAAGTTCAAGAAGTATGACGGGCATGGCGATCCCATTGCTCACCTTAAAAAGTATTGCAATCAGTTGCGTGGGGCTGGCGAAAAAGAAGAGTTGTTGATGGCATACTTCGGAGAAAGCTTAGTAGGCATTGCCTCAGAATGGTATATGGACCAAGATGTCTCACGATAGCACATTCGGGACAATCTTGCCAGAGATTTTGTAAGGCAGTTTCAATAGAACATCGACATCGCACCAGACAGGAACTCCTTGGCAAACTTGAAGAAGAAGCCCTCGGAAAGCTTCAGAGAATATGCTATTAAGTGGCGCGAACAGACATCGAGGGTGAAACCTCCCATGGATGAAGTAGAAATGGTCACTGTCTTTCTTCAGGCCCAGGAGGCGGATTATTTCCAGAACATGATGTCAGCCATGGGAAAACCATTTGCAGAGGCGATTAAGATCGGGGAAATGGTGGAAAATGGTCTGAAAACGGGCCGGATTTTGAGTCAGTCGGCCATCAGAGCAACCTCCCAAGCCATGCAAGGCGGGTCTGGAGGAATGGCCAAAGGTAAAAAGAAAGAGGAAACGGTTAAGGCAGCATCAGGGGCAAGAAGATACCGGGCTCCTAGACCTGTGTTTTCCAAAAGAACCCCTCAACATTACTACCCTCATGATATGGCTTATGCTCCTCCACCTTATGCGGTCATGAATGCTCAACCCTTTGCTCGGCCTCAGCCACATGCCAATAGAAACCAAGTTCCATTCCCAAGAAGTCAGCCTCCCCACCAAAACCACTATAATCCCCGTCCTCCACAGAATAACTTTCCTCCCCGTGAGCCACCCAGGAGGCAAACTTTTACTCAAATTGGTGAATCTTACTCCAATTTTGTTTCCAAAACTTGTCCAAATGGGTCTATTGCAGCCCGTTCCTCAAAACAGACAAAACCCGACATCGCCTGCCTATAGAGCTGGTGTCAGGTGTGCATACCATTCAGGGGCAGAGGGCCATCATACTAATGACTGTTGGACTCTGAAACAAGTGGTGGAGAACTTAATAGAGCAAGGGAAAATTGTGTTGAGGGATGAGGATGTCCCAAATGTGACCAATAATCCGCTGCCCGCTCACAACAACGGGCCAGTAATCAGGATGATCTGTGAGGACAGAGAATTCGATCCAGCCTTAAAAGCTATAATTGCTATTGCCGATGCAGAAAGAAAGCCCGAAGTGGCCCCGAAGCAAGAGAAAGGGGAAAAGAAGAGCAAAATCACCAAGACAGAACCAGAAAAGAAAGCTGATTTGAAAAAAGGAACACAAATGTACGTACCCAAGCAAGCCTATGTGGTACTGGGGACAATCAAACCACCTCGGCTGAGTGAGCTAGTGGTTATTGGACGCGTACCACAGAAGCCTATGACCAACCCTGCTGCGGTACCATGGAATTATCATCAGACGATGGTTACGTACAAGGGTAAAGAGATCTTGGGAGAGCTGCCAGAAAACCCCCCTGTTGAGAAATATTCAAATGTAGAGGAGGTAAACAATGCCACCAGAAGGCGTTTCCTGCCTAAGAAGCCTGTGAGTGCTGAGGAAGCAGAAGTGTTCTTTCAAAAAATGAAAATGGCCGATTATGAGGTGGTACATTTGTATGAAACTTTTGTCAAGCCTAAGTATAGTAAAGAGGAAGATGATGAGGTTTCCATGGCTGAAGACATTGAGGAACTACGTGGGGCAATGAGGAAAATGCTCTACGAAACCCATATGGTCCAGCCGGGAGAGGGCACTAGCACCGCTGAGGTGTTATACATGGGACCAAGCGCCAAGCTTCAAAACTGGAAGGCTACGCCATTCCTGATCAGGCCGGAGTCCCGGTAGACCCGTCCTGCTACTTTTTCTGCATCCCGAGTTATTCCAGGGTGTAACTCGGATGTTTCCTGTAGTTTCTTGTCTTTAAATTCCCGAACGTGAACCCTGTTATCTTCAAAATTCCAAGAAATGAAATCAATATTTCATCGTTTATTTTTCTTTATTCTTTCTTGATTTTGCTAGTTCTCTCCTTCATTTCTTCTCTTCCAGTTTTAATAATTGCAGCTTTAAATAACATGACATGCTTGCAGACTTCATTTCTAGATCCCAAAACACTGTTAGATTTTCGAAATAATGAGTCANTTATGCTAATATTGATTTTCGTGCAAAGTTGGTCCGATTGCATTTTCCCGGTGAGCCTGTCCTTGAATGGAAAGGTAATGCAACCACGCCCAAGGGTAAGTTTATTTCATAACTTAGGGATCAGAAGTTTATTGCTAAAGGTTGTATATACCATCTGGTTCATGTCAGGGAAATAGATAAGGAGCCAGCGACTCTTCAGTCGGTTCCTATTGTGAATGAATTCCCGACNGTATTCCCTCACGAGCTTCCAGGAACTTACCCCCGAAGGAAATCGATTCGCTATAGATTTGCTTCCTAATACGCAACCTATATCCATTCCTCCCTACAGAATGGCTCCTGCAGAGCTAAGGGAATCGAAGGAACAACTGAAGGACTTGCTCGATAAAGGCTTTATTAGGCCAAGTACATCCCTATGGGGTGCTCCGGTGCTCTTTGTTCGAAAGAAAGATGGCTCCTTGCGGATGTGTATTGACTACAGGCAACTAAATAAAGTCACTATCAAGAATAAGTATCCTCTTCCACGGATTGATAACTTGTTCGACCAGTTACAAGGTGCCAAATGCTTTTCGAAGATTGACTTGTGATCCGGTTATCATCAGCTACGAGTCAGGAATATTGATATCCCAAAAATAGCATTTAGGACGAGGTATGGCCATTTTAAATTCCTTGTCATGTCGTTCGGGCTTACAAATGCCCTAGCAGCCTTTATGGATCTTATGAACCAGGTATTCAAACCATTCTTGGATGAATTTGTGATTGTGTTTATTGACGACATCCTGATATATTCACGATCGGAAGCCGAGCATGCGGACCACTTGCGAGTTGTATTGCACACTCTCCAGGACTACAGGTTATATGCTAAATTCTCTAAATGTGAATTTTGGCTAACTTCTGTAGCTTTTCTTGGTCATGTTATTACCGGCGATAGTATAAAGGTTGATGGCCAAAAGATTGAAGTTGTGATGACTTGGCCGAGGCCCTTGAATCCGACAGAGGTTCGTAGCTTTTTAGGCTTGGCAGGGTATTACCGAAGGTTTGTGGAGGGATTTTCCTCTAACTCTGCACCATTGAAAAAACTGACACATAAGAGAGCTAAGTTTCAGTGGACTGAGGCATGTGAACAAAGTTTTCAGGAGCTAAAGAAAAGGCTTACGACGGCACCTGTCTTGACTCTTCCGGGTGGCACTGAGGGTTATGTTGTATATTGTGATGGCTCGAGAATTGGCCTAGGTTGTGTTCTTATGCTGCATGGTAAGGTTATCGCGTACGCCTCCAGACAGTTGCGAAAACATGAACAGAACTATCCTGCACACGATCTTGAGTTAGCCGCAGTTGTCTTTGCCCTAAAGATTTGGCGGCATTATCTATATGGGGTTTATACTGATGTTTTCACCGACCACCAGAGCCTTCAGCATTTATTTAAACAGAGGGAGCTGAACCTACGACAAAGAAGATGGCTAGAATTACTAAAGGACTATGATGTTGATATTTTATATCATCCCGACAAAGCTAATATTGTTGCTGATGCCCTTAGCCGGAAGTCCATGGGCATTCTAAGCCATATTGAAGTTGATAAGGTCNTATAGAAATTCAAAATGCTAAAAACAATGACATATACCACTGCAAATTAAAACGTGAGATTCTGACAAATTCTTAATGGTTGCCTTAAAGGTAAAAAGAAGGTAAATTTCATGAAGAAACAATTGATGCCAAGGTGTCAGTCATGAAGATCTAGTGTATATGTGAACAATTTCCAAACCATCGTGTTGCCATTTACACGAGTAGATTAACCCTCTAATTCAAGAAGAATCCAATTGAAATACAATGCCTTCAGTATAATTGAGGTGTGTTTGCTTTAACAGAATACACCAAATGTGACATGCCATCAAGGTTTGCCAAAAACTTCGCGATTAACTTGACGAAAATTTCTAATCACCTAAGCATATGGAATTCAGCAGAATCAGACACACTTAAAGCAAATTAGTAATGAGAAACACTTAAAATTGGAGTACTTGAAAGTTAAACATGGAGTCAAATAAGGTTCACTTTAAAACACAGAGAAAAATCCATCAGCGATCATGCCAAACAAACCATTTAAATCAAAACCAAGATTCATATCTCCACATACCTCTATTTAGAAATAATAACACATTTAACTCAAAGGCAACAAAACCTAAATCTATAGCCCGTTTTAAGTATGTGCTAAACCAAACGTTTCGGCACCAATTCAAATCAAACTCACAAAATGTTGGACTTTAAAGACATTGAGCTTCAAATACTTTAAGCATTGGGCTTTAAAGTATAAGAGTGTGAATTGGAAATGGTGGGAAATAAAATGGAGGGAAATGAAAATTTGAATGAAGTGAGCTTTTGACTTGCACTTTGTCCCTCATTGGTGAGGGACAACTACATTTGTGTGCTTATATATAGAATCACTTCTTAAAGCTCTTAAAAGGAGTTGAAGAGAATGAACCCTCGCGCCGTCGTTGTCGCTCGCTCGGCTCGGCTTCGGCTTTGGATTTGTCAAATCGATCGATAAGATTATTTTTTGGACAAAATTTATTTAATTAATTATTTAATAATTAATTAAATGCCAAGATCACTGCTGAAGATTCAGAAGGATAGTCTGGCCGCGGTCCTGGCGTAACTGCGGTAGGACCGCACCAGAACCCTGCTGCAGATTCAGAGGGCCACTCTGGCCGCGGTCCTGGCCTAACCGCGGTAGGACCGCGGCAGGCCGCGTAAACTTCTGAAAAGGCACCTTTTCCAGAACAAACATCACACCTCTTCCAATAATTGCCTATAAATTCTGAGGCATGGCATCGTTTTTAACACACCAAAAACATTACAGAACTTCCTTCTTTCTGAAAATACTGCATTCTAATTCGCAGTCTCTCTCTCTCAAATTCGTAAGTGTGATTTTTCTCCGTTCTTTAAGTTCGTTGGTATCCTGTAGTTTGTATTGTCACTGTTGCAGGAAGGTTTATTCCGTTTTATCCTGGGAGGATTTAATCCATTACCTTGGCAATATGTGAGGGGGTTAAAATTCCTTAAGGACGCACAAGCAAATTGTGGACTCGGAATATTTATTAATCTTTACTGTTTTTCTAGTTTCTTTTATTCTTCTAACAGTTTTCAGATTTTGAGTTTTAACACAGTAGCAACAACAAGCTTAAGGAATTTTAATACTAACGTTTCTGTGTTGAAATATATATTAAACTGTTATTTATATTTTGTATATTGTTTTGGAGACTAAAGCCTTCAAGCTTTCTACTCCAATAATATTTATGTCCGGTTTAAAGTATATCAAAACTTTACCAGAATAATAAACGTACGGGTTTGAAGTATATAAAAACTTCACCATCATTACGTGTTGTATGTTTGGTTTGGTGTTTAGTTTGAAGATATCAAAACTTCACTAATTTAACCAAGTTCTATTTTGTTCCCAACTTTACAGAAAAATGACGAATGAAAATCAAACTAATGGAAATGTTGCGGGAACGGGTGCTACTGTTACGAGTGTTGCTGCCTCGTCAAGCCGTTCACCTCCTGTTCATGCTATGGCACCAGCAGAAAAACCCGGAAAGTTTTCCGGTATTGACTTCAAACGTTGGCAAATGAAGATGCTCTTCTATCTTACTACGTTGAGTTTGCAGCGATTTATCAAGGAGGATCCTCCGGTCCTGGCTGAAGGCACTCCGGATGACGAACGATTTGTTGTAACTGAAGCATGGAAACATTCTGATTTCTTGTGCAAAAACTACATTTTGAGTTGTTTGGAAGATGCTTGTACAATGTCTATAGTGTCATGGAAACTTCAAAAGCGTTATGGAATGCGCTTGAGAAAAAGTACAAGACTGAGGATGCCGGACATAAGAAGTTCGTGGCTGCAAGGTTTTTGGATATCAAGATGATTGACACTAGGTCGGTCATAACTCAAGTCCAAGAATTACAAGATATTGTGCATGGCCTCCTTGCTGAAGGTATGGTCATTAATGAGGCCTTTCAAGCCGCCGCTTTCATTGAGAAATTACCTCCGTTGTTAAAAGATTTTAAGAACTATCTAAAACACAAGCAGAAGGAGATGACGCTTGAAGACTTGATTGTTCGTTTGAGGATAGAAGAAGACAACAATAATGCTGAAAAGAAGTCACGTGGAAACTCGACAAAAATAAGGGCTAACATTGTTGAGGAGGCGCCACAAAATAAGAAGAGAAAAAAGGCTTCTGGACCAAAGAATTACCCAAGCAAGAAAAAGTTCAAGGGTAATTGCCACAACTGTGGAAAGTCTGGGCATAAGGCCGTGGACTGTCGTGCACCAAAGAATGATGTACAAAAGAATAAGAAGAAGAAGAATCAAGCTAACATGGTTGAAAATGCTGAAGAAATGGAGGACTTGTGTGCCATGTTGTCTGAATGCAACTTGGTAGGAAATCCTAAAGAATGGTGGATAGATTCTGGAGCCACCCGCCATGTTTGTGCTAACAAGGAGTTATTTTCTTCTTATGCCCCCGCAAGACCCGACGAGACAATTTTCATGGGAAATTCATCTACAGCCAAAATTGAAGGAGTTGGCAAGATTGCATTGAAGATGACGTCGGGAAAAATAGTAACTGTAAACCAAGTTCTCCATGTTCCAGAAATTCGCAAGAATCTTGTGTCTTATGTGTCCAAGTTCAGAGGGAGCTCATGGGTCCCAAGGCAAGGCTCACATAAAGGGGGCAGAAATTAAGTTCTAAAAAGATAGTGAAAGTGCAGGAACAGAGTTTTTTTTAAAAAAACTGAGGGAATAAAGGAGAGGGGAAAGGGTGATAGGGAGACAGCCATTAGCATTTCACAAAGTTAATGACTCCATACAGAGGGGTAGGGGTTGGGAATCCATTGCAAGGAGCCTTTGTAATTAGGCATGGGTTAGCTTTGGGCATGCTCAGCAATGGAAAATGCTGACATGCCTGTAAACCAATCAGAATACACAACATCTAGAGGAAACATGGAGGTTATGATCCCAGGGGATCAGGTTTGGGTCATGCACAGCAATGTCCAATGCTATCGTGCCCCAAACCAACCACAAGTATTAAACACATTGGGGTAGGGGTTTAGGATCCACAAGTCATGATACATTAATTCTGAATAGAAGAAGAGGAAATTACGGCATGCTTAATAATGGTACTGGGTTAAATACAAACAGTAGACAAACAAGGATGCGAGAGACAGTAAATAAGCATGTTGTTGTTGGTGCAGAAGCTTAACTAGAACATACCGGTAAAATGCAGATGCAGAAAAAAAAATAAACAAGTTTTTCACAACCTAGCCTTGGCTTTCATCCGGCTAGGTGAGGCAGCAATACAAGTAGTAGCAGAGAAAAGAGAGAGATTTAGTGGAGTGTGTGTCTAAACTCAAGTGTTTTATGCCTTGTGTTCTTGTTTTGAAAGAAGAAGTATAGGGTATTTATAGCTTTCTGAAAATGAGTAAAAGAGAAGTAATAAGCTACAAACATGGAAACAATCACAATTCAAGAACAATTATACAAGTGATTGCCTTTAATTAAGGGATCACTTAG
>NC_031995.1:87082698-87097134 GCF_001879085.1 Nicotiana attenuata | reverse complement strand
GTTGAAAGGAATTCAAATCCTTTAGACTTAATTCACACAGATATTGTGACATGAAGTCAATACCATCTCGCGGTGGAAAAAAGTATTTCATAACTTTTATTGACGATAGTACTCGATATTGCTATGGTTACTTACTTAATAGTAAAGATGAAGCAATAGACGCATTTGGAAAGAAGGGGAAGCTCAGCCCCAGGTGTGTTGGACCGTATAAGATTATTCGGAGGATTGGTAGGGTGGCGTACGAGCTTGATTTGCCTTCAGAATTGGAAGCAGTCCATCCTGTATTTCATGTATCTATGTTGCAGAAGTGCATTGGAGATCCTTCACGTATTACGCCCATTGAGGATATTCACATTGCTGAAGACTTATCTTATGCAGAGGTACTAGTAGCTATTTTAGATTGGCACGTAAGAAAGCTTCGAACTAAAGAAGTGGCTTCCGTGAAAGTGTTATGGCGAAATAACAACATCGAGGAAATGACCTCGGAAGCTGAGGAGGAAATGAGGAAGAAGTACCCCCACCTATTTACGACTTAAGGTGAGTCGCATTTAAATAATTGGCAATTATTTCTTTACAGCAACTTAATTGGATTTTAAATGACTTGAAACTGCAATTTAAATTTCTTATTGCGAGATAGCAATACGAAGCCTAGTAGTTGGAATCTTCAGAATTTGATTTATGCTTTGCAAATGTAACAAATATAGCCTCGCAAATAATGTATTAGCGGAAAAGAAATGAAACCAAGGAATTGACTTGACCCATTCGCGGACAAATGTTCTTAAGGGGGGAGACTGTGAGACCCCATGTGTTTTTTTTCTCTCTTCTCTTACGTAATATGCGTAACGTGGCGTGGTTAGGTATATATGATTGGCTATAGCACATTGGGAGAATAAGACTGAAAATGTGTGGTAATATCAAGGAACTAAACTAAAGCTTTAGGTCAAAGGAATCTCTTAAACAAAGGTTCGTGGTTAAAGAAATGGCTCGGGTAGCACCCCGCGCGTTCGGAAGGTTTAAGTTAACTTGCACCTGTGGGATAAGACTAAGAGTGTCTAATATGCTAAGAATAATGTGTTATGAGGTATTATAATATCACACTGGTCACATGTTAAGTTTTGGAGTCAAGCAAGTTGCGAAATAAAGGTCGGCAAAAGTTATCGTAAATTTCTCAAATAAATTTTCTAAACTTTGGGTAAAATGTATCAGATTATTTTTCCTGATATATAAAGACTCATGGGACTCACAACCTACCGAATTGAAGGTCTACGAGTATAGTTTGCAACCAAAGAAACCTCACATCAAACCAACATAGGAGTAAAAAGTTATGACTGTTTTACCGCGGACTGTCCAGGTTGAAACCGGGTCGCGAACCGAGTCGGGTCAAACAAGTGGTATAAGTCGGCAAATTCGATTTTTAAGATCTCAAAACATTTCATTTTAGTCCCAAAACAGTGAGCAAGCTGAAGACAAGGTTCCATCGTGTTCTTGAGTGATTAAGGTGCATTTTTAACGATTTCTATCGTTAAAGTTTGCCCCCGTGCCTAGAAACGCAATCTCTACACTTTGCAATCGTTTCCCCCTCCTATTAGCTGTGTTTGGAGCTATTTTTGGAATATAGGAATTTGTTGTTCTTGCTGGTTCTTCAGGCTTGATACTTGGTTTGCCAAGGTAATCATCTTGGGACTCTTTTATGATCGTTTTTACAAAGTTCTACGGACGTTTCGTCAAGTTAGGGTCATATGGAAAATCTGCCGATTTAAACTCAATTATGAACTATTTATAGGTGCGTATAATCTGCATATATATAGTGTTTGTGAAGCTTAGGACGTAAGGAACAACTTTCGTAAAGGAACTACAGGCATTCAAACGTTCGTTGGAGAGGTATGTTAAGGCTAAGCTCCGTCCTTCCTTTTTGCACGAATTCTGGGAAATTCCTAAGACGCCAAATGTGTTATTTTACTATTCTATTGCTAGAAAGACCTTCTGTGAATGGAATTTGGATCGTAGCTGAAGTATTTTCATGATGCTATTAGGTTGATATTCCACTCGTTCGGTTAAATAGGGTATTTGACATCTATATATGTCATTTTGTCGGTTTTCTTAACTATATGTCTATATATATGAATTCTTATTCATCTTTGGGTTGTGTGACATAAAAATAAAGGCATTTAGTATTTGCGATCAGTCCTTCTTCCTTGTTAAAGTGTATTTTAAAATCTCTAAAGTGACACGTCGATTTCCAAAAATCTCAAGTATAATTTTTATGTTTAAACAACTAAAACACTTGATTATTGAAATACTTTCTTTTACTAATCATCAAAAAATCAGGTATAAGGACTAAGTGAAGTACCTTAAGCTTTTTATCAACATCTTCAGAGTTAAGTTATCTTTCTAAAAGTCGAGTTATGTTTTCAAGCTTATTAAAAAAAAACATATGAGGTTCCACGAGACAATTGTATGCGATACAAAGGTGATTATGAGATTATGAGAATAAGTGTACCAATGAGCCAAGATTGGCTAAGTTCTTGTTATGGCCTATTATGTACATTCAAAGTTCATATCATACATGGCATATTATGCATGGACTTCGAGCTATAATCGGAGGTAAGAGGCCTATTTTCCCGAAAGACTATATATATTGTACAGATGGCCACAGGTTGGCAATATGATACCGGTTAGCTACCGGGAGAGACCGCCATTGCTAGCATTTGGTTGGGTATGTCATGCATTTGCATCAATATATATGTATTCACGACATACGATTACACGAGCATACCATGCATATTTGATTACTATGAGGTCAGATGTCGGCCATGGAGGCTATCAGAGTTTCAGTGTCAGGTGGTATCTCTATTACTTTTTTTTTTACATCAGCTATGTATGATTCTACTTTCTGCCTTACATACCAGTACATTTTTAGTCGTACTAATGTCCCGTTGCCTGGGGACACTGCATTTTTGTTTCGTGCGTGCAGGTCCAGGTAGGGACTCTGATCGACCCCTCCGTTAGGATTTCGGGGTTCACCTGTGAGTTGGTAAGCTCCACCTCTTCCTGGAGCTTTCATTGGATGGTTACTTTTGTTGTACAATTTGGGTATAGTCGGGGCCTTGTCCCGACAGTGCTTATGACACTCTTAGAGGCTATTGTAGACACAGTGTTCTGGGTTTCTTTTTGCAGCTTCCAGTCTCCAGCCCATAGGCTTGGCATGTATATATATGTGTGTAGGCATGTATGTCTCTAGTCGCAGCCTCGTCGGCCAGCTAGTACTTTATTATTTTGGCTCGTCGACCTTTGTTTATATGGCTTATTGTTATTCAGGTCATAACCTTAACGGTCCAGGCTTAGTATTTCAGATGTTGTGCTGCCCGATCCGTTGGGCCCCCAGTTTAGTTAGCTAGTATGTTTAGTGGCTAACTCGATCGAATACAGTATCGAGTGCCAGTCGTGCCTCCCCTAGTTTGGCGCGTGACCATCACCCTTCGTGCTTTACACTCTTTCTTACCAAGCATATGAGTATCAATGACAAATAAGGCAGGACGCACAAATAACATCAAGGAGAGTGCTTAAACGAATATTCCAAACACATTCCAAATCACAACTTTCCAAGTCAACAATGGTTCAACAACCCTCAAGAACCGTATTATTCAAATACTTCCAAAATCTCATAAATGATCCAAAACACAAGTATAGAGCCTAGCATCTCAAGAAATTCAGTTATAGTAATGTAGTAATGATATTGCACAGAGATGACCGAATTAGACACATCGATGTATTCTTACAATTTCCATCAAGTTTAATCAAGTTATAACAAACTAAGTCTTGATATCTATCATTTAATATTATGTCCTTAGTATCTAAGAGTCAAACAAGGCATTAAGCAGAATGTCACAAAATTCTACAAACACAAATATAACATAATCCACCCCTCGAGCATGATTAACCCTGGCACATACATATACGCTCGTCACCTCATATATGTATCACCCCCGCATGTAGCAAACAATGACAAATAGGAGGAAAAATTCCTTCAACAAAGTTAGGCAAAACACTTACCTCGATCCGGCTAACTCAACACTTAACTTAGCCTTTTCCTCTACAAATTTGCCTCCGCTCGACTCAATCTAGCCAATGACGACTTGAATACACCACATGTCACACCTCCTTTTTTACACACCCGAAGGTAGTATAAGGGAGTTTTTCCAATTTAAGTGACATTATTCGAAATGAGATTATTTATTTATAAGAGTCGCCACTTGGGATAGTTTATTTTTGGTGTCCCAAGTCACCGGTTTATTTTAAATCCCAAATCGAGGAAATTCGACTTTCCTTTTGAAGTCTGCGAACCAGAAATTCTGAATAAGGAATTCTGTTAACCCGAGGGAAGGTGTTAGGCACCTTCGAATTCCGTGGTTCTAGCATGGTTGCTTAAACTATTATAATTGGCCCATTATCTGATTTTAATTCATGTTCTAACCTATGGTGCAATTTTAAACTTATTAACCGCTTTTTATTAATTTTAAAGAAGATTTAACGTCGTCTAAAACATGTCTTTGGACAGCGTCACATGAAATGCACCCGCAATCCGAAAAATATTTTATTAGGAAAGTAACTTTTTAATAGCGTGCCTAAAGCAACTACGCACTTTCATATTTGCGAGGGCCATGAAAATTCAACTAAATGGCACGCCTCGATTTCTAAGGATTAAAATTAATTAAATGAGGGCCATGCAATTGAAGATTTTATTTGGCATGGCACGCCTCGATTCTAAAGAACTTGTACTCGAACAGAGCAATCACGGATATTCTTGATTTCTAACGATTCTGCAGTTATTGCAAAGCCAGGAATTAAGGATTCGATGATGGGAACAGTAGTGTTCGGCCATTATAATTAGACATAACATCACTTTGACTAAATAAAATCCAATTGAAAGAGGAAATCTGACACTAATTTCAGCAAACTATTTTCAACCGACGAGATTAACTATGAAGCAATTTCGACCGAGGAAACCGGTATTACACCCATGATAATCCAAATTAGTAATATCAGAAGCTTACTCAAACCCCATTTGTGTTAGAACAAGGATGTGAATTTAATCCCAATTCTACTGAACAATTACGTCTACATAAAACAGTAAACAACTCCACATTCTTAGAGATTCAATAGTCTAAATTTTAACAAAATAAAATGAACAAACCAATATTGTAGACTGATGAACGGAACCATCCAAGCATAGTAAACAAAATTAAACAAGAAAACTCATCACAAATATTCGAATAATTTGGTAAAAGGAAAACGAGAGAACCTCCGTTTGCTTCCAAGTGAGTCAAATGGACATTTCATTGATGAATCCAAAATTGCAATTCAAAATATGAAACCAGAGAATGACCCCGAACGGAACACGGACTCGACGACCTCGAACGGGATAGCATAGAGCTGGTAACCAGAATTTCTGACTGGTTCGAGCTCGAGCTTCGGATCTGGAAATTGTGGTCGTTTTCAGGTGGTCTAACTGTTGTTTCCGGCGAGTCAGACGCTAGCAGCGGCTCTGTGTGTGCGCGTGTTTTTCCGGCGAAAGGTCAGGTTGGTGATGGAATTTGGCAGGGGTGGCTGTTGGGTTTCGGAAGATGGAGATGGGAGGGTCCTTATTTGGTGTAGCTGCTGCTTCGTCAATGAATGCTGGTGCCAATTAACAAAATATTCCTCTAGGGAGGCTTTCCTTTCAATCAATGAAAATCCTTAAGTACAACACATTGTGATCTTCAGTCCAAGGATGGACGTCTCCCCAAAGTTAGAGATGATAGGCGTTAGGTCTAGTCTTTGTATTTTAGCTGATGACTTCTCAAATGTATTGCGGTTGGGTTTTTAGAGTGTTTGTGGTGTATAGGGTGTGTGTATATTTAGGTTTTAGGTAATATTATATAGGGGTAGGGATTAGGTTAGGGGTATGGCCTAGGGATTATGGGCTAGGGAATTANTATGGAAATGTTGCGGGAACGGTGCTACTGTTACGAGTGTTGCTGCCTCGTCAAGCCGTTCAACTCCTGCTCATGCTATGGCACCAGCAGAAAAACCCGGAAAGTTTTCCGGTATTGACTTCAAACGTTGGCAAATGAAGATGCTCTTCTATCTTACTACGTTGAGTTTGCAGCGATTTATCAAGGAGGATCCTCCGGTCCTGGCTGAAGGCACTCCGGATGACGAACGATTTGTTGTAACTGAAGCATGGAAACATTCTGATTTCTTGTGAAAAAACTACATTTTGAGTTGTTTGGAAGATGCTTGTACAATGTCTATAGTGTCATGGAAACTTCAAAAGCGTTATGGAATGCGCTTGAGAAAAAGTACAAGACTGAGGATGCCGGACATAAGAAGTTCGTGGCTGCAAGGTTTTTGGATTTCAAGATGATTGACACTAGGTCGGTCATAACTCAAGTCCAAGAATTACAAGATATTGTGCATGACCTCCTTGCTGAAGGTCTGGTCATTAATGAGGCCTTTCAAGCCGCCGCTTTCATTGAGAAATTACCTCCGTTGTTAAAAGATTTTAAGAACTATCCAAAACACAAGTAGAAGGAGATGACACTTGAAGACTTGATTGTTCGTTTGAGGATAGAAGAAGACAACAATAATGCTGAAAAGAAGTCACGTGGAAACTCGACAAAAATAAGGGCTAACATTGTGAGGAGGCGCCACAAAATAAGAAGAGAAAAAAGGCTTCTGGACCAAAGAATTACCCAAGCAAGAAAAAGTTCAAGGGTAATTGCCACAACTGTGGAAAGTCTGGGCATAAGGCCGTGGACTGTCGTGCACCAAAGAATGATGTACAAAAGAATAAGAAGAAGAAGAATCAAGCTAACATGGTTGAAAATGCTGAAGAAATGGAGGACTTGTGTGCCATGTTGTCTGAATGCAACTTGGTAGGAAATCCTAAAGAATGGTGGATATATTCTGGAGCCACCCGCCATGTTTGTGCTAACAAGGAGTTATTTTCTTCTTATGCCCCCGCAAGACCCGACGAGACAATTTTCATGGGAAATTCGTCTACAGCCAAAATTGAAGGAGTTGGCAAGATTGCATTGAAGATGACGTCGGGAAAAATAGTAACTCTAAACCAAGTTCTCCATGTTCCAGAAATTCGCAAGAATCTTGTGTCTACCTCACTTCTTGTCAAGAATGGATTCAAATGTATTTTTATTTCTAATAGTGTTGTACTAAGTAAGAATGATGAGGATGTAGGAAAAGGTTACCTGAATGAGGGCCTTTTTAAGCTAAATGTAATAGCAGTTCCTATCAATAAAGTTGATGCCAAGATCACTGCTGAAGAATCAGAAGGATAGTCTGGCCGCGGTCCTGGCGTAACCGCGGTAGGACCGCGCCAGAACCTTGCTGCAGATTTAGAGGGCCACTCTGGCCGCGGTCCTGGCGTAACCGCAGTAGGACCGCGGCAGGCCGCGTAAACTTATGAAAAGGCACCTTTTCCAGAACAAACATCACACCTCTTCCAATAATTGCCTATAAATTCTGAGGCATGGCTTCGTTTTTAACACACCAAAAACATTACAGAACTTCCTTCTTTCTGAAAATACTGCATTCTAATTCGCAGTCTCTCTCTCTCAAATTCGTAAGTGTGATTTTGCTCCGTTCTTTAAGTTCGTTGGTATCCTGCAGTTTGTATTGCCACTGTTGCAGGAAGTTTTATTTCGTTTTATCCTGGGAGGATTTAATCTATTACCTTGGCAACATGTGAGGGGGTTAAAATTCCTTAAGGACGCACAAGCAAATTGTGGACTTGGAATATTTATTAATCTTTACTGTTTTTCCAGTTTCTTTTATTCTTCTAACAGTTTTCTGATTTGAGTTTTAACACAGAGCAACAACACAAAATAGCCACAAAATCAAATTCCAAACAAACAAGTACCACACCTCTGCTGCACCTGTGGACACTCTACTTATACTCAAACCAAATTGAGGCAACAGATTCACAATGGTAACAAATGAACCCGAAACAATTCTAGAAGTTCAACATTAATCAAAGATAAGTACATGTTTGAGATAATGTACCTGAGAGTTTGATAACAAGCCAGCTACATAAAGGCTAAAATATGAATCTGAACTTTCAATTGTGCAACAATTTCACAATTCAAAATCGAACTAGGCCGCAGACGAACACTGGACTGAAACTCGACAACCTCGACAAATCGACGACCTCACTGGAAATAAAGGAACTCGGAGGGAATTTTTGTTTTCAAGTGTTATCTTGGACCGAAAATCGCCGGAAAACGTACACGATTAAACTGGTGCACGCTCAGTTCAACAATGGTAGGAGTCCGCCGGATTTTCAGAAAAAAGAAAAGAAAACAGAAGACGAATGAGAAGAGGACCGGGTCTGAAGGTTTCAGAAGAGACGCCGGATTTGAAGTTTTCAGTCACGTCAATGGCCCTTTGTCACTGTTGGTCGCCATTTCTGGTGAGATTTGGTGAAGGCGGCTGGAGACGGGTCTGTTTAGTTAGGGGTCGTTCTTTAGGCTTTAGCTGAAACCATCGAAAATGGCCTAGAAAAAGCTGCCATTGACGGAGACGAGTTCAGGGGTCGATTTTGTTAGTTCCTGCGGCACTCTCCTCTGATTTTCAGAGTGTATTCCTTAGCTCTAAGTCTGTTGCCTTGATTAAGCAGAGGACAATGGAATTTTTGCTTTTTTCTCTGAAGAAAGAGATCAAAACGATGGGGGTGGGATTTTTTGCACTGTAGCGGTTGATTGTGTTTTTAGGTGTTTGTGGTGTATAGGGTGTGTGTATATTTAGGTTTTAGGTACTATTATATAGGGGTAGGGATTAGGCTAGGGGTATGGGCCTAGGGATTATGGGCTAGGGAATTGTGCCAAAGACTAAAAAAAATGGACTACAAGATTTATAAAGACGGGATAAACCAACCTAAAACTAATTCCTCCTTCAAAAATTATGTACAATTATAATATACAAATATAAAACTAATTTTAATTAATTGAACTAAACTATAAAACATAAAACTATTTTTTGTGTTTTCAAGATTATATAAAAATAAAGATAAGGTACTATTTTTGTATATTTTTTATTTAGATTTACCAAAGATACGTAAACTAAATTTTTTTTTTTGTAATTTTCATTTTGTGACGAAATAAAGTAAAAGAGTCAAAATTAGTTGAAATAGCTATATTCAGCCTAAATTAAATATTTACATACTAAAATATGAAAAATCTTGGGGAGGGTCAAAAATCACATGTCTACACCACACGATGCAAGAGAAAATAATTTCAATTAATAAAGCTATGCTTTTTATTCAATTTCTAAAAAGTCAACAAAAGTCAAACTCTGGGTCCGCCCTGTCAAAACCCGGGTCCAAAGGTAGGTCTTGACTACCCATAACTTCACGTGTCCAAATATGTGTTTTGTTTTCAAATCTGAGTCTAATTCGACTCCCAAATCTCAAATTTTTATATTTCAAAACTTTGACAAAATCTCTAATTTTTTCCATAGTTATCCCATGAATTTGATGTTAAATCTTGTATAAAATCATGAAATATAGTTGGAAATTGATTAAAGATACTTACCCAATGATTTGGCATGAAAATCCCCTCTCAAAATCGCCTCACCTCGAAGCTAGGGTTCAAAAATATGAAAAAAATGAAGCAAAACCTCGGAATTCTCATCACTTAAGAGGCTGCAGATGTCGCACTTGCAAACAAAACTTTGCATTTCTCAATGAACAGTGTTTTCGCAATTGCCATAAATAGTTGGCAATTGCGCATGAACAGTATTTTCGCAATTGCCGTAAAAGGTTCGCAATTGCGAATGAACAGTGTCGCACCAGAAACCAGCAAAACCCAAACTTTTCCGAAATGACCCGAAACCACTCCGAAACTCATCCGAAACCTCCTGGACACAAACCATATATGATTTCAATTTTAAAACACGCTACGGACCTGCTCGCGTACTCAAAACAATGAAAAAGGTCGTCTTAACCCGATATTAACCATGGTCAAACTCCTAAGTTTCTTAACTTTACTAGTCTCTCAACCAATGATCCAAAATACACACAAGCCCCTTCGTACTCCAAACCAAAAGTGCACACCAGTCTAAAAACATCATACGAGCACGATCAAATCGCCAAAATAACACCTAGAACTACGAATTGGATACCAAATCAAATGAAATTTTTAAAAAAAGCTTTGAAATCTCTATTATTACCACCGGACGTCCGAATCACGTCAAACCGACTTCGTTTCCCACCAAATTTCACGGATAAGTCAAAAATATTATATTGGACCTGTATCGGACTCCGGAACCGAAATACGGACCCGGTATCAACAATGCCAAACATTCAATCAATTCTTAAAAATATTAGATTTTTCAGACTTTTAATGTTCAATAAAAATTCATAACTCAAGCTAGGGACCTCGGAATTCGATTTCGGGCATACGCCCAGATCCCATATATTAATATGGACCCACCGGGACCGTAAAAAATACGTGTCCGGGTCCATTTACTCAAAAGGTTGATTGAAATCAACTAAAATTAACTTTTTAAACAAAAATTCTTATTTTTATCAGTTTTTTGGCATATAAGCCTCCTGGGTCAATACCCGGATACGCAAATAAAGGAAGGCTAGAATGAGGCTCTAAAGGGTTCGAAACACAGAGTTTGGCTCTAAATCACCGAGCGAAGTGCAGATACTCAATACGACGATGAAGGAACACGCATAACCGCTTAACCACTCATTTGATCAAATTGCCAAAATAACACCCAGAACTGCGAATTGGACACAAAATCAAATGAAGTTTTCAAGAAAGCTTTGAAATCTCTATTTTTACCACCGGACGTCTGAATCACGTCGAACCGACTCCGTTTCCCACCAAATTTCACAGATAAGTCAAAAATATTATATTGGACCTGTACCGGAATCCGAAACCAAAATACGGACCCGGTATCAACAATGCCAAACATTCAATCAATTCTTAAAAATATTAGATTTTTCAGACTTTTAATTTTCAATAAAAATTCATAACTCAAGCTAGGGACCTCGGAATTCAATTTCGGGCTACGCCCAGATCCCATATTTCAACACGAACCCACCGGGACCGTCAAAAACAAGTTTCCGGGTCAATTAACTCAAAATGTTGATTGAAATTAACTAAAATTAACTTTTTAGGCAAAAATTCTTATTTTTATCAGTTTTTTTTGCATATAAGCCTCCTAGGTCAATACCCGGACTGCGCACGCAAATAAAGGAAGGCTAGAATGAGGCTCTAAAGGCTTCGAAATACAGAGTTTGGCTCTAAATCACAGAGCGAAGTGCAGATACTCAAAACGACCAGTCTCACTACTAGAATTCCGGAAAAAAGCGACCACAAGAAGCGACCAAACTGGCTTGGTCGCTATTTTGTTGGTTCCTTTAACTTAGAGACCAAAATTGGTCGCTAATTAGCGACCAACTTTGATCTCTAAGGTAAAAGGACCAAATATTCCGGGTTTTAAATATAGAGACCAACTTTGGTCGTTGTAGTTTTTAATAATATAAATTTAGCGACCAAAGTTGGTCTCTATATTTAAATTACGTTATTTATTTATTATTAATCAAAATATAGCGACCAACTTTGGTCTGTAAACCAAATATTATATTTTAAAATCTGGAAAATAGCGACCAAAGTTGGTTGCTTTTTTTTTAAAAATTGTTTTTAAACATAAGCGACAAAAATTGGTCGCTAATTGCAAGAATTTAATTATTTTTTAAACATAAGCGACCACAATTGGTCGCTATTTTCTAGAAATTATTTTTTTAATAGAATAGCGACCAAAGTTGGTCGCTTTTTAAGAAATCTGGGTTATTTAGCGACCAACCTTGGTCGCTATTGCCCAGAAAATATTTTTTTTAATAAGAAAAGCGACCAAAGTTGGTCGCTTTTTTGGTATAATTTTGGCAGAAACTGCCTGTTTTGGCAGCTACACCACCTGCCAGCATACCAAATTCCCTATTACAAGCAACAACAACAACAATACCATTAACAACAACAACACAAACACAACAACACAACAACAACAACATTAACAACAACATTAAAAACAACAAAGTATAAAGTTCAATAGAACTAACACATTAAGCTAACAAAACTAAGTTAACGCTTATTACAAGCCCATTCGAAAACTGGTTCTATTGTCTAGTTCAAAGTATATAAAGTACTCAAGGAGTGTTCTTTCAGCATCCTTGTCCGAAAGTTGGATTGCCTCGCCCGACTCATTAGGTGGCTGACTGCGTATGAATTCCTCCACATCAGCTGTGAAGCGAACTTATAGGAAAAATTACATTGAATTAGTATTTCAAAATTTATATAAAAGTAAATCAAAATACTTAAAGAAAAGTAAAAAAATTACATGTATAGTCGAGGCTCGGCCCTCGACCCACCTTTCTGAATCAGTCTCTTTCTTCTCTTTACAATACGAGTCTCATTGAATAGCTCATCTTGCTTCATTGGCATCATAAAGCTGTCTGGTGGCTTTGGTGATTATCCTCGTAGTACTATTACTCGGGATGAACTTGGATACAGAGAATAACTTGGATATAGTACCTGTTGTTCTCATTAGCGACAATGATGATGAGAAGGCAATGGCATATGTTCCAAACAGTGATGGTGTAGGTAGGAATTTAACATTTCCTAAGCAGGTAAAAGAAGAGGTTATAGAGGAATTCTCTACTTCATTTTCCAAGAGGAAAAGAAGTTTAATTGAGAGTGACAAGGTTGATGGTAATGGAAAGTTGTCCGTTGCTCATGGTAGTTCCTTTCATCTTTGTCATCACAAAGTCTCATGAGCAACGGACAACTTTCCATTACCATCAACCTTGTCACTCTCAATTAAACTTCTTTTCCTCTTGGAAAATGAAGTAGAGAATTCCTCTATAACCTCTTCTTTTATCTGCTTAGGAAATGTTAAATTCCTACCTACACCATCACTGTTTGNATAATTCAAATCTAACTAAGCTAAATTCAACACTAATTAAACTAATTAGTTAATAAAATTAATTAACAAAGCTAACTAAAACAATACCTAAACCCTAATCCTCAATAATGTTCAAAGAATTTAAACACTAATTCATATCCTTAAACTACAATACTGAAATAATTGAAACAAAAACTAGAAATAACAAATATTCAAGGTTATAATTCAAAACTAGGTTTTTTTTAGGTGGAGAAGGAGAGAAAGGGGCAGCGGCAGCGGCAGCGGCGGCTCCGGCGGTCACAGTGGTGGCGCAGGGTGGGGGGATTGATTTGTGTGAGGGAAATAGAGAAGGGGAGGGGAATGTGTTGAGAGAGAATTTGGGAAGAAAATAAGAGAACGGGAGGAGGAAACCCGTTTTTGACTCTGGATTTAGAAAAAGCGACCAACGTTGGTCGCTATTCTGGTAGCTAATTAAGTTCATTGACTGTTTGACCAAAATAGCGACCAACATTGGTCGCTATTTTTTGACTGTTTGACCAAAATAGCGACCAACGTTGGTCGCTATTTCTAAAAAAAATTAAATAACTTTTTTTTTCTATTTTGGTTTTTAAATATTATAAGCTATAAAAAATCTTATTACCTATAAATATTTATTTTATTTAACTACAATTATTACAAATAATTAAAAACTATAAGCATAATCTTAAAAAAATTATATTAACTAGGTAATCACTTTTAATAGATTATAATACCATGTATGTAATGGAATTTTTTAACTTATATTTAAGTATATGAGTAATTTCATACACACGCATAAACTATATTGTAATTGATGATCAATCTTATTCATTCATCACTAGGTTATAAGTCGATGAATCAATTATAACAGATTAATTGATATAAGTCGAGACGTTTTATTTTTAATATTCAACGATGCATCTGAGTAGGTTATAAGTCGATGAATCAATTTAAAATTTAAGCAATCCCTAAAAGAAACCAACCTTGTGTTCCTAGCGCTTCATGTTCTTATATATAGACACACACACACATACACATACACACACAGAGACACTTCACTGTAATACTATAATGTATATATAACATGTTATAGTATATGTTAGTGTGTGTATATATATAACACACACTTCGTGCTACTTTAACTACACATTAGCATGTTATAGTATATGCTACTGTATTCATTATTTATATTATAACAGAGTTAATGAATTATATTTATTCATCACTAGGTTATAAGTCGATGAATCAATTATAACATATCAATTGATATAAGTCGAGACGTTTTATTTTTAATATTCAAAGATGCATCTGAGTAGGTTATAAGTTGATGAATCAATTTACAAGTGTATCAATACCTAAAAGAACCCGGCCCTATGTTCCTAGCGCTTCATGTTCTTATATATATACGACTATCAAAGTGTGTATGTGTGTATATATATATATATATAT
>NC_031995.1:87072230-87081216 GCF_001879085.1 Nicotiana attenuata | reverse complement strand
TATATATATAGACACACACACACACAGACACTTCACTGTAATACTATAACGTATATATAACTTGTTATAGTACTATATGTTAGTGTCTGTATATATATATATAACACACACACTTCGTGCTACTTTAACTACATATATAGCATGCTATAGTACATGATACTGTATTCATTATTTGTATTGTAATAGAGTTAATGAATTACATTCATTCATCACTAGGTTATAAGTCGATGAATCAATTATAACATATTAATTGATATAAGTCGAGACGTTTTGTTTTTAATATATATACATGCATCTGAGTAGGTTATAAGTCGATGAATCAATTCATAAGTGTATCAATACCTAAAAGAACCCGGCCCTGTGTTCCGAGCGCTTTATGTTCTTATATATATACATACACACACACACACACACGCTTCGTTGTACTACTTTAACTACATATATAGCATGTTAGAGTATATTTTAGTGTATTCATCCCTTGTATTACAAAAGTGTTCGGATTACATTTATATTATTTAGATAGTAAATACAAAAGTGATTTTTAATTTTGATTAATGCTGACTTGAAAAGAGACCAACTTTGGTCGCTAATTATCCAGAAATTAAAATTAGCGACCAAAGTTGGTCGCTAATTTTTCAGAAATTCATATTAGCGACCAAAGTTGGTCGCTAAATTTAAATCAGATTTATTTATATTTTATATCATATTTAATATAATAATATAATTGTTAAACTTTAGAACTGGGTCCCAGATTAGCGACCAAAGTTGGTCTCTATCTGCTTCCCCTTTCGTAAGCGACCAACTTTGGTCGCTAACTTTGAATTATATTTATTTATATTTTATAATTTTTTAAATAATAATATAATTATTAAAATTTTATAAGTGGGTCCCCCTTTAGCGACCAAAGTTGGTCGCTAATTTCAGTATTTCTTTGACCAAGCAAGTCTGACCAGTCCGGTCAACATTTTGACCAAATTATCGACCAAAAAGCGACCAACCTTGATCGCTAATGTATTTATAATAATTATTTAATTATTTTCTCCAATTCAGCGACCAACTTTGATCGCTTTTCTTGGCAGATCAATTTTGGTCGTCAAATTTTGGTAGTTTTTTTTCCAGAATTCTAGTAGTGTCTGGTCGTTACAGTTCCACTTCCCTCTTTTGTTGAAACACGATCTCTTCTCTTTCTCCATGAATCCCAATTGAACAACTTCTCTCAAACAAATTTTGACGTCTCCCCTACAGCACTTGTTGCCAAGCAACAATCTTTATCTCATGGGCGTGGGCGTGGGCGTGGTAGACATTAAAATGGTGGTCGAAACTCTACTACTGGTCGTGGAAGGGGTCGACAAAATCTTGGGTCTCACAAGAACTTCTCTCCTTCATCGTCACACTATTCTCCTCGCCCATACTTTGCATCTATTTTAGGACCAACACCTTCAACCTTCCTTCCCTATTTTCCTAACTCCATGCCTACGCATGCGTTTGTCCAGTGTCAACTTTGTCTTTAACCCAATCATTCGGCCCGTGAATGTCCATCCCTTAATTCTAAGGCATACTTCTCTGATCTTTAGCCTTCCGCTTCAAATCATTCATTTGTTTCTCCCGGTGCTACACAGTGGGTTGTTGACACGAGGGCCTCATCTCACATGACTCCAAATGCAGGAAATCTTTCTTCTGTGTCTCCATACACAGGTTTTGATAGGGTTGTTGTGGGTAATGGTTCTCAACTTCCTATCTCATTTACTGGTAACGGTACTATCTCTACTCCATCTTCTTTCTTTTCTCTTAATAATGTTCTTATTGTTCCCAATCTTTCTACTAATTTACTTAGTGTTCGCAAGTTTACTTCTGATAATAAATGTTCAATTGAATTTGATTCTTGTGGTTTTTCTATTAAGGACATCAAGACGAAGAAAACTCTTCTTAGGTGCAATAGTCTCAGGCCCTTATATTCTTTCTCCTCCTTCATTGGTGATGTTGCTTCCAAAGCCTTTGTTGCAGTGCGTCTCTCTCTAGTTCTCTGCCATTAATGTTTAGGACATCCAAGTCATGCAGTTCTAGCTCGATTAGTTAGACAGAATAAATTTTCTTGTTCGTCTTTAAATAATTTAGATTCACTATGTAATGCTTGCCAACTCAACAAGCACCAGAAACTTCCATTTGTGGAATCTCAATCTTGTACTACTTTTCCTTTTGAATTAATACATAGTGACATTTGGACCTCTCCTGTTACCTCCTTTATTGATTTTCGTTATTATATTCTTTTTCGTGATGATTTTTCTAAGTTTTCCTGGGCCTTTCCTATTAAAAGAAAATCTGAGGCATTTCAAAAATTTAAAGATTTTCATTCTTATGTCTCAAATCAATTTTCGACGAAGATTAAAATGTTCAAATGTGATGGAGCTGCTGAGTATGTACGACTTGGTTCGTTTCGTGCCTTTTTTAATGATAATGGTATCTTTATGAATATCGTGTCCTCATACTCATCAGCAAAATGGAAAAGCCGAACGTATGCATCGTACTATTGTAAATATGATTCGTTCTTTAATCTTTCAAGCTTAGTTCACTTCCTCCTACATTTTGGGTTGAAGCTCTTAATACGGTTTTCCACATTTTAAATATTTCACCCTCTTCTACAATTAATTTTGGGACTCCTTTTGAACTTCTTTTTGGTAAGTATCCTACCTATGATCATTTATGGGTGTTTGGTTGTTCTTGTTATCCTAATCTTCGTGATTACTCTTCTCATAAATTAAGTCCCTTGTCTAAACATGGTGTATTTCTTGGTTATCCGTCAAATTAAAAGGGATTTAGACGTTTTGATCCAATCACGAACAAAGTCTATATTTCTAGACATGTTCGTTTTAATGAAAGCTTCTTTCCTTATCCTTTTCTTAAATCTTCAACATCACCCGTTAATTCCTCTAATTCACTGTTTCCAACTCCATCAAATTTCAGCACCTATCTACTTCCACATTTCTCTCCTCCTTTAGTTGTTCCCCACTATAATTTAAATTCTTGGAATTCTTTATCTATTAGAAACCTACAGACGTGTCCAAATGAATCACGCCATCCACATTCTCCAACTTTAAGGATAAGTTCTACTCCTAATAGCCCTCAACAACCGATTTCCAATTTGCACCAATCTATACCTTCTTCTTATCAAAATTTTTCCTCTCCTCATGCACCAATAATATCTCCAATTTCAAATGCAGTAAATTGCCACCCTAAGACTCCTTCTTCCTTTAGAGTTTTCAACCCCTCTTATGTATCTCCATCACGTCATCTAGATAAATCTTATCCTTCTAGATCAATTCCTTCTCATGCTAATTCCTCTGCCCTTCCCTCATCAGTATCTAATTCCGACCAATCACCTCTTTTCTCTTCTCTTAACTCACAGCTCCCTACATCCAAAACACACCACATGATCACACGTGCTCAAACCGGTAGTCTTAAGCCGCGAGTATTTCCTTCTTCTTTTTTTTATGACATTTCCTCACTCCCATACGAACCATCTTCTTTTAAGGAAGCTAATATGAATCCACATTGGAGACGAGCAATGGCCGAAGAGTATAATTCTCTTATGACAAATAATACTTGGGATTTAGTCTTACCTCCTGTAAATGTAAATATAATTGGTTGTCGTTGGGTCTATAAGGTTAAACAAAAATCATATGGTTCTCTTGAGCATTTTATAGCCCTTTTAGTAGCTCAAGGGTATAAACAACAATTTGGACTAGACTATGATCAAACTTTTAGCCCTGTGATGAAACCAGTCACCATACGCACTGTCCTTGCTCTTGCTGCATCTAAGGGTTGGTTAATTCATCAACTAGATGTTAAAAATGCCTTTTTACATGGCACTCTTAATGAACAGGTATACATGAAACAGCCTCCGGGCTTTGTTCACCCAAACTTTCCAAACCATGTTTGTCGGTTGAACAAAGCTCTTTATGGCTTAAAACAGGCCCCAAGGGCGTGGTTTCATCGGTTCACTTCTTTTCCTCTTCGTCATGGATTTAAAAACAGTAAATCAGACTGTTCTCTCTTCGTCTACAAGACTACAACTGATATTGCTACTTTACTTCTCTATGTTGATGACATTCTTGTCACTGCATCTTCCTCATCTTTGCTTTCCTCTTTGATTCATGGTTCGGTTTGGATCGGTTTTTCCCTAAAAAGAAACCAAACCAAGTAAGTCGGTTTTTCAAATATTAGAACCAAACCAAACCAATTAAGTCGGTTTTTCAAATATTAGAACCAAACTAAACCAATTAAGTCGGTTTTTTCTCGATTCGGTTTATGTCGAGTTTTGTCGGTTTTTTCGGTTATTTGTCGGTTTTTTCTTAAATATAAGACATACACTACCAAACACATATTTCAGCGATCACATTTTCAACGTAGCACTATCGAATCAATTGCCCTTTGAGAAATCTATTATTTATCAAGATATATTGATGATAATTGAATCAAATAGTGATAAATAATTTAAGGACTCAACAAATATATTATTTTTAACACAAAAGGATTCTTACACTTAATAAAAGAAAACTATCAATCAAACTAGAATGTAAAGGTAAAGAACTATACTAAAAGTGAAAACTATTAACATTTACCATAAAATTTTTGAAACTTTGTATATATATATATATATATATATATATATATATAGGTGTAATANGAGAGAGAGTTTGGGAAATTTTGGGAAGAAAATAAGAGAATGGGAGGGGAACCCGTTTTTGACTCTGGATTTACAAAAAGCGACCAACGATGGTCGCTATTTTGGTAGCTAATTAAGTTTTGACTGTTTGACCAAAGTAGCGACCAACGTTGGTCGCTATTTTTTGACCGTTTGACCAAAATAGCGACCAAAGTTGGTACGCTATTTCTAAAAAAAATTAAATAACTTTTTATATATAAAGCAAAATCAGTTTCCTCGATGAATCAATTATAACATATTAATTGATATAAGTCGAGACGTTTTGTTTTTAATATATATACATGCATCTGAGTAGGTTATAAGTCGATGAATCAATTTACAAGTGTATCAATACCTAAAAGAACCCGGCCATGTGTTCCGAGCGCTTCATGTTCTTATATAATATACATACACACACACACACACACGCTTCGTTGTACTACTTTAACTACATATATAGCATGTTAGAGTATATTTTAGTGTATTCATCCCTTGTATTACAAAAGTATTAACGGATTACATTTATTTTATTTAGATAGTAAATACAAAAGTGATTTTTAATTTTGACCAATTTTAACCTGAAAAGAGACCAACTTTGGTCGCTAACTGTTCATAAATTAAAATTAGCGACCAAAGTTGGTCGCTAAATTTAAATCAGATATATTTATATTTTATATAATATTTAAAATAATAATATAATTGTTAAACGGTAGAACTGGGTCCCAGATTAGCGACCAAAGTTGGTCTCTATCTGCTTCCCCTTTCGTAAGCGACCAACTTTGGCCGCTAACTTTGAATTATATTTATTTATATTTTATAATTTTTTTAAATAACAATATAATTATTAAAATTTTATAACTGGGTCCCATATTAGCGACCAAAGTTGGTCTCTATCTGCTTCCCTTTCGTGAGCGACCAACTTTGGTCGCTAAGTTTAAATTATATTTATTATATTTTATAATTTTTTAAATAATAATATAATTGTTAAAATTTATAACGTGGGTCCCCCTTTAGCGACCAAAGTTGGTCGCTAATTTCAGTATTTCTTTGACCAAGCAAGTCTGACCAGTCCGGTCAACATTTTGACCAAATTATCGACCAAAAAGCGACCAACCTTGGTCGCTAATGTATTTAGAATAATTATTTAATTATTTTCTCCAATTTAGCGACCAACTTTGGTCGCTTTTCTTGACAGACCAATTTTGATCGCTTTTTCCCGGAATTCTAATAGTGACACGAGTACTATAAGTAGTACGTAACCTTACCACAACTTGCATGATTTATACATGATTTACAATTTGGAAACGAGATGTGTTACCTAATGTTTTGAATATTGCATGTGGCACAGATCCTGTGCGGTACATGATATTGAAAACAATTTTAACTATATTGATGATCTATAGCGGACTTTTACATGAGACATTCTTATCGTTATTGAGATGTTTTTATTTACTTGGGACGTTTTATCGTTATTTGTTACTGTGACAAGTGCTTTTGTTATATAGCATCATATCAGTATTCTACGGTATATAATATGAAAACATATTCCCTCCGTTTCAAAAAGAATGAAGCTCTTTCCTTTTTAGTCAATTTCAAAAGGAATGAACGCTTTTTAAATTTGGAAATAATTTAATCTTAAAATTCCCCTTTTACCCTTAATGGTATGATTTATAGCCATACAAATATCTTGGATTGTTTTAAACTAAAAGTTTCAAAAGTTTTTTCTTTTTTTCTTAAACTCCGTGTCCAGTCAAATAGATTCAAACAAATTGAAACGGAGGGAGCATATAAATACCTAATGCAGCTCAACTTCTGCCCAAGTTGGTAAAGTCTAAATTTGAATGTTATGTTGGAGCAATCTTCTGGGCAAAATCAGCACAAAGCATTAGCATTTAGCAGCACGTTCTTCATTCTATCTGTTGAACTTCTTTCTTTTTTACGCCACTGTTCCACTTTCGTTTCCTTCTCCTTGATACGGTTTATTCCCTGTTCCAGTCTCTACACAATCAATTTGCAAAGTTTTGAATTTGGTTGTTCGGTATCTTCTTTCCCTTTATTTGTTGCTTTTGATCTCTTTATTTATATTTTCAATTGTTTTAAATCTTTGTCTTGCAATCAGTTTGTGACGATCCAAAGGGTCATCACCTGTTTCCTCATTCATTCCGCGCTTCCGAGACCTTGGAAACCTCATTTTTTACTTGCCTCGATTTGCGTGCGCAGTCCGGGCGCGTAGCCGGAAAGTTTATATGTTAAATTCTGTGAAAAATTTCAAAATGTGGCTTTAAAATGATTAAAGTTGACTTTGGTCAACATTTTTGGTAAACGGACCCGGACCCGTGATTTGACGGTCCCGGAGGGCCCGTAGAAAAATATGGGACTCGGGCATATGCCCGGAGTTTAATTCCGAGGTCTAGAGCCCGAGAAATGAATTTTTCTGTGAAATTATTTTTTTAAAATTATTAAGGATAATGGAATTGGAAATTTATTAAAAGACTGTGGTATCGGGCTCGTATTTTGGTTCCGACGCCCGGTACAAGTCTTATATGTGATTTAAGTGCTTCCTGTAAAATTTGGTTGAAATCGGACGTCGTTTGACGTGTTTCGGACTGTAAGTTCCAAATTTGAAAGTTTATGAAACTTAGAAGAAAATCATGTGTTTTGAGGCTTGATTCTATGTATATGATGTTATTTTGGCGATTTGATTGCACGGTTAAGTTCGTAGGAGATTGTTTAGTTAGTTTGGTTAGGAGCCCCGAGGGCTCGGGAGTGTTTCGGAGGTGTTCCGGGGTGTTTTGAACTTAGGAGATGTAGCAGATTTTCTGCAATTTTTGCACAGCTTTTTCCTTCTTTGCGTTCGCGGCTCAGTCCCCGCGTTCGCGTAGCTTTAATCCTCCCTTCATCGCGTTCGCGAACCCCGTATCGCGTTCGCATAGACCAAACTCCGGACCCCAGCACTTTTCTTCTACGCGTTCGCATTTGCCTCCACGCGATCGCGATGACTTGCCCAGCTTACCCTTCGCGAACGCGGCCCCCTTCCCGCGAACGCGAAGGGCATTTTTGCCCAATCATTTTAATACTTCAAAAACAGAATAGTTACGGGTTTTTACTCAAATTTCACACGAGCTCTCTTCTCTCCCAAGCCTTAGGAAGCCATTGAAGCCCCCATTCTTCAAGACCACTTGGGTAAGTAATTTCCTACTTATTTCCTTCATTATCCCTCATTAATTAGTAAGTTTCTAAGACTAAATATAATCTAGGGTTGAAATTGGGGGAAAAGGGTAGAGTTAGGGTTTTTCGATTTTCTTCGATTTAGACCTCGTTTTGGGGTCGAATTTGAAAACAAATTGTATATTTGGGCTCGTGGGGGAATGGGTGATATGGAATTGGTTCGAACCTCGGGTTTTGACCAAGCGGGCCCAGGGTCGATTTTTTTGGAATTTTGGGAAGAAGGCTTAGAAAACTATATTTAGGCATTGGGTTTGATTTTTTTAGCTTATATTAATGTTGTAAAGTCGTTATTTCATAGATTTGATTGAGTTGGAGCCGAATTCGAGAGGGAAAGCGCTCGTTGTGGATTGATTAAGCCGTGGAAGTTGAGGTGAGTGTTTGATCTAACTTTGGCTTGAGGGAATAGGATTAGAGTATTGTTTTGCTAATTGCTAAATGTTGAGTACGGTGTATTGGCATGGTGACGAGTATCTATACACTGGTGTCTAGCATGACTGTGGGTCCTTGTTTGTACTTATTCTGATATTGTTATGACTCTTCCATGTTAATTGATGAATTCTTTGTAATGTGAAGAGTATGGGGACTAATTATGAATTGTAAATTCTTTGGAGCGTTGGCTCGAACGATAAAAAGACTATTGAGTAAGAAATGAAAGAAATAGAAAGAGATATGATTAATCCCTTGCCGGGATGGTTTGAGTATATTGATTATCTCCCTTGCCGGGATGTGAAAGTTATTATTGTTGTTGCTCCCTTGCCGGGATTTAGCTGTTTGCTTGTATTTTCCCTTGCCGGGACGTTTCTTATTATTTGCATATCCCCTCGCCCCGTTTGGTTGTGATTACTGTTTGGGTGAGGAAGAGTGGTAATGCACGAAGGGACATTCCGTGCCATGTTTTGATTATTAATGCACGAAGGGACATTCCATGCCATGTTTTGCTTATTAATGCACGAAGGGGCATTCCGTGCCATGTTTTGATTATTAACTGTCACGTAAGGGACATTCTGTGTCCATTGTCTTGCCTTATTAACGCTACGAAGGGTACATTCGGTGCCT
>NC_031995.1:87061227-87072210 GCF_001879085.1 Nicotiana attenuata | reverse complement strand
GAAAGTAAGGTTAGTTGAAATGAGTTAGTAAGTTCTAGTTGAATAAAAGGGGTAATTTGGACACTTCAAAGAGAAAGAATCCTGTAGTAACAGATTAGGAACACCCTAGACTATTCTAGAATAGGGCTTTAGTGTAAGTTTCTGTAATTTAGTGCAGTGAATTGAGAAACAAGTCAAGACTTTCGGACTAATAAGTAAATTCTGAAAATAAAAAGGGGGGAAAATGAGTGAAGGCATTCCGGAACCTTCCTGCCCCCTTCCTGCCTATAAAAGGCATGTCTAATGCCTTAGTTAACAAGTTTGAGAAGACCTGAAAATTCCCCAAAAGTTTCAACCTCTAGAATTCCCCTAAAATAGTGTTCTACAAGTTTCGGGGATCTGAAATTTGAATTTCAAAAATCCAAATCCTAGATCTAGTTCTTCAAAAAAACAAAAAAAAACAACAGAAAACTCAAAAAAAAAGATACTCTTACATCGATTTTCTTAGATTAATTGCAAGTTTTAGCAATTAATTCGAGTGCCTAGTGTCGAGATTCAGTTTCAAGTTCGTTTTGGGTTTATTCAAGCTATTTCGGGTTGTTTCTAGCTGCTGAAACTCAGAAGTTGTCCTGATTGTGATTTTGAGTCAGTTTGAAGGTTGATCGAGTCTGTTTTGGGTGATTTCACTAGTTGATTGTTCATTTGTCGTTCATTCCTGGGTCATAGTGGTGCTAAGGGTTTTCAATTGATCCTATTGCTGTGTTGCTGCTGGATTACATTTGCTGAATATTGCTACTGCTGCTGATTTCTCCTTCTTTCTATTTTGGTTCAAATTCCAGGTACAAATCCTGAACCATGGTGATGTAACGTTTGATTTTAAGCTGTTGGAATGAAAGTTTACTACTCTTCGTCTGCTGGTCCCGTTTATTTCTCTTCATTTAGTCATAGCCTAGTTTAGCTAAACTCAGTTTTTAGCAGTCGAATATTGTAATTGAATCTAAACTGTATCGTACCGTGAACTGTTGAGTTTATGTTTGTTCATTGGAATGTTTATTCAATTAAATGACGCAGACGCCGAGGGACTCTTAACTCCGCATAACGACGCACTAGTAATATCTTTACTTGTACACGACACTAACGTGAAACGAGTTTTGGTTGATCCAGGTAGTTCTGTAAACATTATTTTAATACGAGTATTGCGCGAGATGCAAGCGGAGGATATATTGATTCCAAAAGCACACACTTTGTCGGGATTTGACAATTCTAGTGTTGTAACGAAAGGAGAAGCAATACTTGCTAAATTCGCAGAAAGCGTCGTTAAAGATACCAAATTTCAAGTCGTAGATATGGAAATGGATTACAATATGATTCTTGGGAGGCCATGGATTCATGACATAGAGGTTGTTCCTTCAACCTTACATCAAGTTATTAAATTTCCATCTCCATGGGGAATACGTCAAATCAGAGGCGATCAACAAACATCTAGAAGCATCAATTCCGTTGCAGATTCAACTGATAAAGGTGAAGACAAATAGCAATTACAGAATTCAGGCGAGGGTAACACGGTGTCAAACTCACCTGAACAAAAGCAAACGGATGTGGATTCGAGACCTGATACCATTCAAGAACCGGAGGAGAACGACAACATCAAAACAACGATAGAAGAGCTGGAGGTCGTGGTGTTATTTATACATTGGCCCGAGAGAAAAGTGTATATAGGAGCTAATCTTAGCCTGGAGGTAAAACGTAAATTGATTGAATTTTTAAAGGCTAATGCAGATTGTTTTGCTTGGTCCCATTCTGACATGACATGGATACCACCGGAGGTCATGACCCATAAATTGAATGAAGATCCATCATATCCTCCCATCAAGCAAAAGAAAAGAAAGCAAGGAACTTTCAAGAACAAGGTGATTCAAGAAGAAGTTCAAAAATTGTTAAAAATTGGTTCAATTCGTGAGGTAAAATATCCTGCCTGGTTAGCTAATACTATTGTGGTTCCAAAGAAGAACAGTAAGTGGCGAGTCTGTGTAGATTACACAGACCTTAATAAAGCCTGTCCAAAAGATTCTTTTCCTTTACCGCACATAGATCAATTAATTGATGCTACTGCATGGCATGAGCTATTATGTTTTTTAGATGCATATTCAGGCAATAATCAAATCAAGATGGATCCAGGAGATGAAGAAAAAACCTCTTTTATAACAGACAGGGGGACTTACTGTTATAAGGTAATGCCCTTTGGTCTTAAGAACGCAGGTGCAACGTATCAAAGGTTAGTTACCCAAATGTTTCAAGAACATTTAGGTAAAACCATGGAGGTATATATAGATGATATGCTAGTTAAGACTCAACATTCGGAAGATCATATATCACATCTGTCTGACACGTTTAAGATTTTCCGAAAATATAATATGAAGTTGAATCCAGAAAAATGTGCATTTGGTGTAGCATCAGGTAAGTTTTTAAGTTTTCTTGTTTCTAACCGTGGTATTGAAGTGAATCCTGCACAGATTAAAGCCATTGAAGAAATCCCTGATATACTTTCAAACAAAAAAGAGGTTCAAAGACTAACAGGGAGAATCGTAGCTTTCGGAAGGTTCATTTCTATATCATCGGAAAAATGTTTCAAATTCTTCTCGGCTCTTAAGAAGCAGGATCATTTTGAATGGGAGAGGAGTGTCAACAAGCACTTCGGGATTTGAAAACATACTTGTCAAATCCACCTTTGCTAGCAAAACCAAAGGCTGGGGAGAAACTTTTCATCTACCTTGCTGTTTCAGAAGTTGCGGTAAGCGCAGTTTTGGTTCGAGAAGAGCAGGGTAAACAATCTCCTATCTATTATGTTCGTAAATCTTTATTAGATGCAGAGACACGGTATCCACAATTGGAAAAACTAGCACTTGCTCTAATCATGGCATCTAGGAAGTTAAGACCATATTTTCAATGCCATCCCATTGTTGTAGTGACTGCATACCCCCTACGTAATATATTGCATAAACATGAATTGTCAGGGAGGTTAGCTAAATGGGCCATAGAGCTTAGTGAATATGAAATCACGTACCTACCTAGAACAACAATAAAATCCCAGATATTAGCTGATTTCGTGGCTGACTTTAGCCAAGGGATGCAACTAGAAGCAGAAAAAGAAGTACNAGCTACTCCTATAGTCGGTTTGGTTCGGTTTTTTTTCGATTTTTTTCTGATTAAGAGGGTGTTTGGCTAAGCTTATAAGCTGGTCAAACAGGCTATAAGCACTTTTTGGCTTATCTACGCGTTTGGTAAAATTAAAAGTGCTTATAAGTTAAGTGCTTATAAGCCAAAAATAAGTCAAAAGCAATAAGTTGGTCTCCCCCAACTTATCAAATTTTAGCTTATAAGCACTTTAGGTTTGACCAAAATATTTGCTATTCTATCCCTAAAATACTTCTTTTTAGAACAAAACTCTTCTTATACCCAGTTCTTCAGCTGTTTATTATTAATTTCAGCACTTTTATCCAAACATGTAACTGCTTATTTTTTAAATCAGCTTCAGCACTTAAAAGTGCTTTTCAGCACCTAATGCTTATCAGCTACTCTAAATCAGCTAAGCCAAACGGGCTCTAAAACCAAAACCAAACCAAATTTGATCGGTTTTTAAAATTCAAAACAAAAACCAAACCAAACCAAAAAGTATCGATTTTTTTGGTCGATTTGGTTCGGTTTTTCGGATTTTTATGAACAACCCTACTCAAGGGTTGTTTATTAGTGGCGGCTCTGTTGACCGTCTTGAATGCTATAGTGGTGCAGATTGGGCAGGTTGTCCATCAACTCGACGTTCACCTCAGTATTCTGTCTTTTTCTTGGGCCTAATCTTGTTTCTTGGTCATCTAAGAAACAAAATGCTGTTTCCCGATCCAGTGCTGAAGCTGAGTATCGTTCAGTTGCTCATGCTGCTGCTGAAGTTACTTGGATGTGTTCACTTCTTCGAGATCTTCACATACCCCTTTCATCCACTTCTACTATTTTTTGTGACAACGTTAGCAGCATTTATCTCTCCCACAATCCTGTGCAATATGCTCGGACAAAACATATTGAAATAGATATTCATTTTGTGCAGGAGAAAGTTGCTTCTGGAGATTTGCAAGTTAAGTATGTTCCTTCCAATGATCAATATTTCACCCTTCAACGACAAAGGCTCTTCCTTCAACGAGGGTGCTCTTGTTACGTGACAAGCTCTGCGTTCTTCCACGTCACGCATCGCTTGAGGGGGGTGATAAGTATTGTATAATGTATACAAGGTAGCTTAGTCTTTTATATGTATTTATTCACTATAAATACTCCATTGTAAATGTATTTCAGATAATCAATAACATACACTGTTACATGTTATTTATTATTTTATTAATTTTAGTATGTACATATTGTTTAATTTTTTGTAGAATATAAATATGTCAACAAGAAAATATGCATCCGGTTATTCAAATCCATCTTGGCACCAATAGCTAGAAGATAGATTTTAAACAAAAATATATATTATAACATTCCTATAAATACTTAGGCCCCATATTAAACTTTCGCCTTAGGCCCCACGTGCGCTTGAGTCGCCCCTGTGTGGGATTTATACTCTATTTAACAATCGCATAATACGTGGATTCAATTCATGTGTACAATCACAGTATTATTCACGCATAATAATTCGTATATTATTATTTACCTAGAAAACAACCTATACCCTATAATTTTCGCACTAAGTAAAATGTAAGTAAACCAAATCATCCTATCCTAGCGTAGAGAGGACAAAGGCGGGAGTTGAGGTCACATCTGGTGGAGTCATGTCATTAGACACGAGCTAACAGAAGTCAAAGTGAAATAAATGACCAAATGGGAACGTGGCTACTCAGTCACATGGTTGGGGGTCTCATGCCGGACGTAAGGAGCCATTATATCAACTTATATCAACAACTAGTTTAAAAGCAATATTCGTCATTGCATTGTCCAGTAGTTCTGAAGCTTTGAGATAATTCAATTATGTGAAATTTGATGTTTCTTATTTAAGCTACCATCTAAAGGATATATGTCTAAATTAAGTCATACTTCAAGCCTGGTTTTGAGGTTTGTCAAAATTATTTGCACTTCAAACAAGTCTTGAAGTAGGGGGCATTTGTAGGCATATAAATTTTATTAAAATTAAATCCATAAAATAATTTGGACTATTTTTTAAATTCAAGATATATTGGTCTAAATAAATATTATGGGCTAATATAATTGAATTATTTATATAAGTCCAACATATATGGATTAAATAAATAAGTCTTAATCCATTGGGCTAACCCATTTAATTGGGCTACAAGTGATGAGCCCACTTCGTTAAGCACAAGAGGCCATCTTTCTAGAGCCCCAGTTTGGTGCCACGTGTCAAATGACGTGGCACACCAAGTCAAACGGAAGAGCCAATAAGATCATGCCACATGTCAAAATGATAAGGCATGCTAAGTCACATTAAAAGGCCAATGAAATCGCGCCACGTGTGCAAGTGACATGTTTTGGCCAATCAAATGCAGCCGTGTCACACTTCAATTTGATTGGTCGGAAAGAGTTTGTTCTTATCATGACTCTTTCTTCCCACAATTATAAATAGGGGTCTTCATAACTCAGAGAAGACACGGGAAGTCATAACAAGAAGCAAGAAAGAGCTCGTGGATCAAACGCTGCAAATTCCTCCGCAAGTTTCAAGCTTCAAGCAATCAAGTTCAAGTTCAAGAAATCAAGTCCAAGCTCAAGAACGAAGAACAAATCAAGTTCAAGCTCAAGAACGAAGAACAAATAAAGGTTCAAGGAGTGCGAGTTCAAATCAAAGTTCGTGCTAGTTGAATTCAAGATCATCGTTCGTGGCAACAAATATAGATTCAAGATCAAGCTCGAAAGCCCTTGAATTTATTTACTATTGAAAAGAAGAATCAGAGGATTCATAGAGATTGTAACACTCAAATATTTGAAATAAAATACTACGATTATTGCGATATTTTTCGATCTTGATTTTATTTTCTCGATACAAATTTATTGTCTACACTTGGTAACCACAAACATAAGGAGCACAACTACATCGATGTATTTAAAAATAACTTCATGGGAAGAAAAATGAATAAACAAAACATAACTATAGCACAAGTATAAAATTGCTTGTGGATTTTAGATATCGGAAAACTCTAATAAAAAATCTTAAATGTAGCTTTCAACGAGGTCGTCGCCACAAAAGTCAATGTGACCAACAGCATAATGGCGGGGTTCAAATCAGCTGGATAATTGGATATGGCTCTTTTATTAATTAGTTTTGAGCACTTTTGTCACGACCCAATTTCCATTATAGGTCGTGATGGTGCCCAACACCATTATCAGGCAAGCCAACGCGAAAAAAAAATCAATAAGTGTTCATTTTACTTTACAAAAATAAGCACCACAATTTCTAAACTTGAGGTTAAAAACAAGTGATAATCAGTAATGTACCAATATAATTATACAATTCCCAAAAGAAATGTCTACTAATGTGTGTGCCAAGACCTGGTGTCACAAGTGCGTGGACAACTAGTACAATATACAAAAGAATAACACAACCCTACTGTCTGAACTAGAGTAGACAGCCAAAAGTAAAGGAAAGACTCCATCGGGCTGCTGAACGACATAGGAAGAGAGCAACTCACCGTGGAATCTCGGTCGGATCAAGAGTATGCACCGGCCTGGTAACCAGATGTACCTACCTCAGATCCTGTACAATTAAGTACAAAAGTGTAGTATGAGTACATAAATAATATGTACCCAGTAAGTATCCTGTCTAATCACGAAGAAGTAGAGACGAGAGGTCAACATGACACTTACTAGGGTCAAATAATGTGATAAGTGATATACTAAGCATGGATAGCACAATGATTAACTATATACAGCATGAGGCAACTGGTCCTTTACTAGATGATATCACAATTAACCATTTACATTTCAGGGCATATAACAAAGTTCCGACCACAACAATATACCAATCAATAAGCATACGCAAGTAGTGCCGAGGTAGTACGGCCCGATCCAACATAAAAATAAAGTGTGCACTGCCGGAGGGTCGAACGACGCGAATCATAGATGCATCTATTACCCCGCTCGCGAATCATCCATGTGACGAGGTCAAATGTATTTAAAGACAACAACAGACAGACAAGAATATATATCAAGAGAGCAATTACTCACGAAAATATCAAAATTTCTCTTTTAAGGGCCAAGAAAAGATGTTCTTCTTATTAGAGTCATCTATCACATTCAACATGATTTAAGAAATCCCCAAATTAATCATAGAGTCACGAGAACATCACGTAAAGCATGCTTTCGGGTCCTAAACTACCCGGGCTTAAGCATAATAGTAGCTACGCACGGACTCTCGTCACCTAGTATGTATGTAGACCCCGTATTTAGTGGCGAATTATTCAATTATTACACCTATGGGGACAATTCCCTCTTACAAGGTTAGATAGGAGACTCACCTCGCTCCAAAGCGTACTTCCAATATCAAGAACGTGCTCAAACCCTCAATTTGGAACCGCACGACCCGAAACTAATTAAACGAAGTAGGAACTAGTCAATACAAGCTCAAGAGTACGCATTTTAATTACTAAAGTAATTCCCCAACCCTTAACACAAGTTTCCTAAAATCTGACCCCGGGCCCACGTGCCTGGATTCTGCAATTTTTCGAAGGAAGTTGTTCTCTATAACCTAAGGATCAATAATATATGATTTCTACTGCATTCCATAACAAATTTTGTGGTAAAATCTAAGTTTCATCAAAACCCTAGGTTTTGCTCTAACCCCTTGATTTCTCCTAATCTTGGTGTGTTAATCTACCCAAAACTCACGTATTAAACTTAGAAATAAGGAGGATGAACTTACCTCAATATGCTATGTGGATATCCTCTCTCAAAATCTCCCAAAATCGCCCAATGGGTGACTGAAAAATGGCCAAAATGACTTAAAGCCCGTATTAAATGAAGCTCACTGTTTCAGTGATTTTCTGCGAGAGGAAGGCTGCATTTGCGGAATTGGCCGAACGAGCTGGGACCGCTTCTGCGGTCTTGAAGCCGCTTCTGCGCAGACGCTTCTGCGGCTACGGAGCCGCTTCTGTGGTTTTGGCTTGGCCTGCCTTGGCTGCATCTGCGAGAGAGCTACCGCTTCTGCGGTCTCGCACCTGCGGCTGACCAACCGCAGGTGCAGTTGTGACAGCAACCTGAAGCTTCAGCTCTTCCCAAATTTTCCAACTTCACTCGAGCCTCGTCCGATTGACGCTCGGGGCTCCCGGGCCCCGCCCGAACATACCGACAAGTTTGTAATCATGAAAGGGACTCGCTCGAACCTTCGGAACGCTCGAAACAACGCTAAATCTAAGAATCACCCCCCTAAAACCAATTGAATCAAACTTATGAACTTCAAGTTCTTAATTCACTTCTAACGTGCTTAAACTACTCGAATTGACACCAAATTTTGCGGGCAAGTCTTAAATGTTATTTTATACCTGTACCAAGCTCCGGAATCAACATACGGGCTCGATACCAATATGATCAAGCATTATCAAATTTCATTTAATCATTAGAATTTTAGTTTTAATAATTTCTAATAAAAATTCATTACTCGAACTAGGGACCTCGGAATTCGATTCTGGGCATACGCCCAGGTCCCATATTTTCCTACGGACCCTCCGGGACCGTCAAATCTCGAGTCCGGGTCCGTTTACTAAAAATGTTGACCAAAGTCAAACTTAGCCTTTTAAGAAAATCTTAAAGAATCAAGTGTGCTTATTTCAACCCAAACTCCTCCAAATCCCGAACCAACCATCCCCGCAGGTCGTAAATTAGTTAAGGCAAGCGCTTGGAAGTCTAATTTAGGGGAACGGGGTTCTAAAAAGCGAAACGACTAGTCGGGTCGTTACATCCTCCACCTTTTAAACAAACATTCGTCCTTGAACGGGTTTAGATTCATACCTGAAGTGCCGAATAAGTGTGGATATCTACTCCGCATGTCCTCCTCGGACTCCCAGGTCGCCTCCTCGACTGGTTGGCCCCTCTACTGGACCTTTACCGCACTAACCCTCTTGGACCTCAACTGGTACTCCTGCCTATCCACAATGGCAACTGGCTCCTCCTCGTAGCTCAATCTCTCGTCTAGCGGAGTAGTGTTGAAATCTAGCACATAGGACTAGTCGGCATGATACCTCCGAAGCATAGACATGTGAAAAACTAGATGGACTACCGATATGCTGGGAGGTAAGGCAAGCTCATATGCTACCTCCCCAACTCGCTTCAACACTTCAAATGGGCCAATAAACCTTGGGCTCAACTTGCCCTTCTTCCCGAACCTCATGACACCCTTCATCGGCGAGACTTTCAAGAGAACCTTCTCGCCGACCATGAATGATAGATCACGCGCCTTCTGATCCGCGTAACTCTTCTGTCTGGACTGTGCCATGCGAAGTCTTTCCTAAATTAGCTTCACCTTCTCCAAGGCATCTTTCACCAGATCTGTACCATACAACTTAGCCTCTCCGGGCTCAAACCACCCAATCGGAGGATGACATCGCCAACCGTATAAAGCCTCATATGGGGCCATCTCAATGCTGGACTGATAACTATTGTTGTAAGCAAAATCGGCCAAAGGCAAGAACTGATCCCACTGTCTTCCAAAGTCAATCACACTTGCCCTAAGCATGTCCTCCAGAATCTGAACCGTCCGCTCTGACTGCCCGTCGGTCTGAGGGTGAAATGCTGTACTGAGCTCCACGTGGGTCCCCATCTCACTCTGAACGGCTCTCCAGAAATGGGAAGTGAACTGAGGGCCTCTATCTGATATGATGGAGATAGGCACACCGTGCAACCGGACTATCTCCCGAATGTAAATCTGAGCCAACCTCTCTGAAGAGTAAGTAGTCACAACCGGAATAAAGTGTGCCGACTTGGTCAACCTTTCAATAATGACCCACACTGCATCAAACTTTCGCAAGGTCCGGGGCAATCCCACTACGAAGTCCATAGTGATGCGCTCCCACTTCCACTCAGGAATGGGCATCTGCTGAAGTAGGCCGCCTGGCCTCTAGTGCTCATACTTGACCTGCTGGCAATTCGAACACTTCGCCACATATTCCACTATGTCCTCCTTCATCCGTCGCCACCAATAATGCTGCCTCAAGTCACGATACATCTTCGTAGCATCTGGGTGTATAGAATACCGCGAACTATGTGCCTCCGCTAGAATACTCTTCCTTAAGCCATCGACATTAGGAACACATAGGCGACCCTGGAGTTGCAGGACACCATCCTCGCCAATAGAAACCTCTTTGGTACTACCCTATAGCACCGTCTCTCTAAGAACTACCAAATGCGGGTCATCAAACTGTCGGGCCTTGATCTCCCCCAATAATGAAGACTGGGCAACAACACACGCAAGGACTCGGCTGGGCTCTGAAATATCCAACCTCACAAGTCTGTTAGCCAAGGACTGAATGTCCAAAGCTAGTGGCCTCTCCTCCGCTGGAATGAATGTCAAGCTACCCATACTCTCTGCTTTCCTGTTTAAGGCATCCGCGACCACATTTGCCTTGCCTGGATGATAAAGAATGGTGATGTCATAATCCTTTAGTAACTCAAGCCATCTACGCTGCCTCAAATTGAGATCCTTCTACTTGAACAGATGCTGCAAGTTACGATGATCAGGATAAACCTCACATGACGCCCCATGCAGATAATGCCTCCATATCTTAAGAGCATGGACAATCGCCGCCAACTCCAAATCGTGCACAGGATAATTTTTCTCATGAATCTTCAGCTGACGGGAGGCATATGCAATAACTCGCCCCTCCTGCATCAATACACAACCCAAGCCAACGCGAGAAGCGTCGCAATATATCGTATACATCCCTGAACCGGAAGGGCACACAAGAACTGGTGCTGTAGTTGTATTGGGGAAAATTGTATTTATATATATATATATATGGTGAC
>NC_031995.1:87037062-87061215 GCF_001879085.1 Nicotiana attenuata | reverse complement strand
CCCGCCGACTCCGCCTTACACTGCCGCCGGAAATAGCCTCACGGCGGCGGTCGGGCTCCAATGGCGCCCAAATTTTCACCACGTATTCCTCCCTCCCACCTCTTTCCATATCCGGTGTCCGTTTCCTTCGAACATCACTGGAGCGGTTCAAATAAGCCAAACTCTAGGCTACACTCCCCTCACTCTCCTCATGAAGAATCCACCACCAGTGACGTTCAAATAACGCTGGAGCTGTTCCAGTTTTAAATCTATAAGGCAGCGGAACCCTAGAGTCGATAGCACGTAAGGNAACTCGGGTGCACATTTATGTGACCCAAATCCAAATCTCAACGAAGTCGGAATGTGTCAAAAACCGCGGGTGCATTTATGTGACGCGGCTCGAGACGCGTTTTCACGACGTTGCAATTCTCTCTTAAAATCATAATAAAAGCGGTTTAAAGTTAAAAGGCATATAGATTAAAACATGTACTAAAATCAAATAAATAAGCCAAATATGACAGTTGAGCGACCGTGCTAGAACCACGGAACCCGGGAATGCCTAGCTCCTTCTCCCGGGTTAACAGAATTCCTTACTCGGATTTCTGGTTCGCGGACTGTTAAATAGAGTCAATAATTTTCTCGATTCGGGATTCTAAACCGGTGACTTGGGACACCATAAATCTCCCAAGTGGCGACTCTGATTCTTAATAAAACGAACCCCGTTTCGATTGTCCTTTAATTGGAAAAAACTCCTTTACACCCTTGCGGGGTGTAGTAAAAAAGGAGGTGTGACAGCTCTGGCGACTCTACAGGGGATAAGAACCCAGAACATCGGTTCAGGGTTCAGAATTCGAGCTTAGATATATTGTCATATTTGGCTTTATCTGATTTTCCTACATGTTTCATGCTAAATGTGCTAAATGCTTTACCGCTTTGATATTATTTGAATTGTATATAAACTGTGGCGAAACCCTTCTCTTCTCACCTCCGGGGATGTGCTCACTGGTTGAGACTCCCTATTTTGTTAGTATCATACCTTAAAGTAAGAAAGAGGCCGAACAAGTTACTAAGCCGGATGGCCTTTTGGTTCCCGGTACGTAGCCCCCTCCTCGACTCGAGTTGTCCGCTCGGGTGCACAGTCTAGAACATATACCTAGGTTTTTAACCTAGAATAACTTGACCTCACGCCGGATCCCTAGTAGGAACGCTTATTTACATCACATGCATACGAATTAGGGGACTCAACACAGGGGTTAGGTCCGTCTAGGACAGGTAACCTGAAATGAAAAGACCATCCTGATGCATCATATGTGTTGCGTGTACATTTATTTGTCTCGGACTCGCATGCTGACCGACTTGTTGAATGTTGGAAAATTGAGAAAAGAAAGAAAAAGAGAGAAATAGAGTGTAGAGATTTAATTACCTATTTTAGAAAAACCAATGTCCAAATAGTGCCGAAACTCTGCCGGATTTTTGAAAAAATAAAAGAAAAACAAAAAGAGTTTTATTTTCAAAATAGTTTGTTTTATTTGCCACTGAAAAAAAAGAGAAAATATAAAAAAGGGGTCTTGTTTTCAAAAATAGTTTGTTTTATTTGCCCGAACTACGCCAGTTTGATTCCCACAGGGTGTGGGATACGTAGGCAACCCCCATCGGGTCCAACTTCCCTTTTTGCAGAATAGCCCAAAACAACAAAATTTTAATTTTGTCATGAATAAGTCAGGTGAGGCCATTCTTGTCTAAAACAAGCCGAATGTCCCTAAAAGGGCGCCGGAAGGCTGTTTTTGCGAGAACAACTACCTTGGGTCATTTTCAACGGTTAGCGGGCACAGCCTTAAAATCTTCTTCTCGAAGTGCTACAAGGTTGTATCAGCAAAACCGGCTGTTTGTTTTAAATTGGAAATTTGAAAAGAAAATAGTGTCATTTTTTCCCTTTTAGGTCAAAATAAGTGATTAAATCACCTTAATAAATGTGCAGGATGAGCACGATTCAAAATGAACCTTTCTCAATCATGCATAAAATCCCTTTGGAGTTGCGTCTGTGGTGGAACGATCTAGGAGGAGAAGGGCAAGATGAAGTCAAAAAATATTTGAAAGGGCTCACCGGTTTGTTGGAGATTGTGCCTCGGGGAGACATCATAAGAGCATTGGTCACATGCTGGGACCCGGCACACAACGTGTTCCATTTTTTAGACTTTGAACTCACCCCGACCTTAGAAGAAATAGCTGGATACATCGGAAACGATGAAGTTCCTTTAAGACACAAGTACTTGGTTGCCCCGAGAACCGTAGCTGTGCACGGATTCTTAGACTCACTGAAGATAAGTAGGACGGTCCACAACACAGATTTGGCGAATGACTTTTGTACTCCACACTTCATATACCACAAATATGGCCATATAGGAGGGTTCAACAACCCGGAAAACAAGATATGTAGCAAAGGAAACCGCCAAAAATGGGAAGAACATAGGCGTTTTGCTTTTATGGTGGTCTTTTTGGGGCTTTTGGTATTCCCGAGGAAATATGGAAACATTGACATAAAAATAGTCGGGGTCGTCAGCACTCTACTCACTCAAGCCAAAAGCACTCTTGCGCCCATGATATTAGCCGAAATCTTCCGCGCTCTTACAGCCTGCAAAGCCGGAGGAGGCTTCTTTGAGGGATGCAATCTATTGTTGCAAATGTGGATGACCGAACACCTGTGCCATCATCCTCAGTTCCTGAGTTATGGGTGTACAGAGAAACCTGTATAGAGGAGTTTTATACGAGGATTAAGGGGGTCAGCCTGCCTGAAAGAGTCACGGGTTGGACGTCATACTTTCGGTCCCTCACTGCCAGTCAAATAGAGTGGACGTTTGGATGGTTACCTGTCAATGAAATCGTATATATGCCAGCAGCGGGGCCGCACTTCCTGTTGATGGGTCTTAAGAGCATTCAGCCTTATGCTCCGTATCGGGTTTTAAGGCAACTCGGGAGATGCCACGTAGTGCCAAAAGACGACGATCTTAGTATCCAAGTGGTTGAGATTGGTCCTGATAGCCAGTTTCCCGAAGCAAAGGTTCGCCAGGTCTGGAGCGAATGTCAATACTTGGCGGCGAATACTTGTGTACGGGATCCATCTAAAGGAGAAGTGTCACCTGAGTATCACGCCTGGTATAAGAGGGAAGTTGCATTTGGGAGGCCAGCCAAAAGACCTCACCTCCAGGATTTTGCCGAATCATCGCAAGAACAATGGGCCTGGTTAGCTAAAGAAAATGAATACAGAGCTAAAATAGGAGAATTAGAAAGGCAAGTCCGAGACCTTCAGTTTGAAAACAGTGTGCAAGCCGCAGCCGATGAGGGTGAGAAGAAGAAATTGGCCAAAGAGAATGAAGCCTTACGAGCCCAAATCCAAAAGATGAAGATAGCGGCCGAAAATCTCGTTAAGAGTGCCAAGGATGCAAAGCTTATCNTGTGGTTTTGAGTTAATTTTATGATTGTTTCTACTTCACGAGTCTGTTTTTAATTTTGTCATTAGCTTAAGTATAGGTTTTGTTCAAAAATGCTCTAGGTTTAGTTTTGATTGTTCATTCCAAGTCGTTAAGTTCTTTCTTCCTTGTTCGATCGTTTCCTGTTTGAATGGATGCTGTAGTTTTTAATTTCTAGGTTAAGTTTCGTTTTTTTTTGTCACTTCTGCTCTGATTTTTGCTTTGATTTTGTGCTCGATTCTGCTTGTTTGTTCATTCCGTTTAGATTCTAATTTGCTTTGATTTTTGGTTTTAGTTTGCTTATTAGTTGAATGCTTTGTTAATCTGTTGATAAGCCTTTAATCGATCCTGTTTTGGCCTCATTTGAATTTTAATGTTTGTTTCAGTACTTGAATTAACTAGTTACTGTTGTTAATTAGTTAGTGATAGTTAGTTTAGTTCAGTTTAAGTAGTGATTGTGTCAATGATTCTTCAGTTCACTGTTTGGGTTTTAATTCATTATTAGGTTTAGCCTAATTGGTTAGTGTTAATTTAATCGATTTGGCTATAGCTGAAAATATTTAGTCCTTTGTGTGTTTAACCATGGTCATCTGACCTAGATTAAGAAAAGTAAGGTTAGTTGAAATGAGTTAGTAATTCTAGTTGAATAAAAGGGGTAATTTGGACACTTCAAAGAGAAAGAATCCTGTAGTAACAGATTAGGAACACCCTAGACTTTTCTAGAATAGGGCTTTAGTGTAAGTTTCAGTAATTTAGTGCAGTGACTTGAGAAACAAGTCAAGACTTTAGGACTAATAAGTAAATTCTGAAAATAAAAAGGGGGGAAAATGAGTGAAGGCATTCCAGAACCTTCCTGCCCCCTTCCTGCCTATAAAAGACATGTCTAGTGCCTTAGTTAACAAGTTTGAGAAGACCTGAAAATTCCCCAAAAGTTTCAACCTCTAGAATTCCCCCAAAATAGTGTTCTACAAGTTTCAGGGATCTGAAATTTGAATTTCAAAAATCCAAATCCTAGATCTAGTTCTTCAAAAAAACAAAACAAAAAAAACAACAGAAAACTCAAAAAAAAGGTACTCTTACATCGATTTTCTTAGATTAATTGCAAGTTTTAGCAGTTAATTCGAGTGCCTAGTGTCGAGATTCAGTTTCAAGTTTGTTTTGGGTTTATTCAAGCTATTTCGGGTTATTTCTAGCTGCTGAAACTCAGAAGTTGTCTTGATTGTGATTTTGAGTCAGTTTGAAGGTTGATCGAGTCTGTTTTGGGTGATTTCACTAGTTGATTGTTCATTAGTCGTTCATTCCTGGGTCATAGTGGTGCTATTTGGGTTTTCAATTGATCCTATTGCTATGTTGCTGCTGGATTATATTTGCTGAATATTGCTACTGCTGCTGATTTCTCCTTCTTTCTATTTTGGTTCAAATTCCAGGTACAAATCCTGAACCATGGTGATGTAACGTTTGATTTTAAGTTGTTGGAATGAAAGTTTACTACTCTTCGTCTGCTGGTCCCGTTTAGTTCTCTTCATTTAGTCATAGCCTAGTTTAGTTAAACTCAGTTTTTAGCAGTCGAATATTGTAATTGAATCTAAACTGTATCGTACCGTGAACTGTTAAGTTTATGTTTGTTCATTGGAATGTTTATCCTTAGCATAGGATAGTTTGATTTCTGGTGTTAGTTTGACTGTTAAAGTTTTAAAAATAGCATGTATTAGAGCTGATTTTGGGATGCTATTTGGATGATCGTTGCTTGTATTGACTAGACTGTTTGGACTGTGTGCAGAAATGCATAAGCATTAGTTGTAGGTTTGTCTGATTTAATTTTGGAGGTGGCATTACTTAGAGATCTAGGCTGAATCACTGTCGATTAGAATTGAAGTTCAAATCAGTATGTATAATCCTATAGGCATAGAACCAAATTGATTCTTCGATTTTTAGTTTAGTTATGTTTGGTTAACACTGCAATTTACATAAGCTCACTTAGAAGGAATGAATTGTAAACGGCGTGATAGGTTGTAGAAATAGTTCGAAATAGCAGCTTGTTTTTTTTCAGATTTCAGAGCATCAATAAGTCTGTTTAGGATAGACTATTTGAGTTAATATGCTTTTAATTTGAATTGATCGTGTACCTGGCCTAGAAGAGTATTAACAGGCTCCAAATTAAAGTGACCTTGGATCTTTGGGCCTATCACAAGCCCAGGCAACCCAGTTTTAAACAAAGACGTTATTTCTTTCCTCAGTCTGCTTATACTTACTCAATCACTAGGCTTAATTGGTTTGAAATTGAACCATAGGATTTTGGGCTTTTCAAATATGCTGATTAATTAGGGCCTTTTCTTTTATTTTTAGAGACAATACATGATAGAAAATCATAGTTCGTTTAGGTTGGCTTTAAAATAAAACGAGGTGCGCCGCGCCAAATAAAATTACAAATTGCGTGGCCATCTTAATTGCTTCTATGAATATTTAGACCTCGGGACGTGCCATTTAGCGAATTTCATAGCTTCCCGCAAAGTTAATAATACGCTAGTTGCTTTAGGCCCAGCATTTAATAATATTACATTCCTAAACTCGGGTGCACATTTGTGTGACCCAAATCCAAATCCCAACGAAGTCGAAAAGTGTCAAAAACTATGGGTGCATTTATGTGACGTGGTTCGAGACGTGTTTTCACGACGTTGCAATTCTCTTTAAAATAATAATAAAGAGGTTTTATGTTAAAAAGCACATAAGTCAAAACATGTTTTAAAATCAGATATCTAGCCAAATATGACAGTTGAGCGACCGTGCTAGAACCACGAAACCCGGGAATGCCTAACACCTTCTTCCGGGTTAACAGAATTCCTTACTCGGATTTCTGGTTCGCGGACTGTTATACAGAGTCATTCTTTTCCTCGATTCGGGATTCAACCGGTGACTTGGGACACCATAAATCTCCCAAGTGGCAACTCTGAATCTTTAATAAATAAATCCCGTCTTGATTGTCCTTTAATTGGAAAAACTCCTTTACGCCCTTGCGGGTGTAGGTAAAAAGGAGGTGTGACAGCTCTGGCGACTCTGCTGGGGATACAAACCCAGAACTTCGGTTCAGGGTTCAGAATTCGAGCTTAGATATATTGTTGTATTTGGCTTTCTCTGATTTTCCTACATGTTTCATGCTAAATGTGCTAAATGCTTTACCGCTTTGATATTATTTGAATTGTATATATAGAGTTGTTGCGAAACCCTTCTCTTCTCATCTCCGGGGATGTGCTTACTGGTTGAGACTCCCTATTCTGTTAGTGTCATACCTTAAATTAAGAAAGAGGTCGGACAAGTTACTAAGCCGGATGGCCTTTTGGTTCCCGGTACGTAGCCCCCTCCTCGACTCGAGTTGTCCGCTCGGGTACACAGTCTAGAACATATACTCAGGTTTTGAACCTAGAATAACTTGACTTCATGTCGGATCCCTAGTAGGAACGCTTATCTGCATCACGTGCATTTTGACTTAGGGGACTCAACACAAGGGTTGGGTCCGTCTAGGACAGGTGTACCCGGAATAATGGACCATCCTGATGCATCCTACTTGTGCATTTATCTGTTTTGGATTTGCATGCTGACCGGTTTTTAAAAGAAATAGCGGTATGAGGGTTAAAGAGAGATAATTACCTGTTTGGGGAAAAACCAATGTCCAAATAGCGTCGAAACTCTGCCGAATTTTTGAGACAAATAGAAAAGAAGAAAAAAAAGAGAAGAGACTTGTCTTTAAAAAAAAATATTAGTTTCTTTTATTTACCAATGGAAAATGAAAAGAGGAAAAAAAAGAGTCTTATTTTCAAGAATAGTTAGTTTTATTTACCAATGAAAAATGAAAAAAAGAGTTTATTTTTAAAATAGTTTGTTTTAGGAGTCACCGAAAAGAAAATATAAAAAAAAGAGTCTTGTTTTTTTTTTAAAAAAAATAGTTTGTTTTATTTGCCAATGGAAAATGAAAAAGAGGAAAAAGAGAGTCTTATTTTATTTACCAATGAAAAAATATAACAAAAAAGGGTCTTGTTTTCAAAAATAGTTTGTTTTATTTGCCCGAACTACGCCAGTTTGATTCCCATAGGGTGTGGGATACGTAGGCAACCCTCATCGGGTCCAACTTCTTTTTGCAAAAAACAACCCAAAATGAACAAATTTTGTTGTTATTGTAAATAATTAAGGTGATGCCATTCTTGTCAAAAATAGCCGAATGTCCCTAAAAGGGCGCCGGAAGGCTGCTTTTGCAAGAACAGCCATCTTTGGTCATTTTTCAAGGTTTTGGCCGGCTAGCCAACACAGCCTTAAAATCTTCGTTCCCGAGGTGCTGAAAGGCCGTATTCGCGAAACCGGGTCTTTATTCTTAATTTGAAAAAGAAAAAGTGTCAACTTCGTTTTGAGTCAAATGAGTCTTGATTTTTGCTTAATCACCTTAATAAATGTGCAGAATAAGCACGAGCCCAGGTGTGCCAATAACAGTTAGGAACAAGATCCCTTTGGAGTCTGTCAGTTGTTTTGAGTCTCTNAACAAAGGCAAACAAGAGAAAATAAAAGGGATCAAGAGAAAAGGAAAGAAAAGAGCGGAAAAACAATTTTGAGGAAAGGAGAAAATAGGAACAAGGAAAAACCGAGGCAAGAGGGAAAGAAGGAAAAAGGAAACAAAAAAAAAAGGAGGGGNAAAAAAAAGGGGAAAAAAATAAGAGAGAAAAGAAAAAGAAAAGAGGGAAAGGCAAGAAACAAACAATGGAAAAACAAGGGGGAAGAATGAGAGAAAAGGCATAGCAAATAAAGAAAAAAGAAAGGCCGGGATGACGCAAGCGACCGATCAAAAGCATAATAGGAACTGTTAACTGCTTAGGTGCATTCATTCCCCAAATGTGTGGGTACCAATATGATAAATGCCCTAACGCTAACGTGGTGGCTTCATTTGTGTCATATTCATAACAGAAAGGTGGTTGGTTTGTGGTGGTAACTCTTCTCTGCAACACAAAGTCAAAGGGCAATGGCAGACAACAACAGAACTGGGTTGGTTGATATGGGTGCTCGAAAGCAGGTTGAACAGGACAATAGATTGGTGGAAGAGGTAAAGAGGTTAAGACAACACATGTCAGACATGTATCAGGCCTGGATGACTGGGAAGGCACCACCCCCGCCACCATCTAGCTTCCTAAATGCTGCCCCTACCCAAATTTCCGACACAATGCCAGATGATCCTCCATACTCTCCAGATACACCTGCTTATCACAGCTCTCCCAACCACCCCATTAGCTCCATCACTCGTCCACTACTTACCTCTCCCCAAAATTGCCCTCTTATCATATCTACTACCCTCAACAATGAATACCCACTCAAAGATGGTAGTGCCCAATATTACCCCTCAAAGGTCACCCATAAAGTTCTTGACTCATACAATTAGGGCCCGCGGAATGAGCCACATATTGAAAATGAAAGATTCACAGGAAGAGAAGGGATATATGGGATACCCAGGAGGCTGAAAGGCATAGCACAATCATTGGAGAACACACAAGGAAGGGGAGACCGGGGTAGTATGGCTTATAGAGAACTGTCTGCGTCCCTTGACGTTCGCCTGCCCGCGGGGTTCAAAGTGCCAGCATTTAACTTATATGATGGCGCGTGGCGATTCGGTAGCCCACTTGAGGGTTTATTGCAATAAAATGAAAATTGTTGGAGAGAGAGATGACTTGATGATGGCATACTTCAGTGAGAGCCTGACTGGGATGGCTTTGGACTGGCACACTCGTCAAGATATTGGTAGGTGGCATACATTGGGTGACCTGGCTCAAGATTTTGTGCGACGTTTTCAATACAAATCAAGCTTTACCCCAGACCGCTCCTCCCTGTCTAAAATGGAGAAGAAGCCGGAAGAAAGCTTTAGGGAGTTTGGGCTCAGATGGAGGGAGCAAGCCGCTCAAGTCAATTCCCCGGTTGGTGAAGAAGAAATGGTTGAGCTTTTCCTACAAGCCCAGGGACCTACTTACTTCAGTCATTTGATCTCGGCCTTGGGAAAGCCTTTTAATGATGTGTTAAAAATGGGGGAGCTAGTAGAAAAAGGAATCAAGTCAGGCAAAATCGTGAGTTATCCGAAAGATATTCAGAACATCCAAGTAAGCTTGGGTAAAAGGAAGAGAAATCGAAAAGATGATCCGATGAGCTTTCCTGGCCGACACTTCCAGCTTCGACATCGTCCCCGTGGATATCCTTGTGTACCAGATGAGTCTCCCCAATGCTATTTCTCTCCACAAAAATCCCAAAATCGTACATCACTTTCCCCGTACCCAGCTCCACAAAATGCCTATCCACCCCCACGAGCATACCAAAAAACCCCTGGATCAGGTTTCCAGCCCAATCAAGCGTTTAAGAACGAGAGGCTTCTGAAAAAAGAAAAGGCTTTCACTCCTATTGGAAAACCATATGCCAGTTTGTTTCAAAGGCTGAAGCAATTGGACATGTTGAAGCCAATCCAGATAAAAATGCCAAACCCTCTGTCAGAGAAGTTTGATTTTTCTCAAAGGTGTGCATATTGCTCGGATGCCCCGGGGCATGACATAGAGAAGTGTTGGGATCTGAAGAAAGCAATTCAGAAGCTTATTGATGCAGGCGACATTATCGTACAAAATCCGGATGCAGCAAACACTAGCCGAAGTCCATCACCTGGGCACAATGAGACGCATATGGTAGGCATGATTTATTTTAAAGGGAATGTGAGAATTCTTCTGGGAGCCTCGGAGGTCCAAGGGCTACCAAGCTTTCAACACTATTAGAGGTTGATCTTAAGAACGAGCCGGCAAAAGGAACCCAAAAGCAGCTTGATAAGAATAATGTGATGAAGACTTGTGAAGTTCCTAGTATTGTTGATGCAGAATTTGGTGGCCAAGATACCGTGCTTGGTAATTGGAAAGACGCTCCATTTCTTGGTCAGCCAGAGAGGAGCTTTGGTGGCTTAGTTTGTTGTCATTTCTATTGTCCAGGTTATTTCAGGGTTGCAATCTGGATATTGTCTTGTGACTCAAACCCTTCTATTTTTTTTATAGTTCCTTTGGTCGTAGTATCTCATGTAGTGTTGTCTAGGATTGTTCTAAGGGTTGTACCCCGGTTTGTTGTGATTGTTTTATTGACCAAACTCTTTCACCGTCAGTCTAATGCAATTCTCTGTTTCCTCCCATTTCTAGTCATTTTGTTTAGTTTTCTTCTCCTTTTACAATTCTTTTCATGGTGGTTCTGGTAACATGACATGCACGCATAATTTTCAGCCTGGTTTTAAAAGACAGTTTAGTAATGAAGCGATGAAACAATGTTGAAGATGTAAAGACATTCGAGGGAGATAAGTAAGGGCATTTTGAGATCACTTCGAGCCCAAATTGTGTGAAACTGGGGCAGACGGAACATAAAGAAATACTGTTGAAATGCATCGTGCCACATCGGTTTGAAGCCAAAGGCAAGTTTGCCCCAAGTCTACAGGGACCGCTCGCGGTACCGAGATTGTTGTCCAATGGTGCTGGGTAATTGACAAATGTAGAAGGCAAATGTGTGGATATGGTTATTAATTCTGGTGCAATCAAAAGATGTTACGTATGTTTTCCTCAGTTTGTTTAATTGTGTAATTTGTACTTGGCATGTTTCGGAGATTGGAATGACGAAGGCATTTGGTTCTGCTATCCAAACACTTTATCTTTTGTTACCCCTTTGAGCCTCGGTTATTTTCTTGCACACCCCTCTTTCGGAATCAATAATAAAACTCGTAAGCCCGAGCGGGGAAAGTAAGTGGAGAAACAAGAGAAAAATAGTGAAAAAGAAAAAAGAGGAGAAAAGAAAAGAAAAGAAAAGAAAAGAAAAAGAGAAAAGAAAAGAAAAGGAAAACAAGAAGAGAAAAGAAAAAGAAAAGAAGAGAAAAAGAGAAGAAAAACAGCAAAAATAAAAAAAATAAAAAAAAAAGAAGAAAAGAAGAGAAAGAAAAGAAAAGAAGAATCACAACATACAAAGTAATTCCTATGACATGAACTACGTTTGACTTGATTCCGAAAGGATACGTAGGCAGCCTCTCTCTGAGGTTCAGTCACAACAAATAAAAATCCAAAAGTCCCCAAGAAAGAAACTGGGGCAGAAGTTGTGGTTGTTGTGAGAAATCCGATTCCGAAAGTTGTAATTTTGAGCCCATGTTGAATTGTTTTGAGCCTTTGATACCCTTTCTTCCTAACCCTGTCCAAAAGCCTGCATTACGGTCCAAAGAAAGACCTTCTGATCAATCTTCGAGAGATGCCGAGTCAAGCGAGTAGAGGTGAACCATATCAGGGGCAACACTCCGGTCCAAACAAAGGAAATGAAGAATGAGAAAGTTTTGATGATAAATGCCCTCACGGGTACCGCAAGGCGATGAAAGCTAAGAGAAAACAAAATGAGAGAGTCTTATTGGTGAAAACTTTCACAGGAACCATAAGGCGATAGTGAGGTGAGAGAAAGACCAAAATGAGAGAGGCTTGATGGTGAAAACCCTTCGGGCACTACAAGTCGAATAAGGATTGTGAATTAGATCGGATAAGCGGAGCATTGAAGCCCAGTTTCACGGCAAAAAGGTACAACAAGAGCTGAACATCAGATTTGCTTAACAGAATAGGCTGCAGGTGCATGTCAAGGTCATCAGAGTCGGTATCCACATCCGATTGGTTTCTACTTTGTAGTTTTCTTGTTAGAAATCATCTCTTTCCATTATCCTTTACTTTGCTCCTTTTGTCTTGTTTACTCCCTCTTCCCGAGTCTGTTTGGTCATAACAAGTGAGAAATGACTTCAAAATCTGCCACCAGCTTTCCAATTGAACAAAACGGGATCTGGCCAGCATATCAAATCGTCATAAGCCAGGAAAAAACAGCAGGCACACTGAGTTGGCAACAATCTACATGCTTTGGGATCCTTGTGAAATGCAAGGGCTTGGTATTTGTCAATTCATGAACAACGCAACAAATGAGGGTCTAGGGTGAACGGATCAAAGGTATTTTTCGGTGAAACACGAAAGGTTTGGTACATATCAGATGGAGGGTGTTTGGTGAATGGATCAGAGATATTTTCTGCGTTAAGGGTAACAAAGAAAGTGGTTAGCAAGGTCTCCAAGTGAGAATCAGTTATCAAGGCAAGTGAAGGAACAATACAACTTCAAGGCCGAGGCCAGTGGTTAAGTCAAGAAAGAACATCATGTACACGAAGTGGGGGCAATAGACGTGCTTTGGGATTCATATGAGACATAATGGTTGGGGGGATGCCAGTTCATGCAATGCAACAAATAAAGGATACCGGGGCTGAACGGAGAAAAGGTATTTTATGTGATGAGGATGACACAGAAAGGGGTTAGTACATAAACAAGCAAGGTCTTCGAGTGGGAATCAGTAATCTTGGCAAATGCAGAAGCAGCCGCCCTCAAAGTTCAAGGCCACAAACTAACCACCACATTTTAAACTCACACGCTTTCTTTGTTTGAAATAGGAACAAAACAGTGCAAGAAAGTTGGTTCAACAATAAAATAAAAAAAAAAGAAAAGGAAGAGGAGCAGAGCCGACAAAAGGGAAGTATCTCAAATCTTCGCCCTTGCCTGTCTTGCTAGCGTGCATAAAATGCTGCCATTGCTTTTCACATTTTTTTCCTCCTAGGATAAAAAGTCCTAGTCTGATGGATTTTCCTCCAAATAGAAATCTTAGTCTGATAAATTGTTCTCCTAAGATAGAAGACCTAGTCTGATGAATTTTCTCCTAGGATCTAAATCTTAGTCTGATGAGTCTTTCTCCTAAGATAGAAAACCTAGTCTGATGAACTTTCTCCTAGGATCTAAATCTTAGTCTGATGAATCTTTCTCCTAAGATAGAAAACCTAGTCTGATGAACTTTCTCCTAGGATCAAAAGCTTAGTCTGATGAATTGTTCTCCTAAGATAAAAAACCTAGTCTGATGAACGTTCTCCTAGGATCAAAATCTTAGTCTGATGAATTGTTCTCCTAAGATAAAAGACCTAGTCTGATGAACTTTCTCCTAGGATCAAAAGCTTAGTCTGATGAATTATTCTCCAAAGATAAAAAACCTAGTCTGATGAATTTTCTCCTACGTTCAAAATCTTAGTCCGATGAATTGTTCTCCTAAGATAGAAAACCTAGTCTGATGAATTTTCTCCTAGGATCTAAATCTTAGTCTGATGAATTGTTCTCCTAAGATAGGAAACCTAGTCTGATGAACTTTCTCCTAGGATCAAAATCTTAGTCTGATGAATTTTTCTCCTAAGATAGAAAAAAAGATCTAGTCTGATGAACTTTCTCCTAGGATCAAAATCTTAGTCTGATGAATCTCTCTCCTAAGATAGGAAACCTAGTCTGACGATTTTCTCCTAGGATAATTTGAAAAAGAAAAAAAAGAGAGGATGTCTCGAAAAAAAAAAAGGTCATTTGTTCATGCCAATGAAAAAAAAGCATTTGGGGCAATCTGTTTAAAAAAATAATTTTTTCAAAAAGAAAAAAAAATGTTGTTTTTCTAAAAAAAAAAAAGAAAAAAAATCCTTCTTGGTTCATTTTAGCATAAGTACACAATTTAGCAGTCTCATTTTTCCAACATAGGGCTCCAATCTCTAGTTGAGATTTTAGACATAGGGCCTCCATTCCCTAGTCGCATTTTTTTTACCAACATTAGGGCTCCAATCCCNAGGAATATAGGGGAGGTTCATCCAAAACGGGTCCTAACTCGCCACTCTCAAAAACCACTAACGAAAAGCTGGTTAATCGACTCATGAATATCATGAGGGGTAGCAACATCATCATCAGAGACGAGATTAACAGGCCCGGTAGGAGAAAGATGATGAGAAACTTCAGCTTCGTCAGAGACGATACGTCTCCGAACTCTTGGCCTTCTCACCAAGGAACCATCCTCCTCTTCTTCGTCGGAGCTATCATCGTCTGTGGTTTTTCTTTTCAGAAGAATATCCTTAGCACTTTCTAAAGAAAGTTGGGTTCCTAAACGAGAAGCCGCAACTACTTCAGCAGTAACACCTCGAATAGCAAAACCTGACAAAGAGAAAATTGAAAGTTAAGGCAATAAAGGGAAAAATTTTACATATGAGAAAGACAAAAACTCATACCGTGAGTCTTTACTTTCCAACCATGATGATTGGAAATAAATTTCCAGGACCTAGCTTCCATAGGAGTGATCTTCAACAATTTATCTACCCAACCACGAAAATTGGGAATGTTCTCCACAACTCCCATGGTTGCTAAAAAAAAGAGGGAAACAAAGTTAAAGAAATTTGTAAATTCGAAAGAAAGAGGTACGGGAAAGATGAGAGACTTACGTACAAAGTTCCACTTCTCAGGGAAGGGAACGTTTTGTTCACCCACTAAACCAACTGTGGGGGCAGCAACAAATCGGGCATACTAGCTACGATCCTTATCATCTTCTGCGCTCACCAAAACCCTCTTACTCCTAGCCACTAAGGTAAAGACGCCATTACGAAAAAGTCTAAGGGAGTATAGATGAATTAGGTGGAAGAAGGTGAAATCAACGTTTGCCAAATTGGCCAGATGCCTTAAACAAGCAACAGCCGTCCATACAAGCGGGCCAATCTGTGCTAAACAAACTTTGAAGAAACGACAGAAATTGAGAATTACTGGGTCGATAGCTGGTTTAAACCCAAGAGTAAAAGGGTATGTGTAAACGAAAGAGAGTCCAGTCATATATGAAGTAATCCTCTTATTTGGATTGGGGATTACAATGGGAAAATTGTTACTCCAATGACAATCTTTGCGAACTATGGGAGCTAAAATCTCTGTAATCATAGTAGGGTAAGCATCAACACGATCTAAACCAGAAATTTGGGTCTGAAGTGATTGTCTATCGTGCTGAAAAGATAAATCGTTAGGGACTATTTCTTCTACCAAGGGTTCCTGTAATGGTTCAGAGGCCTCCTTGCTCTTAGAAGATGATTTTTGAGTAAAAGAACCTCTAGTTCTAGAGGAAGAACCAGGGCTAGGAGAAGGCATAGCAGAACCACCACCACGAGAGGATCCTAAGCTACGAAGTCTCCCACCCCTTCTATGTCTAACAGGGGCATTGGGAAAATTTTCTAAAATAGGAACTCTCTTAGGGTTAGGGTTCGAAGAAGACATGATGAGGAAGAAAAAGAAGTAAACAGAGATTCGCACAATTCAAGTGTTCGAGGAAAAAGTTTTATGTGGTAAAAGGTGAAAGGAAAAATTGAATTTATACTGATGGGCGACCGTCAAATGTAAAAACACAGTAATGGAAAGATCACAATAATGGTAACTGATACTTCATGAACAGTGGAGCCGAAAAGACTGCTTGAAAAAGTGTTGTAAACTGTGGAACCAATAAGAAGATGACATGTGTCTAAAGCATTAAATGGAAGTGATAATTGAAGCGTTAACTCTATCAGAACATTAATGGTGACAAAAATTTTCATTTAATGAATTCCACTTCCCAAATATTCAAACTGACGAATAAATGGAAAGTGGGGGGACTATCTGTATTGGGGAAAATTGTATTTATATATATATATATATATATATATGGTGACGTGTCATGACACGTAGACTGGACAAACAGTCAAAGAATTAAGGTTGGTTAACAGACACGAGCAGCAACAGATACGAGCAAGTTAAATGAAGAAGGCACGAGCAGTCATACAAGTAATTCAACGCTCGTACCTATTCAAGACATTCAAAGGTCAAAGATCGAGAAGAGTCAAAGGAATGAATCTGACAGCAAAAAGAGCCCAGATATAGCATTTAATGAGTATTAAATACTAGAAACGTTAGAGAATATGTATTTAATGTATATGATTGCATAACGTAACATTTAAGGTCATTAATTACCCATAATTGTCTTATTATGACAAAGGTAAAGTCCGTATTCCCAAAACGGCTATAAAAGGGAAAGTCACAAACAACTGTAAGGACACGAAGAAAACACTACTGGAATATACTTTGATTTATTTGCTTTCTGATTATATTATTCACAAATCTCTTTCTTATATACTTTTTTCCGATTATTAGTAACTCGAGTTCTTCTAAATTCAAGCTTTGACCTAAAATCTAATTTTTGGTTAAACAGTAGTCAAAGCTGTCTTGAGCTCCTGAAAGCTCGCCTCACAATCATCGGACCAACGGCAAGGAGCACCCTTCTGGGTCAATCTGGTCAGAGGTGATGCAATAGATGAAAAGCCCTGCACGAATCTCCTGTAATAACCTGCTAACCCCAGGAAACTACTGATCTCGGTCACTGAAGTAGGACGTGGCCAACTCTGAAGTGCCTCAATCTTCTTGGGATCCACCTTAATACCCTCTCCTGACACAACATGCCCCAAGAATGCCACTGACTCTAGCCAGAACTCACACTTGGAAAACTTAGCATATAGCTTCTGCTCTCGCAAGGTCTGAAGCACTACTCTCAAATGCTGCTCGTGCTCCCCTAGGCTACGGGAGTATATCAAGATGTTGTCAGTGAAGATGATGACGAAGGAATCAATATAAGGCCTGAACGCTCTGTTCATCAAGTCCATAAATGCTACTGGGGCATTAGTCAAGCCAAAGGACATCACCAGAAACTCATAATGGCCATATCTCGTTCGAAATGCAGTCTTCGGAACATCCGAGTCCCGAATCTTCAACTGATGGTACCCTGACCTCAAGTTGATCTTAGAGAACACCCTAGCACCCTGCAACTGGTCGAACAAATCATCAATGCGCGGCAACGGATTCTTATTCTTGATGGTAGCCTTGTTCAACTGGTGGTAGTCAATGCACATCCGCATAGTCCTATCCTTCTTCTTCACAAATAACACTGGTGCACCCCAAGGTGATACACTGGGCCTAACAAACCCCTTTGCTAGCACTCCTCAAGCTGCTCCTTCAACTCCTTCAACTCTTTCGGAGCCATACGGTATGGTGGAATAGGTATAGGCTGGGTGCCTGGAGCCAAATCAATACAGAAATCAATATCGCGATCTGGTGGCATGCCAGGAAGATCAGAAGGAAACACATCGGCGAACTGCCGGACTATTGGAACTGAATCAATCGTCGGAGACTCTGCGGTGGTGTCTCAAACATAATCTAGATAAGCCAAACACCCCTTCTCGACCATATGTCGAGCCTTCAGGAAAGAGATAACCCGACTAGATGTATCAACTGTGGAACCCTTCCACTCCAACCCTGGCAACCCTGGCATCGCTAATGTAACAGTCTTGGCATGGCAATCAAGGACGGTGTGGTATGGGGATAACCAATCCATGCCCAGAATGACCTCAAAATAAATCATATCAAGTAATAGGAGATCTACTCTAGTCTCGAAACCACAGAAGGTGACCACACAGGACCGGTAGATCTGATCCACAACCACAGAATCGCCCACAAGAGTGGACACATGAACAGGAGCGCCCAAGGACTCAGGAGCAATAACCAGAAAATGAGCAAATAGAGATGACACATATGAATAGGTGGACCCTGGATCAAATAATACCGAAGCATCTCTACCGCAGACGAAAATAATTCCTGTGATAACGGCATCTGAGGCCAATACATCTGGTCTGGCCGGAAGAGCATAGAATCTGGCTGGAGCGCCGGCTGGCTGGCCTCTACCTGACTGAGCAGTAACTGGCTGACCTCTCCCTGTCTGGCCTCCACCTCTAGGACGGCCTCTACCACTCTATCCCCCGCCCCTAGGTGGCTGGGCAACCGGTGCTGGAATCATAGGCTGCTGACCCTACTGTACTGCCTTGCCCCAAATTGTGGGGCAGGTCCTCTTCATGTGGCCTGGTTCTCCACACTCATAGCAAACTTTGGGCACCATAGCCTGCTGTCTGGAAGCCTGGCCCTGATGGCCTGAATACCCACTGGAGGAACCAGAAATGGCTGGAGGACGGTATGAACTCTCTGGCGTAGCACTAGAATAGGAACTAGAAGAACCCTGGGGACCTGAATGTCCACTGGAAGAACCCTGAATAGCTGGCGGGCGATAAGAACTCTCTGGTATGACGCTGAAATAGGGGCGCGTTGGAGCACCCTAGGCAGGTGGTGGTGCTGGATGTGGGGGCCTGCTGGGCTGACCCATCCCAAACTGACCTCTACTCCTAGCCGAGGCGCCTCTGAACTCTCCGGAGAATCGGGCCCTCTTGTCCTGTTGCGCCTGCTCTCTACCTCTCAGATGGTAGCCCTCAATCCTCCGAGCAATCTCCACCACTAGCTGATAAAAAGTCCCCATATCCACCTCTCGGGTCATGTTGGCCCTAATGCCTGAATGCAACCCTGCAACAAACCTCCGCACCCTCTCTGCGTCAGTAGAAAGTATCATCAATGCATGGCGGGATAACTCTAAAAACCTCGCCTTATAATCGGTCACGGACATCTGACCCTGCTCAAGTTGCTCAAACTGGTACCGCAGCTCTTCCCTCTCAGAGGGTGGAATATACCTGTCCAAAAATAACTACGTGAACTGAATCCAAGTGATAGGAGGAGAACTTGAGGGTCTGCCAAGAACATAAGACTGCCATCATCTACGGGCCCTGCTCTCTAGCTGAAAAGTGGTGAAGTCAACCCCATGCGACTCCAATATCCTCATGTTGTGCAGTCTATCCCTGCACCTATCAATGAAATCCTGAGCATCCTCATGACGCTCACCCCCGAAGACAGGAGGGTGAAGTCTAGTCCATCTATCCAACAGCTTTTGCGGGTTACCATCCGCAGCTGGCCTGGGCTCGGGCACCACTGCAGCAACTGGCTGAGCCTCATCCGCGGGTAGTGCACCCGGAGTCTGATACACTGCAGCTGCATGACCATGAGCCTAAGCAGTAGGGGTCTGTGCTCCCCCTCCTGCCTGTGATGTAGCTGGATCTGCTGGAAATAAACCAGCCTGAGTCATGGTGTCCATGAACCACAGCATACGGCCCATGACCTCCTGGATACCCGGTGCTGTCATAAAGTCCGCCGGGGTAGGCTCAGATGCAGGCACCTCGCCCTGCTCCTCAATAGTAGGATCTCCCGCAGGATATGCTGGTGGCGCTACTGGAACAGCTCTGAGATGCCCTCGTCCCCTACCTCGGGCCGGTGCCCTCCCTCGGCCTCTACCTCGGCCTCTAGCAACGGGGGGAGCAGCGCCTCCCGGGTCGGGAACATCTGCCGCGCGTGTCCTCACCATCTGTGAGAGAATAGAAGGGAGGAATTTAGTGTACCATCCACTACACGATAGGAAATGAATAGAGAGTAGTTTCCTAATACCCTATAGCCTCTCGAAGATAAATACAGACGTCTCCGTACCGATCCGCAGGACTCTATTAGGTTTGCCCATGACTTGTGAGACCTACTTGAACCTAGTGCTCTGATACTATGTTGTCACGACCCAATTTCCATTATAGGTCATGATGGCGCCCAACACCATTGTCAGGCAAGCCAACGCGGAAAAAAATTCAATAAGTGTTCATTTTACTTTACCAAAATAAGTACCACAATTTCTAAACTTGAGGTTAAAAACAAGTGATAATCAGTAATGTACCAAAATAATTATACAATTCCCAAAAGAAATGTCTACTAATGTGTGTGCCAAGACCTGGTGTCATAAGTGCATGGGCAACTAGTAGAATATACAAAAGAATAGCAAAATCCTACTGTCTGAACTAGAGTAGATAGCCAAAAGTAAAGGAAAGTCTCCATCGGGCTGCTGAACGGCATAGGAAGGGAGCAGCTCACCGTGGAATCTCAGCCGGATCAAGGGTATGCACCAGCCTGGTAACCAGATGTACCTACCTCAGATCCTGTACAATTAAGTACAGAAGTGTAGTATGAGTAAACAAACAATATGTACCTAGTAAGTATCCTGTCTCATCTCGAAGAAATAGAGACGAGAGGTCGACATGACGCTTACTAGGGTCAAATAATGTGATAAGTGATATACTAAGCATGGATAGCACAATGATTAACAATATACAACATGAGGCAACTGGTCCTTTACTAGATGATATCATAGTTAACCATTTACATTTCAGGGCATATAACAAAGTTCCGACCACAACAATATACCAATCAATAAGCATACACAAGTAGTGCCGAGGTAGTACGGCCCGATCCAACATAAAAATAAAGTGTGCAATGCCGGAGGGTCGAACGGCGCGAACCATAGATGCATCTATTACCCCGCTCGCGAATCATCCATGCGACGCAGTCAAATGTATTTAAACACAACAATAAACAGATAAGAATATATATCAGGAGAGCAATTGCTCACAAAAATATCAAGTTTCTCTTTTAAGGGCCAAGAAAAGATGTTCTTCTTATTATCACATTCAACATGATTTAAGAAATACCCAAATTAATCATAGAGTCAAGAGAACATCACATAAAGCATGCTTTCGGGTCCTAAACTGCCCGGGCTTAAGCATAATAGTGCTACGCACGGACTCTCGTCAGCTAGTACGTACGTAGCCCCCGCATTTAGTGGCAAATTATTCAATTATTACACCTATGGGGACAATTCCCTCTTACAGGGTTAGATAGGAGACTCACCCCGCTCCAAAACGTACTTCCAATATCAAGAACGTGCTCAAACCCTCAATTTGGAACCGCACGGTCCGAAACTAATTAAACGAAGTAGGAACTAGTCAATACAAGCTCAAGAGTACGCATTTTAATTATTAAAGTAATTCCCCAACCCTTAACACAAGTTTCCTAAAATTCGACCCCGGGCCCACGTGCCCGGATTCCGAAATTTTTCGAAGGAAGTTGTTCTCTGTAACCTAAGGATCAATAATATATGATTTCTGCTCCATTCCACAACAAATTTCGTGGTAAAATCTAAGTTTCACCAAAACCCTAGGTTTTGCTCGAACCCCTTGATTTCTCCTAATCTTGGTGTGTTAATCTACCCAAAACTCACGTATTAAACTTAGAAATAAGGAGGATGAACTTACCTCAAGATGCTATGTGGAAATCCTCTCTCAAAAGCTCCCAGAATCGCCCAATGGGTGAGTGAAAAACGACCAAAATGACTTAGAGCTCGTATTAAATGAAGCTCACTGCTTCAGTGATTTCCGTATCTGCGGTCAGGGGATGCATCTGCGGTCCCGCTTCTGCGAGAGGAAGGCCACATCTGCGGAATTGGCCAAACGAGCTGGGACCGCTTCTGCGGTTTTGAAGCCGCTTCTACGCAGACGCTTCTGCGGTTTTGCCTTGGCCGCATTCGCGAGAGAGCTACCGCTTCTGCGGTCTCGCACCTGCGGCTGACCAACCGCAGGTGCGGTTATGACAGCAACCTGAAGCTTCAGCTCTTCCCAAATTTTCCAACTTCACTCGAGTCTCGTCCGATTGACGCTTGGGGCTCCCAAGCCCCGCCCGAACATACCGACAAGTTTGAATCATGAAACGGACTCGCTCGAACCTTCGGAACGCCCGAAACAACGCTAAATCTAAGAATCACCCCCCTAAAACCAATTGAATCAAACTTATGAACTTCAAGTTCTTAATTCACTTCTAACGTGCCGAAACGTGCTTAAACTACTCGGATTGACACCAAATTTTGCGGGCAAGTCTTAAATGTTATTTTAGACCTGTACCGGGCTCCAGAATCAATATACGGGCCCGATACCAATATGATCAAGCATTATCAAATTTCATTAAATCATTAGAATTTCAGTTTAACAATTTCTAATAAAAATTCATCACTCGGACTAGGGACCTTGGAATTCGATTCCGGGCATACGCCCAGGTCCCATATTTTTCTACGGACCCTCCGGGCCGTCAAATCTCAAGTCCGGGTCCGTTTACTAAAATTTTTGACCAAAGTCAAACTTAGCCTTTTAAGAAAATCTTAAAGAATCAAGTGTGCTTATTTCAACCCAAACTCCTCCAAATCCCGAACCAACCATCCCCGCAGGTCGTAAATTGGTTAAGGCAAGCACGAGAAGTCTAATTTAGGGGAACGGGGTTCTAAAAAGCAAAACGACCAGTCGGGTCGTTGCAACTTTGTTTTCTAACATTTCTATGTAGACAAATATATATGATGTGAAAGTGAAACCAAAAGGTTGTGCAATATTTTAACTGAGCCACGATGTTTTAGTGCTCTCAATTACAAGATTTTAATTCGAAATTTTGATTAAGGATAGAAGAACATTTACCGTTATACCACACGTATTGATGATACCTTTTAAAAGGTGGTAACTCAACTTGTACTTGCTAAATTTACGGGCACAGTAAATGTAAAGTTGCCGAATGAATAATGAAGGAAGTCAGTATGTGCAAAGACGACAAATTAAAGGGAAATACGTAGAGTTAATTTTATCCATGGTCATTGAACTTTTGTGTTTGTTATCCAAAATTATTTTTCCTTTTTTTTATTACGTAAAAATCATTCAACTTTGGGTTCGTTACAGAAAAGTCATTTTTCTTTCTTTTGTTACACAAAAATCATTTTACTTTGCACTAGTTATCACAAAAGTCACATTTTACTTGAAAAGTCTATTATGTCCTTGATATTATATAAACCTTCATATTTATGTAATACCTTCTATATTATATACGATACAATATATTTTTAACTATGTATTTTATTTATAAATAAAATAATATATTCGTATATATAATTTTTACTTAACATTAATTTTTAAAATATATTAGTAGCGTTATTAAATTTGTTAGTAACTTTAATATATATTAGTAGAGAAATAAATCGGCAAGTACATTTCTGTGAGAAAATTCGCAGGTAAACAAACAAAGCAAATGAGAAACAAATCATATGTTAATCTGAAGGAAAATCCCTGGGTACTACATGCGAATTTAGCTGGGGATATTTTCTTGGGGATTTACCTGGGCAATTGATTATTTGAGAAATTACACTAATAGAAATTCGAGAAAAATCGTCCAAAAAAATGGGCTAAAGTTGGTCGGTAATGGTCAATAACCATCCAAAACGCGACCATTAGTGTGGTCGGTATTTTGAAGGTCGGAGGGCATACCGACCATCAACTAAATTCAAAAAAAATTATTGCTGTAAAAAAGTTGTTTTATAACGCTACTAATATATCTTGAAAATTAAAGTTGAGAAAAAATTAAATATACGAATATATTATAAAAATAATAAATAAAATACATAGTTAAAAATATATTATATAGTATATAATACAGAAGTTATTACATAAATATGAAGGTTTATATAATATTAAGGGCATAATAGACTTTTCAAGTAAAAATTTGACTTTTGTGATAACTAGAGCAAAGTAAAATGATTTTTGTGTAACAAAAAGAAAGAAAAGTGACTTTTGTGTAATGAACACAAAGTTGAATGATTTTTACGTAATAAAAAAAAATAAAAGTGACTTTTGGGTAACAAACACAAAAGTTCAATGACCATGAATAAAATTATCTCAAATCTGTGGTGACGTATCGTCATGGAGGAGTCCGAAACCTAAATGCCAATTTTTTGGACTCAAAACACATTTCTACCGTGTAAAAAAAAGTTACTTTTCAATATAAAATGCGGTATTATACCGTATTTTACTTTATCGGAGTTTTAGCCGTTAAAGTAAAGCGCGGTATGATACCGCATTTTTCATAGCGCGGTATAATATCGCGTTTTACCTGTTAGAATAAAATGCCCTTCTTCTTCCCCACGACAGAAACAGAAACGACCCCCTCCATTTTTTTTAAAAAAAAATCAGCGGTTCCCC
>NC_031995.1:87031201-87037042 GCF_001879085.1 Nicotiana attenuata | reverse complement strand
CCCCCCCTCTTTTTCTCCCAAAAAAATCCGAGTGGACCCTACCCGTCACACAAAAAGTTAAGATTGTAGGTCCCGCATACAACCGAAGCCTTCTATTATTTGGGACGTTTTCAACCTTGACGTACATTTCCAACAATTTTATCACAGTAAATTGTTTGTATTCATCTGGAATCCGCAAAAAATCTCTAAGAGTTTCATCATCTTCGATGTTAAACTCAGAATAAAAAGCAAACCCCTGCGGAGTTACAGAATACGGATATCTACCTGTTACTTTAAGGTTCACCGAACGTTTTCTCACACTCATTCTTTTACATATCAACGATACCAATTTATCGTACTCCATTGTAAGCGGCTATTTAACATGACAATGTGAGATAAACTATACCTCACAGAGTTATTCTCCGCTACAACCTCACCCCCCCTCCCTCNNNTATAATGAAACCCTTATTTTTGGCTCTTCAGACATTATAAAAAATGCTTGATAACAAGAAGAAAAATTTGAACGGAAGTTTGAATATTTTTTGAACGGATTTTCATAAAATCCTAACGTCTTTAAATAAGGCAAGTCCTAGCTCGGGGGTAGAACTTTTTGATGTAAAACGCGGTATAATACGGATTTTCATAAAATCCTAACGTCTTTAAATAAGGCAAGTCCTAGCTCGGGGGTAGATATTTTTTATGTGAAATGCGGTATAATACCGCACTTTATATATTTGAATTATTGTTATGTCAGTTAACCGCAGGACACTTATTGGTGTGCCTAAAAAGAAGTAAAATACGGTATTATACTGCGCTTTACTTTAACGGCTAAAACTCCGTTAAAGTAAAACGCGGTATAATACCGCGTTTTGTATAGAAAAGTAACTTTTTTTTACACCGTAGAAACGTGTTTTGAGTCCAAAAAATTGACATTTAGGTTTCGGACTGCGTCATGGAGTAAAGTGACGAGGCACAAAGCTACTTGAAGTCTTTAAGTGAATTAAGTGGGAAATGGGAACAAGACTAACCCAGACGGTCTCAGTTACGCAGTGCACATGCTTGAGCTTATTATTGTATATATCAACATATGATGTACAATGTTGGGCACGTAAAATGCATTTCGGGTGACTTCTGAAGTGACTTAACTAACCCACTATTATATACTACCAACAAGCCATTTTCTCTGTTTGTTTGCCACTTTTACACCATTTATTTGGATATGATATGACCTTGGCAAGTCTCACCTTACGTATCACCAAAATTTACAATCCAATTATACTCGCTATACTATTTCCTATCTTTCCTCCTAATCTTCCTATATGCCGGGGCGGATTTAGCCTTAATTTTATGGGTCCCATGAATCCATAACTTTTGTCTAAACCCTGTATTTATATTAAGAATTTCACTAAATAAATATTTGATTGTCAACCTAGTTATTATTGTATATATAACTCGAGGTTATTCTAAAAACCTAAAGCTTCAAATCCTGAATTCACTTTATGTTCCTATGTAATAGTTGTATACGGTCAAAATCGAGCTTGCCTACTTTTGTATGGCTAACGGAAACCGTGGTGGCAGACCAAAGCTCGGCCTCGCATCGTATCGAACCAGGGTATGGAGACGGATTGCTGATCTCGTGAATCAATGGACGATCAAGATCGAGCCCAGTCATGACCGAGGTCGAAGCAAGAAAGAGATCGAGCGAGATCGAAGGAAGCCTGTTAAGTCGAATAACGGAAAGTCGATATATCCGTGATCGGGCAAGGATCGTGGCGAAAATCTCGGCACATATCGGGTCAGGACAGGTCATTTAGCCAATAATGGGATTTTCTTTCATATTTAGAACTGTACCATAAGTAGAATTCCTCCACTATATAAAGGGGGTTCTAATCATTTTGTAACCATCATACATTCACGCATAACAAGGTAATACATTACATTTTTTCTCTCACAAGCTCTGTTGTTCAGTTCATACTTTTCAATAGCATACTTAGTTGGTTCGAGGGCCACAGTTGTTCTTCATATTGGTTTGATTTAAATTTCTAACATTAATTCTCATACTTATCGATTTGTGCCAAGTGAAATCACATATCCTTAAAATTACTTATAAGTTAATTGTTATCCAATTCTAAGGGTAAACAGTTTGACGCCCACCGTGGGGCTAAGGATAATAGTGATTGCCTGGTACAGTTTTCATAGCACACACTATTTTACTCTTGTTCTTTGAAGTGTCTTTGATTCCAGGATCAACATGCCAAACTCTCAAGTAGCACCCCCACACACAGACAATGGCCGTGGTCTTCATGGCGAGAACGACAACATAGCCGCCTCGGAAAACGGAGTACCTCCGTCAACCCCGATGGAGTCCCGGCTGTGGACCCAATAACGTCAAATCCCATATTACCATTAATGGGAATTTGGCTGTCGATCCTGAAAATAGTGTCCACAGAGATGCTCGAACCGCCGATCAGAACGCACAGGGCGGTGAAGAAGGCAGAATTAGCCTTCGAATGATATTCGAAATGTTGTAGACCCATGATATCGCCCAAACTCACACCACAAATATAGGTTGTGAGGCGGCTGAAGCAATGATAAAAATCCAACGCAAGTCGGGGTCGAATCCATAGGGAGTTAGATATGGGATTAGGTATATATCTAGAGTAGGTGTATGATGTGTCCAAGATTCCACTTCCACATATTTGGTTGTTTCTTTCTACTTCTATTGATTATGCAATGTTTGCAAATAAAAAGCTAAGAGACAATATTTTTGGTGTTGTTATTTTTCAAGTTGATAAAAGGTCTAGGGTCGTGACTTCCACCTAGGTGGTTATCTAATGGATTGTAAACTCTAGGGCAAGTTTGATTGGTCGGGGTTGTAATATAACAATCACACACATTACCCACTCTATATCTCTCGGTAGTTTGAGTGATTTTTCCCAATTTGACTTTCTCATGTCCAAATGAGTACTGCACAAAACAAGTGATAAATGCTCAAGTCGGGTCTTAGTATCTCTAGATTCAACCGTTTAATTGGGGCTATCAATTTCTTGTGTTCACCCCAATTTCTTGTTAGTCAAGTTTTTCTAGACTTAGTCTCTCTTTGTCAAGTAGAGACTAAGTCAATTAGGCATGAATCAATGTTTGCAACCATTAATTCTTGAATTCAAGCAGGAACTAGGCTAAATATCACTAACCCAATCACAAACAAGCCCTAAATAAAACAACCATTAAGTACCCACACTAGGCTTGAGCCGCAACCCTAGCTAGAAATTTTGTTACTCAGGAAAAATGAAGAAATTGAAGAAGAAACTAAGATAGAATTCATAATAGATGATTAAGGGAAGAAAATCTAATGTTATAATGTTAAACTAATACAATGTTGCCCAATACAACAAAGAAAAACGGTTCAGGTTCTCTCCCAAAACAAAACTTAACCTAAAAATGACAAAAAGTTCTATTTATACTAAGCTGAAACTATCTGATAAAAATGCCCCTGCGGAGGTTGTGCGGCCGCACAATTATGTGTGCGGTCCGCACATTGAAATTTGGCTTGACAGGTTCCAGGTCTGCGGCCGCACAATTCTGGGTTGCGGCCGCACTCCTTCAACTTCTGCAGACAGCACATTTATGAGTGCGGCCGCACTCTTGCTTCTGCGGCCGCACAATTATAGTGCGGTCCACATTCCTTGATCTTGGGATTTGGCTGTGTGAGACTTCTACGGACCGTATAAAAATGAGTGCGGCCGCGCTCTTGATTATGCGGCCGCAAAAAATGGTGCAGTCCGCATTTATTCTTGAACTTAAAATCCCATCTCTCTGATCTTTGTCTTCTGCGGCCGCACCAGAGTTGTGCGGTGCGCACTTTGCATGTCATTTCTTGTTCTTATCCAAAATTACTCCTTTTTAGTTGATTTTCATCTCCTTATCTCATATTCTAACACTCCTACAAGCAAGCACATTTTATTATTTTTCAGGAATACCTTTAAGCAATTTTGAGCTAAAACGAAAGTAAAAGAGTGCAGATAAGTAGTCAAAATCCCTACTCATCAACTCCCCCAAACTTAAGCTTTTGCTTGTCCCCAAGCAAATAAGGTAATTCCAACATACACAAGACAAGAACTATTTTAGCTGACCTAAGGTGAATCAATCACACATCAATTGGGACCAACAATTACCCACAACACGTATGAATTATCAACAATGCATTGACTTTTTGAGTACAATAGTTATAATGTGACACTAGGGCATCAAGAGTTGACTTTATTCATCAAGGAAGCTCGCTCTTTCATGTAGGTCATTGTGGATCCCAAATTCCTCCTCCTTTTCTCTCCGTTAGCAATTCTCGCTTTAGAATGTAACACTCAATTCAAGGATAGTGAAAAGTTTGCTCATCTCTCTCAAAAGAATGTCACAAGTACGGCTATAAGTACCATATGCTTGCCCCTCATGTAAATCACCACTAATGTAAGCTCACCCAACTTTGAAATCATGTAGGGCTTTTTCGGGATGTAATGAAGGCCTTTTGGATCACGGTAGGACTTGATGGAATAGAATGGGTTCATCTTTCCTTAAGCACTCCTTTTTCTCTTTTTCGCTCATACTTTGTCGACTCTTTAAGTCAATTTCTTTTTCCTCGGGGGAACTCGAGCGACGTAACGTCACTCTTTCTTGGTCATGAAATTCATTTTTCTCCTTTTCTATTTACTCCATGCCTTTCATTTTTGTCTTTCTTTGAATCCCTTCAGCTTTTTACTTTATTCACTTTCTTTTTGGTGTTTTTCTTTTTGTTCTTTCTTTCTTTTCTTTGCCTTCCCTTTCTTCATTTCTTTCTCTTCTTTGTACCTATATATCACTTTCAAACTCCTCGTCTCTCCCCCAAACTTATGTTTTTGCCAATTATTTCTCAAGAATGCTAAGGAAAGATCGGGTGCCAAGAGAGGATCATTAAAAAACGGGTAAAGGCTTGTCAAGTGGTTATTGAAAGAAAAAGGGCTTAGGCTCAAATGAGTTGACTAGGGATAACACATTGGTAGGCTATGGAAGATTTCAAATTCCAAATTGGATCAAGGAGAGCCTACAATCAGTTCTCAAGCTAAGCTACACTTAGAATTTTGCCTAGAAAAATATTCGGGGCAAGTTCTAGACTATTAGCACGGGTACTTGGACTTGCAATTCAATACCTCACCTCTCATGCTGCTGGATTGCTAAAGAGAACGGACTCGACTGAACCACTCGATGACTGCTTAAGTCAACATAAGAGTCAAAAGGTCACAACTAGAGCTATTTTCTGCCAACAACTTGTTTTTAACTATAAGGTCGTAGGTAAATGTGTTGGTACCAAGTGAAGCATGCTTGAGATCCTTTTATTCATTACTACTATATTTGCCTAAACATAAAAGAAAATGGTTCAATCCCTTAAGAAGGTTGTCATGCCATCCATCGTTGGGAAGAGTCACCCGGTTCACACAAAATCCACCTTTGGAAAGAACCGTGGATTAAGAAAATCAAAGGCTTATTGTTCAATCAATCGTAAAAAGAAGCTAACAAGTCAAAAAGAAGCTACTAAGTAAATAAGAAGTTATACTACTTAGGAAAACAAACTAAAGAAGCTATGAAGTAAACTACGGAAAGTAAGATAAATGAATATACAAATTGAAGGGAAAATGAATATATACATCAAGGGAAAGGGAAGAATATATATATATATATATATATATATATATATATATATATATATATATATATATATATATAAAACCAAAGAGAAAATAAAGATAAAAGAAAAATAGTATAAGAGTTATTATAGGCCAAATGTCAATGTCAAATCAATCAAAATAGAATCCCCCCCCCCCCGAATAAAAA
>NC_031995.1:86979360-87031182 GCF_001879085.1 Nicotiana attenuata | reverse complement strand
CCGAATAAAAATGAGCATTGTCCCCAATGCTTATAAGAAATAAGAACAAGAAAGGGTAGAGAGTTAAGAGAACTCCCTATGTGGTGTCAGTCTGCATGGCATCCCCAGCACCCTCAGTCTCCTCTAACTGTATCTCATCATCACCTGGCTGAGGGACAACATGGATGGTGAGCATCTGGATTATCTCCTCACCAGTGTGCGCAGCAGGTTTAGGCTCCTCAGACTGGCCGGCTACTATATGTGATGCCTCGGGTACTGCTGATGCTACTGGGGCTGAAGGTGCTCCCTTCATAAGAAGGTCGAGTGGTGGATCACCTGTAGATGCTATCTTGGCAACTTCCTTTCTCAACCTATCCACTGACTTCTTCGAAGCCTGAGATTTCCGCATCTTCTTCGCTTGCTTTCCCAACTCCTCAATAACTTCCACATGCGCCACGAGAGTCTCCATAATGATCTTCTGGTTGTCCAGAATCTTCTTCAATGTTTCCTCCACTGATGGAGGTAACTGTGGTGCTGCTGGGGCAGAAGACTGTGCTACAACAACACTGGATATGTCAGAAAGCTTTGAAGTAGCTGCCTACATCCAGTTGTTGAGACTCATCAATTTTTGAGAGACCCGTAGCGCCATCTGTGGATAAGTGGATAAGGCTGGCACTGATAATGGAGCTGATGGTCTGGAAGAAGAAGGTGGTGGCATGTTTGCTGTCCCGGTGGAAGGACTAGTTGCATGGCATCAGTGGAAGGCTCAGCAACTAGATCAGTAACTACTACCATTGGCTCCTCAGACTGACCAGCGGAGGTAGTTGCCTTACCCTTGAACTTCGGGTTGTCAGCACCTTGGAGGTGGTACCATGAGAAGGGCTTCTTTTCCTTTACTTTAGTATCATACTACCTCGGCTCCACATTTTGATCATTGAAATACTCTGTGAGGAAGTTCGGGTAAGGGTAGGATCTCTCATCCTTCTGGATAGCTAAAGCGATGTTGGTTGACATTATTGCACCCACATTGATCAGTTAGCCAGTCATAATTGAGCCATTAGGACTGCTAGGGGGAGTGGGAGGTTGTTCTCATTTAAGCATGGGTCAATACGGCTGCACACGAAGGTCTGCCACCCTTTAGCTTCAAAGTTTAGGATGGCCCGGACTATGGGAACACCTGCTATGAGCCACTGGGGTGGTCCTCGAGCAGCCAAAATCTCAGATAGCCACGGGCGAGCTACATCACCTATAGCAAGCTTTTCCAAGTATTGGACAGCTTCCACTTCTTTAAATCCCACATACTTGTTTAAGGAGTAGGCATCGAATTTGATTTTCGGATTCCTCATTTTTGTAATCTTGGTGCCCTTCTTCATGTGAGCCACATTGACATAAAACTCTTTGACCAAGTGTTCATTTGCATCTAGGGCACTTTGGTTGAACCACATCCACCCTTTCCGCTCCTGAAATTGTCTAAGGACATTTGGATTGTGAATATCCAAATCCTTAAGTAAAAACTGTCACTCAAGTGTGAGCGATCTCTAGGGCCACCACTCTTTGAATCTGTTGAAGGCAGTTAAGTTGACAAATTTATCTTCCCACATCTCTCTTCTCCTCGACCTCTCAAGGCTGCCCACTCGAGTGTCACCTCATCTCTCATCATCCGGGACATCATCATCACCACCTACATTGATTGGTGCATCCGTGGCATGTGAGGAAGAGGGCTCAGAATCTTGGCTACCCTCTTCCGAACCTTCAGAAGAACTAGCAGCGGAAGAGGATTCATCTACCAAGTGGAGTCTACCCGGGACTTGTTGAGATTCGGTATCAGGCGGTGCTTGCACAGAGTTACCCTCAGAAGCTTCTATAGACGGGAGATACTCACTGGACTCGGAAGGTTCAGGAACTCTGTTGGCGGTTGCTTTCTTGCTTATGGTTCTCTGAATGGCAAGTGGTAGGTTACTCTTGCCTCGGCCTCGGGAGGGCTCACCCCTCCCTTTTGATGTATTGCCTCTGCCCCGTGATCTAACCATTGTTTGCAACACATAAGTAATAGGAATTAGTTAGAATTGAAGCTCATAGCGTATACTGAACCATGCTTGATAGTTGCAGTAAAGCAGACTCAGAAGAGGCAGTGCGGACTGCACAAAAGTGAGTGCGGCCGCAGACTGCCAAGTGCGGATCGCACAACCCCAGGTTCGGACTACTGGGTTCTCTGATCATTCAACAGTGCGGACCGTATGCTGCGGACCGCATAATTTTGAGTGCGGTCCTCACATATCAAGCATCAATTTTACCCTACCTCTAAGATCTGCGAACCGCACAAATATGTGTGTCATGTGCGGCCGCACAATTTGAAAATGCTCGGCACTGCCTTACATTTCATGCAATTTTGTTCACAAATTAGACATGGTTTGAGCAATTAAACATGATTAGTTACTTTCCCCGGCCCCAATTAACATTTATGATACTACCCACATGATTCTAAGCAAAAATGACTAACTATTGTATTTTTAGGCTTGAAAATAACCCAAGACAAGATGAAAAATCTAAGGATGAAATGAAAAGACCAATAATGAAGGATGCATGTGAGAATCTACACATATGAAATGCTTGAAGTTTGAGAACTAATAGGGTATGAACTGTGTTTGCTTAGGGCTTGAGAGTTCAGAGAGTGTAAAGTGTGAATAGTGGTGAAAAGCCTTATTTATAGGTTGAACCGTCGGGCCCAGAACTTACCTGAGTACGGCCGCACAATTTTGAGTGCGGTCCGCACTCTTTACCTGTACCTTTGAAGAAGTGCTGTGGTCCGCACAAAGGTGAGTGGGGCCGCAGAATTTTGGCAGGCCAATCTTCAGAGAGCATACACTTTTGGTCTTTCACTTGTACGACTGCACACCGAATTGTGCAACCGCAAAGTGATTGTGCGGTCTGCATAATTCTGGTGCGGTCCACACTTTTGCAATACTTGGCCAAATTTTTAGTGCACAGTCCCTGCAATGCACACCCATTCCTGCATACACTTCAAAACTAGTTACCACAAAACAAAGCCTATCTAATGAAAAGACGAAGAAAAAGAAAAAGACATATGGGTTGCCTCCCAAGAAGCGCCTGATTTAATGTTGCGGCACGACGCAGATTACCAATCATTTGAAATAGAGAACCGCCACGATGTAGCCATCATCAACCTTGCCAAGATAGTGTTTAACCCGGTGCCCATTGACGCTAAACACCTCATCATTCTTATTTTTTAGGTCCAAAGCACCAAAGGGGGTTACATTCACCACTTCAAATGGGCCACTCCATTTGGACTTCAACTTGCCCGGAAACATCCGTAACCGGGAATTGAACAATAGCACAAGATCACCCTCTTTAACCTCCTTGTTGTGGATGTACTTGTCATGGAGGTACTTCATCTTCTCCTTGTAAAGGGACGAGCTTGTGTAGGCATGATACCGAAATTCATCTAGCTCATTCAATTGTGACAACCTTGGGTTTGCGGCGACAACCCACTCAAGGTTCAACTTCTTCAAAGCCCACATGGCCTTATGCTCAAGTTCCACCAGAAGATGTCATGCCTTCCCGATCACTAACCGGTATGGAGACATCCTGATCGGTATTTTTTAAGCCGTTCTATAAGCCCAAAGAGCATCATCAAGTTTTCTTGACCAATCCGCCCGGTTGGCATTCACTGTCTTTGACAAAATACTCTTGATCTCCCAGTTAGAGACTTCAACTTGTCCGTTCGCTTGAGGATGGTTGGGGGTAGATACTTTGTGAGTGACATCATACTTTGTGAGTAAGGTATCAAAAGCCTTGTTGCAAAAATGCGAACCCCCATCACTAATAATGCCCCTTGGAGTACCGAATCTTGTAAAGATGTTTTTTTCAAGAGTGCCACCACACCTCTTGCTTCATTGTTGGGCAAAGCGACAGCCTCGACCCACTTAGATACATAATCAAACGCGGCGAGAATGTATAAGTGTTCCCACAAGAGCTAACAAACGGACCCATGAAATCAATACCCCACACATCGAAAATATCTATCTCCAAAATGGTGGTGAGAGGCATTTCATTCTTCTTTGAAATCCCATCGGCCCTTTGGCATCATCATAATGCTTGACAAGCTCACTAGCATCCTTGTAGAGAGTAGGCCAATAAAATCCACAACTCAAAACTTTGGTCATTGTTCTTGCTCCACCATACGGTGAAGAATGGCAAGCCTCAAGAATACCCACTTGTTCCTCCTCCGATACACATCATCAAATCAAACCATCGGTACAAATTCGAAAGAGGTACGGCTCATCCCAATAATAGTCAAGGCAATCCCGTTTGAGCTTCTTCCTTTGGTTTGAAGAGAACTAATTTGGCATAATGCCCCTCACAAGATAGTTTGCTAAGTCAGCGAACCATGGCATCCTGGTCGCTGAAATGGCCAGAGTTGCTCGTCGGGAAATGAATCATTGATCTCAAGGCTGTCATGTGGCCTCCCCTCCTCCTCCAATCAGGATAAGTGGTCCGCCACTTGATTTTCACTACCTTTGCAGTCTTGAATCTCTAGATCAAACTCTTGCAATAGAAGCACCCACCACATCAACCTTGCCTTAGAATCTTTCTTGCTCATCAAATACCGAAGCGCGTCATGGTCGATGTGAACAATCACCTTTGTACCCATCAAGTATGGGTGGAACTTCTCTATAGCAAAAACAATAGCAAGGAGCTCTTTTTAGGTCATTATGTAGTTGACTTGGGTATCATTCATGGTCTTGCTTGCATAGTAGATCGGATGGAAGATTTTGTTGATACGTTTCCCCAACACCACTCCAACCGCCACATCACTTGCGTCACACATGAGCTCAAAAGGCAAGCCCCAATCCGGTGTAGTGATAATAGAAGTAGTAGTCAACTTGAACTTAAGCAACTCGAATGCCTTCATGAAATCTTCATTGAAATGGAACTTGGCATCCTTCTCCAAAAGTTTACACAAAGGATTCACCACTTTGGAAAAATCGTTGATGAATCGGCGATAGAACCCCGCATGACCCAAGAAGCTCCTCACTCCCTTCACGGATGTAGGGGGAGTTTGGAGATCACCTCAATTTTGGCGTTGTCGACCTCAATACCATGCTTTGAAATTTTATGGCCGAGGAAAATGCCTTCCTCGACAATGAAGTGACATTTCTTCCAATTCAACACCAAATTTGTCTCCTCACATCTAGCCAAGACCCTATCCAAATTGTTCAAGCAATCATCAAAAGAATTCTCAACCACGGAGAAATCATCCATGAAGACCTCAATAATATCCTCCACTATGTCGGTGAAGATGGCCATCATACACCGTTCAAAACTCACCGGTGCATTACAAAAACCAAATGGCATCCGTGAGAATGCAGAAGTACCATAGGAACAAGTGAAGGTAGTCTTTTCTTCCGGAGCAATGAGAATTTGATTGTAGCCGGAATACCCATCGAGGAAACAATAGAAAGCACGCCCGACCAACCTATCAAGCATTTGATCAAGGAAGGGAATTGGGAAATGATATTTTCTTGTAACTTTGTTGAGCTTGTGCTTGTAGGAATCAACTCGTTCTTGTCATTGGTAACCACAATCATGCCCCCTTTCTTTAGGACACATTGCACCGGAGAAGTCCATGAACTAGCGGATACGGGGTAAACAACCCCGTCATCCAACCACTTTATGATCTCCTTCTTGACCACCTCTAGCATTACTTCATTTAGCCTCCTTTGATGTTCAATAGAGGGTTTGGCACCCTCCTCCTGAATAATCTTGTGCATACAAAAGGTGGGGCTTATGCCCTAGATATCCGCCGAGGTCCATCCGATTGCTCTTTTCCTCCATTGTAGCACCTCCAATGTGGACTCTACCTGCATGTTAGTCAAACAAGAAGAAAGAATAACTGGTAAAGTAGAAGAAGGGCCAAGGGATTCATACCTGAGATGTGGAGGCAATGGCTTTAACTCCAAAGTGGGAGACTCCTCGATTGAGGGCTTTGTTGGAGGAGTCTTCCGATTTTCAAGATCCAAAGATGGCTTACGGTGCTCATAAGTATACGACCCCATTCCTTACAATGCATTCACACGATCCACATAGCTTTCTTTCTCCTCATCATCATCAAGGTTGAGCAAAACGACTTCCAAATTATCCTCAACATTCATTGTGGCACTAGCATAATCAATAATCACGTCGGTCACCAAATTCGCGAACGAACAAACTTCATTGCTATTCGGTTGCCTCATAGATTTGCACATATGGAAGACCACCTTTTCATCACCCACCCCAAAAGTGAGCTCACCGGCTTCCACATCAACAAGAGCCTTCCCCGTAGCAAGGAAAGGTCTTCCCAAAATAATAGGCACCTCATAGTCCACTTCACAATCAAGAATGACAAAGTCTGCCGGGAGGATGAACTTGTCAACACGAACCAACACATCATCAATAATACCCAAAGGCCTCTTTATTGTACGATCCTCCATTTGCAGCCTCATGGATGTGGGTCTTGGTTGCCCAATCCCCAACGTTTTGAACACCGAATAAGGCATCAAGTTGATACTCGCCCTAAGATCACATAAAGTTTTGGCAAAGTCGGCACTCCCAATAGTGCAAGGGACTGTGAAAGCACCCGGATCTTCCAATTTCAGAGCCATTGAGTGCACAATAGCACTCACTTGATGTGTCATCTTGATGGTTTCACAATTCATCGATCTCTTCTTGGTAACCAAGTCCTTCATGAACTTTGCATAACCCGGCATTTGCTCTAAAGCCTCAACCAATGGTACATTAATAGACAAACTCTTCATCATGTCAATAAACTTTTTGAATTGGTTCTCACTATTTTGCTTTGCAAGCTTTTATGGAGAAGGAGGCCTTGGCATTGGTGCCTTTGCCTTTGGCACTACCGGTTCTGGCATGTCAATTTCCCTAGAAGGGTTCACTTCTTCTTGCGTCTCCTCCACATTTTCATCAATATCAATTCTCACTTCTTCATTATCTTGAACCACATTGCTTGGAATTTCATCTTCTTGAACCACAACATCATCATCCACAATTCTTCTTTGATTTGAGGTGGTTGCATATCCACCTTTTCCACTTCTCGTAGTCACGGCCATAGCATGTCCTGTATTATTGCCACCCTTTGGGTTCACCACCGTATCACTTGGTAGTGCCCCCTTACGACAAGTGTTCAAAGCTTGCTAAATTTGGCCCTATTGAACCTCCAAATTGCGAATAGAAGTGTTGTGAGAGGCTAGTTGAGCATCGGAGTCGGCATTCTTCTCCATCATCTGTTTAAACATATTCTCTATTCGTCCCATCTCATTGTTAGAAGAACTCTGACCTTGAGAAGGATAGGGAGGTGGATTGCTTGGTTGTTGGAACATCGGTGGCCTTTGGAAACCCGACCCCCTGTTGTTGTTGTTCCACCTTCCTTGATTGTTACCACCCCAATTGCCTTGATTATTGCCTCCCCAATTGCCTTGGTTACCTTGATTATTCCAATTGCCTTGATTAGGATTCCCCCTACTCTAATGCCTTGGTGGTTTTGATTGTTCCAATTTCCTTGGTTTCCTTGTGACCGCCATTGTTGTTGATTTTGTCCTTGAGCATTGTTTCTTTGACCTTAAAAATTGTTGACATATTGCACTTCATCTTCTAGCTCATTCAACGAATCACCTTGGTCATACTCACTATCATCTTGCATGAATTGTTCCGGACGGCTTTGCATTTGTTGACCTTTTTGCCGTCTCTTGTTCATCATCATATTCAAACCTTCCATTGCATTCACTTGTTTTGGCCCTTGAACTTGTTGAAGCTGAGCTTTGGCTAATTGGTTCATTGTAGTTGTCAACTCGGCTATAGCTTGCCCATGATCTTGTAATTCCTTGTGTAGGTGAATGGCATTTGGGTCACCTTGAGAAACATTGGCTCTACTTTGCCATGCCGATGAGGTATCCGCCATCTCATCCAAAATTTCACAAGCTTTGGCATAAGGCATGCTCATGAAGTTCCCACTGGCGAGTTGATTTACCACACATTGAATTGTTGTGTTGATCCCCCTGTAGAAGGTTTGTTGGATCATGGTCTCGGTCATATCATTATTCGGGAACTCTTTAACCATGGGACGATATCTTTCCCAAATATCGTGCAAAGGCTCATTTGGCTCTTGCTTGAATGCAAGAATCTCATCCCATAGTGTCGCCATATGCCCCGGAGAGAAGAATTTGGCAATAAATTTTTCTGCCAACTCATCCCATGTATGAATGGAATGATTGGACAGTCTCTCTAACCAGTATAATGCCTTTCCCCATAGAGAAAAGGGAAATAGCCTCAACCTCAGCGCGTCCTCGGAGATATTGGTTTGCTTGCTTCCCCAACAAGTATCGATGAACCCTTTGAGATGCTTGTAAGCATTTTGACTCGGAGTCCCGGTGAAGAATCCCAGTTGCTCAAGTACTGTAAGCATCATATTGGCGATTTGGACGTTGCCCACCCTAATGTGGGGCGGGACTATGGCACTTGCATAACCCTTGTGAGCACGTGATTTTTTCCCTAGGTGAAATACTCCTACAAATTAAAGAAATAGATTTTTCCCAATTATTTGCAGTTTTATAGGATTTTTGTAGGATTTTTTTGTTAATTGTTTGCATTTCTATGCATGTTTACTTTTATTAAAATCATGAAAAATACCAAAAATACCATGCATTGCATATAGGTTTTTGTGTTCGTATTTTAGGATTAATTTGGTTAATTAATTATTATTAAAAATGAAAATCACAAAAAAATGGCTCATTTTTACATTCTTAGCTTTTGAGTTTAGATTATTAATTTTTCTCTTTTAATTTAGGAGTAGCAAATTTTTATAAATATTATAGTTATATAATTAGCTTAATTTTACAATTTAAATTAATTTAGGAATTTAATTTAGTTTTTTAATTAATTAAAAAAAAGAGAAAACAGAAAGCAAAAGAAAAAGGAAATGGGGAAAAGGGCTTTTTTAAACTTGATTGGGCCAAATTAACCCTGAGCCCAAATCCCTACCCAAATTCACCCCAAACCCAGGCCCAAACCTAGCCTACCCGGTCCAACCCCCCCACTAAACCAAACGACCTCGTTTAATATCCCCTCATCCTAGCCGTTGATCATCACAAATCAAACGGCTGAGAACTGGCCGTTCCAATAATATAAAACTGTCTCAATTAGAACCCCCCCCCCCCCATTCGAACCCCCTCACTCGTCTCTGCACAAACCCTAGAGAAACCTAGCCGCCCCCTTATGCCTCCATTGCCTCCGCCATTAACCACCCACCGAAAATTGCCTCACGGCGGTTCCGGTGCTCCAAACTTGCCCAAATTGATACCATGCAACCCCCGTCCCCTCCTCTTTCCAAATCCATCGTCAATTTCCCCAAAACACCACCCAAATTCACCAATTTTAGATCTGAAGTTCAACCCCAAAACCCTAGTTCACCCAAGTCAACCCAAAACTTCATCACACCATCTCCTCACTCCCCTCGCCCCTAATATCTCACTGATTTCCCCAAACATCCCCCACAAAACTCCGCAATTCCAAATCTAAGAAGGAGTTCTGTCTGTGTTCAAGTCCTAGGTCTTTTTCCGGAGTTTTCTTCTCCGATTAGGCTTTCAGGAGTCTTCTCTTTCAAGGAGATTCGGTCAAATCCATGCAAGACCGGATCCCTTGAAGGAGAAGACCTCTATTGGTCAGTCAAGGAGGAGACGACATCACAAGCTATCTTGGTTGTTTTCTATCCACAAATGGTAAGCTTTCACCATTTACCTCTCCATTTTTCTTCTCTTTTCTTCAAATTCGAGTTAGTTTTCTCTCAGGTTGTTTTTCAGTCTAAATCTGTTTCATTTTTAAGAGTCGTCCGTGTTTCAGTCTTGGGACGTGTTTAAAATCAGATTTTTAGGGGGTTCATTAACTTGGTTTCAATTCACGGTTCATTTGGTTTAAGTGTTGAAATAGCCTCACTTTACTGTGCTAGTGGTCAATTCCCTTTTGTTTGTTTTGAATCATCTTTTAGTATCTTGAAACTGCATGATTAATCTAAATTTTAAATAGTTGTTTTCATTAATGCATAATTAGATTAGGCTTAGTTTTTATTCAAGTTGTTTTGTGATTGTTTGTTTAACCCATCTGCCCATGCTCATCATCAAAATTGATAGTCTGAAGAAGCATTGTGAAGTTTTCTTGAGAATTTGGTCCGTTTAGAGGTTAGGTTTATTCTAAATTTTCAGATGCTTATGCTTTTAGCTTTGATTGTTTGCTTTTTGATTTGTTTTACTGATATTGGCCCATTTACCTTTGTTTGCCTTGGTTTGTAAATTGGTAGAAACTCCTAGGGTCCTAATTGAACAAAAGGAAAACTTGAGGGGTTATTTGAAGGGTGGATAAACTTAATAAGGTAAAAGAACATACTGGAAGGTTCTAGAATAAGGGGCAGCTGGCCTCATTTGGTTAGCACAACATGCATAAACCAATAAGGGACAGCCAGCTGTCCAAGTTGGTTAAAAAGATGCCTTGTGGCTGAAGGAATAATTCCTCTATTCTTTTAAGCACATGGCACCCTTTAGGGACTACCTCTCCCTCACTCCTAAAAAGAGATTGGAAACCCTAGAAAACACCCAAAAGTCATGCACTGTTGAAAGAGGCTAAATTAGTTTGCTTCTGATTTTTCTGAAAAAAAGAAGAAAAATACTCTGAAATTTCTTCTGGATTTTCTATTTTTCCGATTCAAATATGGACTACGCTGGAACTGTTGTTGCTAACTAGTTGCTATTATCTTTGCTGGTTGAAATCTTCACTCCATTTTTGCTTTGTTCTTGATTTCCAGGTACTCCTAGGAACTTTTTGAATGGAAAACGAAGCTGTAAAGAATGCATTTTGCTTGAGCTTGTAATATGAAATCCCAATGTTCACGATGTTAAAATTGTGGCTTCGTATGTATGTCGTTCGTAGTTTGTTTAGTTTAACATCCTGGTTTTCTGTAATTTAGATGTTTTCATATGAATGGTCAGTTAGTTTAGTTCATTCCATGTATTGTTTTGGACAATTTTGAAGCAGTAGGCAACCATGATAGCTTATGTGGTCATTATTAAGATCTGTTTGATTCTGAGAGCAGTGTTATAATTATTTGATAGTTCATAGTGTTAGTAATCTTTGATCACTTCCTAGTTTTCTCTTGGTTCTTAAGGTCGAGGCTAGCTGAAGTTTTCTTTCTTGAACAGCATGTTTGATTCAGGGTTGTTATGATTAATCAATCTAGTTAACATCAATGCTTTGAATGTCATGTAGATAATATAGTCGATTCAGCATATTAATTTTCAGATTTTTAGTATCATGTTTTTGTGATTTGTGTGTTGAGAGCAACCTGAATATCAAGAAAGGCCTTGGCATGTTTAAAGTTTTCAGTTTGAATGTGAGCTTGATTTTTGGCCGCATAAGTTGGCTTGTTTGTCACGAGGCCTGGAAGCGACCCGATCTGGTTTTCTTTTGCTTTGGGCTCAATTTGGAGCCCAATAGTCTTCAGCCTTTGTTTGTTTTCTTTTTTAAAAGTTTTATGTTAATTTAACAAAAACGAATGTAATGTAGAGTCTTACTAGATTGCTGGGCCTGTTACTGGCCCAATCAAAAACGTTGGGAAGGTTCGCCCTTTGTTCCAATTGATGGGTTCAATTTTTTGAGCCCAGTCCCTATATATTTTCGTTAAAACATAATTGGGCTTGCTGCTGGCCCAGTCTTCCCAAAGTAATTAAAAGCCTGTTAAGTTATCCCAATGCATACTTGCAACTAGTAGTTTAGACTGCATTCTGATTTAGATTGAACCTGAACCCCTTAATTCGCTTTAATTGAACACAATTCTTCTTTAAATAAGTTGAGGTGTGCCATCTAATCACATAGTCTATGGCCCTCACATCAATATCTTAACTAATGTAGAAGAGCGCCTTGAATTCTCGTAGTTTGCTTTAGGCGCGTTAAGTAAATAAAGCGGCATAGCTACGGGTACAATTCCTGTGACGTAGTTGTGATACGTAATTCCCAAATCCGGGTGTACATTTCATGTGACCCGACTTCAATTTCTAATAATGTTAAATAAAATAAACATGTCGTGAACCGCGGGTGCATTTCATGTAGCGTGGTTTATGATGTGTTATCAAAAACAAACAAGTGTATGACGACCTGGAATTTTCCTAAAAATATTAAAAGCGGTTAGGTTAAAAATGCATGTAGGTTTTAAAATGTGTAATTAATCCGATCATTAGGCCAATTATTAATAGTTAAGGGACCGTGCTAAAACCACAGAACCCGAGAATGCCTAACACCTTCTCTCGAGTTAACAGAATTCCTTACCCGGATTTCTGTATCCGCAGACCATAAATAAGAGTCAAATTTCCTCGATTCGGGATTTTAAAACGGTGACTTGGGACAACATAAATTATCCCAAGTGGCGACTTTGAATTTGAAAAATAATCCCGTTTCGATTGTCACTTAAATTGGAAAAAACTCCCTTATACCCCTTTCCGGGGTAGAAAAAGGAGGTGTGACAGCTCTGGCGACTCTGCTGGGGACAAGAACCCAGAACTTTTGGTTCAGGGTTCAGAATTCGAGCTTAGGATATCTGTTATAGTTGGCTTTTATTTGTTATCTGATTTTTACGTGTTTGAGCCTAATGTACTAAATGTTGCTTTTTAACACTTTAATATTGCTTGAATTGTATATAAACTGTTAGGAAACCCTTTTCTCTCTGAGTCTTCTAAATCATCTGGGAAGTGTGCACTTCGTGTGATTTCTCTTCTGTTTGAGTCATATCTCAATTTTAGAATGAGGTTCGGACAAGTTGCAAAGCCCGTGAAGTTTCTGTATCCCCGGTACGCTGCCCCCCCCCCCCCCCGGCTCGAGTTGTGCGCTCGGATAAGCCAGGTCTAGAACAATACCCCGAGTTTAAACCTAGAATAACATAACCTCATACCGGATCCCTAGTAGGAACGCTTGTTTGCATCACGTGCATTTGACTTAGGGGACTCAACACAGGGGTTGGGTCCGTCTAGGACAGGTGTACCCAAATAAAAGACCATCCTGATGCATTCTACGTGCTACTTGTGCATTTATTTGATTCGGATTGTATGTTGACCAGTTTCTAGAATGGGGAAGAAAAAATTGAGAAAAATCAAATCGAGGTAGGAGAAGAGGAAATTACCCGCCTTAGAAAAACCTGGTGTCCAAAACATCCCGAAATTCTGCCAAAATTTTTTGAAAAAAAAAAGAAGAGGAAAAGTTATTTCAAAGTGTTAACATTTTTTTTGTTGCATCAAAACTGACCGAACTACGCGGGTTTGATTCTCACCGGACGTGGGATACGTAGGCAACCCTCATCGGGTCCAGCCCCGTTTTTGCAAAAATAACCAAAAAAACATTAAATGTTGTCTTTTTTTGTCAGAAGTAAAGTTAGGCGATGTCGTTTTTGTCGAAATAGCCGGAAGGCTGTTTTCGCAAGAATATCCACCTATGGTCTTTTTTCAGTTTTTTTGGCCAACTAGCGAACAGAGCCCTAAAATTTTTCTTCTTGAAGTGCTGAAGGGCCGTATTTGCAAAAGTTGTTTCGTTTTGAGCAAGATGTTAAGTTGCAAATAATAACCTTCTTTTGGGGTCAAAATAAATCACGTTTTTTTTCAACCGATCACTCTAAATAAATGTGCAGGATTTGCACTATTGAAAATGAACCTTTCAAAGTTGTAGAGAAAATCCCGATAGGACTCCATCTGTGGTGGAATGATCTGGGGGAAGTCACCAAGGATAATGCGATAAAGGTTTTAGGCGGGCTCACCGGTTTGTTGAAGATTAAACCAAGGATTGATATAATTGAAGCATTGATACCGTTTTGGGACCCAGCCCACAATGTATTACATTTCTCTGATTTTGAGTTGACCCCTACACTTAAGGAGATAGCAGGCTATGCTGGTGTTAACGGAAATCTCAGGTGCCGATATCCAGTGGCACCAATAGCTGTAACCCCTCACAAGTTTTTGGACCTCCTGAGTATTAGCCAAGAAGTCAAAGATGGGAACTTGGCTGAAGAATTCTGTACATTCCACTTTCTATACTGCCGTTATGGGGACCCCCACGATTTTGAGGCTCTGGATACCGGTTTAAGTCATCGTGGGAATAAATACAAATGGGAGGCACGTCAAGGATTGGCCTTCATTGTGGCATTCTTAGGCACTTTAGTCTGCCCAAGAAGTGATGGACACATAGAGTTGGGGCTCGCAGGAGTAGCTGACTTCATGATCAAAAGGGCCGATGGCACTATTGTACCAATGATCCTAGCAGAAATTTATCGAGCACTAATTGTTTGTCGAGCAGGGGGAAATTTTTTTGAGGGTTGCAACATGGTTTTACAACTATGGATGGAAGAACACCTTTGCCATCGTCCGGGGTACATGAACTATGGTCTGACTGGTCTTAGCTGCATTGAAGAGCACGAAAACCGGGTGGATGGTCATGAGTTTCCAGAGGGTACAGAGGCATGGTTCGCATATTTGAGTTCTTTGACTACAAGCAGAATTGAGTGGACATTCGGTTGGCTCTCGGTCGACGAAGTTATCTATATGTCGGTCGGGGTGTGCTTTCTTTTATTAATGGGTCTTCGGAGTATTCAACCGTATGCTCCACACAGGGTTCTACGCCAGCTGGGCAGGTACCAAGCTGTCCCTCATGATGAAGATTTGAGTCGACAAGTCATTGAACTAGGTCCAAAAGCTGCATTCCCGGAAGAAAAAGTTCGCATCTGTGTAGGTTCCTGGAGCCACAGACTCGAGTACGGGATTTGTTCAAGGGTGAGGTAGAGCCTAGTTACACAGCTTGGTATGGTAAAAGGGTTCAAGTCCATCGAGAGCCTGAACAGCCCGCCAAAAGGCCCCATGTACAACAGTTCACTGATGGATCACAAGAACAATGGGATTGGTTAGCAAAAGAGAAAAGCTACAGGTTTACGATAAGCAAATTAGAGGGGCAAATCAGAGATCTTAAATTTGATAATAGTGTGCAAACCGATGCGGATGAAGGTGAGAAGAAGAAGTTGGCCCGAGAAAATGAAGCCCTTCGAGCCCAGATTCAAAGGATGAAGATAGCTGCTGAAAACCCGGTCAGGAGCGCAGCAGATGAAAAACTTATAAACAGTCTTCGTCGGAAAGTGTAATTATGGGGCCGATTTGGAAGAAGCCGAAAAGGAACTGGCAAAAGCCCGGGCCAAATTTGCAACGAACACAGAAGGACGGGCATGTTTTGTTTAGCAGTTAAAAAGGAAATATGATAGAGAGGTCGCAAATCTAAATAAGAAGCTAACTACCCTCAAGAATGAAATGGCTAAACAGACAAAGAACTTCAAGGCAGAGAGGGAACATTGTTATGCATTGATGTCTCGACTAGAAAAAGGACATGCAACAGTTGCAGGAGCAAAGCCATAATGACACCCAAGTTCTGGAAGCTAGATCTCAACAAATCGGACGCCTGCTCCAAGAGAAAGGCATCATTAGAGAAAGGATTAGAGGAATTGCTGACTATATTGTGATAAAGTGCAACGAATGCGAGGATATGACTAGATCCACTTTCTTCGCTGCAGTGATGACTTTTGTTCACCAGGTAATGGACGGCCTGGATCGCCTCCAAGGAGATCTTAGGCCCGCGGCGAGACCGACTGATGTCCCGCGGGCCCGTGGAGCAGAAGTACAGGCACTTATGTATTTCTGATATTATTCTTCGAGTCTGTATTTTTAGTTTCTTTTGGAGTCTGTTGGTCTACTTTCGAGTTTGTATTTTCAGTTTCTTTTGGAGTCTGCTGGTCCACTTTCGAGTTTGTATTTTTAGTCTGCTAGTCCACTTTCGAGTCTATATCGTAGTTCCCTTTAGAGTCTGTTAGTTTTTTATGTTTAAGTCTGTAGGACGGAGTCGTTGTAATAGAGGAAAATCAGAATGTTTTTTATGAAAATTTGAAAACCCAAAAAATATGTCTTCCTTTTATTTCGCATTTGTCTCTGAACTACGTAATGATCTGATTCATGCAGCGACATGATACGTAGGCAATCCCCATAGGATTCGATCATAGCCGTAAAATGAAGAAAATCAAAAGAGAAAAGAAATTGAGTGAAAAGAAAAAGTGGCAAAACAAGAAACAAGAGAGAAATGCAAAATAAGAGGGGTGCAATGAGAACCAAGTGAGAGAACTGATAGTGACTAAAAAGGTAGGAATGAAAAGGAAAAGAAAGCCCAAATATGTAAAGTTCCTTAAAACCGGGATGAAGCATGCAACTATTCAAAATACACAATAAAAACATTTTCCTGTTTAGGTACATTGCATTCCCAACGTGCGGTTGCCTATCTGTTATGTTCTTAATCGCTAACAAGTTTGCTTGTTGTCATCAAGTACAGGAAGGTGGTTAGTTTGTTTGGAATTCTGGCAAGTCACCCGTATAATACCAGATCTAAGCACAAGGCGAACATGGCTGGCAAAGAATTGGACTCGAGTGGTATTGACCCGCCAAGGGCGGTAGAGGAGTCTGAGCCCGATTTGAAAGAAGAGTTACATAAGCTGAAACACCAGATGGCTGAGATGTACCAGGCATGGATGAAAGGGCATCCTCCACCATCATACCCCGCCAACCCCGCTTTCGTCCCACCACTAGCTCAATCTCAAGAACCCTCCGTTATTGATCTATCCCCACAACATGCCCCAAGCTTTAACCCTTATCACCAATATCCAGGCTCTTCTTCCCGAACTGTCCAAGCTCCACTATCCAAATCAACTGCATACCCTCCTCCACCGGCTACCCCTGTCTTCGTAGCACCTCCACCGGCTACCCTCCACCAATCTTCTAGTGAGCTGGCACTCCAAGCCAAAGATAACCAGTACTACGCCCCGGAGCCCACCTTCAAGGTCCCGGATCACTACTCCTACACTCCTCATTTTGACCTTCCTGTTGAGACTGAGAAACCACCCAAAAACCCGGAACAGGAGGAGATGTTTAGGAAGGTGAGAAGCCTGGAACAGTCGCTCAGAAATATGCAGGGGTTGGGAGGCCAAGTGAGTGTAGCCTACAAAGATCTGTGTTTGTTTCCTAACGTCCAGCTACCTGTTGGGTTCAAAATGCCCAAAGTTAACTTGTATGACGGGCACGGAGATCCTGTGGCCCACTTGAGGGGATTCTGCAGCAAAATGAGAGAAGCCGGTGGGAAAGATGAACTGTTAATGGCATAATTTAGCCAGAGTCTAAGTGGCGCAGCATTGGAGTGGTACACTCGTCAGGATCACAGCAGATGGTATACCTGGGATGATTTGGCCCAAGCATTTGATTGCTCGGCATTTCCAATAATACATAGAAATTGTTCCAGATCGTTTGTCTTTGACTAAGATAGAGAAGAAGCCTGGTAAGAGTTTCAGGGAATACGGTTTTCATTGGAGGGAACAGGCAGCATGAGTCAACCCTCCGATGGAGGAAAGTGAAATGGTAGAGTACTTTCTTCAGGCTCTGGAGCCTACTTACTTTGGTCATCTAATCTCGGCCATAGGTAAGTCTTTCAATGAAGTAGTAAAGATGGGAGGTACAGTAGAAGAATGGCTCAAATCGAGCAAGATCATGAGCTACGCAGCTATCAAAGCAACTACCCAAGAAATTCAGAATGGTACTGGAGGAGTAATAGGGAAGAAGAAGAAAGAAGATGTTGCAATGGTCGTCTCGAGATCGTGGCATGGTCCGAGGGGTACACCACACCATTACACCCAGCCTCGACCCCATCCTCAAGCCTACACCCAAACCCCATATAATCTACCCTAACATTACTTTTCATTGCCAGACCCTCAGTATTCTGTCAAGCCACCTCAATACCATGTCCACCACGCCCAGTCATATGCTCAACCTCCTTCTTACCCACAATGGCGTGCTACAGCTCCACAGAATACCTACCCAGCTCCATAAAATGCCTACCCAGCTCCACAAACATACCGAAACCCTGCCGGTCCAGGCTTCCGGCCCAAGCCTGAGTACAGAAAAGAAAGGCAACAACGGAAGAAGACTTTCAACCCGCTGGGGGAGTCTTATACCAGCTTATTTCAGAGGTTGAGGCAGTTGGATGTGTTGAGGCCAATTGAGTCAAAATTGCCAAACCCTCATCTAAAGAATCTGGACTACTCCCTCAGCTGTGCATATTGTTCTGGTGCTCAGGGGCACGATACAAAAAAGTGTTGGCATTTGAAAAGTGCCATCCAAGAGCTTATCGACACAAATCAGATTATGGTCCAAACTCCGGAAGCACCCAATATCAACCAGAACCCATTGACAGCCTACGATGAAACGCATATGATTGCGATAGTGCACAAGGATGGGGAGCCCAAGAAGCCTTCACAATCCATCATGATGATCCGGTCTAGTGAGGGTAAGTCAGTCAAGGACCCGGTTGTCACAAAAGCAACCTCCTCGATAGCTGAAAGATTGGCAGACAAGTTGAGCATGCCAAATGATAAGCTATCTGTGGTAGTTGAAAAGAGGTCCCCAAGTGATGTTATAGCAAAGCAAGAAAGCCAAAGGTGGTCGTGTCGGGGGTGGCAAGTAAGCCTGTCATAATTGTAGAGGGTGCCCGCACGGACCCTATCATTATCAAACCTGTGACGCAGCTACCGGTAGCTAACACCAAGGCTGTCTCATGGAACTATGAGCGGGTAATAGTGACCTATAAGGGGAAAAAAGTGAAAGAGGAAGTTAACGAGGCTCGGGGATTAACTCGCTCGGGGAGATGCTCGGAAGAGTTAATGAAAGCTAAAACACTAAGAGACAATCCAGTTCTAGTGAAGAAACCGGTCTCTGAAGAAGAGGCGGAGGAGTTTTTGAGAAAAATGAAGGTGCAAGATTACTCCATCGTGGAACAGTTGAGAAAGACTCCTGCTCAGATTTCCCTGCTAGCATTGTTGATCCATTCAGATGAGCACCGCCGGGCCCTGATGAAGATTTTGAACGAAGCTCATGTCCCCGACAAAATCACAGTGAACCATTTGGAGAAAATTGCCAACAAGATATTTGAGTTGAACAGGATCACCTTCTCAGATGACGAGTTGCCTTTGGAAGGTACCGAACATAACAAAACTCTATCTTACAGTGAAATGTGAAGATTCTGTGGTTACTAGGGTGTTGGGAATGGTTCCAGTGCGAACATTTGCCCTCTCTCCACTCTGCACAAGCTGAAAATTGATACTGAAAGGGTCCACAAGAACAGTATATGTGTCCGAGGTTTTGATGGAGGGGGAAAAGATTCAGTTGGCAATATCGTGCTCGAACTGACAATAGGACCAGTTGAATTTACCATGGAGTTCCAGGTACTGGATGTGGCCGTCTCTTACAATTTGTTGTTGGGTAGGCCCTGGATACATGGTGCCAAAGCAGTCCCGGCCTCTTTGCACCAGATGGTTAAGTTTGAGTGGGACAAACGGGAGATCACCGTGTTTATTGAGGCCGAAGATGATAAGGGGCCTTGGGTTTACCAAGTTTCCGAAATAGTGCAAGTTGAGAAGGTCCCCGAGGGGGAATGTATTCCAGGTCCAAAGTTAGCCTCCGCATCTGTCATGGTGGTATCTGAAATGCTGAAGAATGGTTTTATACCAGGCAAAGGTCTGGGCGCATCTTTACAAGGTATCGTGCAGCCAGTGTCTCTACCTAAAAGTTTGGGTACGTTTGGCCTAGGGTTCGGGCCCACAGGGGAAGATGTGAAAAGGGCTAAAAGGTTGAAAAATAAGGCATGGGCACTCCCGAAGCCTATCCCGCGCCTCTCCAGGTCCTTTGTCAAACCAGGGGTCGTGAAGCACCCAGTGTCAGCAGTCCCAAATCCTGTGGTTGACGTTGACAAAGAATTAATTGAAAGGTTTATTTGATGAGGTGAACATGGTGGAAATTGGGGAAGGTTTCAGAAAAGCAGACGTGCAGTTTATTGGGCCAAGAGTAAAGCTTAACAATTGTGATGCTACTCCTCTCCCTACTCGGAAGGAGTTTTGGTAGTTTCCTTTCTATTATCTGGATTATTCTAGGGTTGTAATCCAGATTTTTATTTTCCGTTTGTTTTGATGTACAAACCTTTCTATCCTTTATTTTCAATGAAATGCGATTTCCCTTTTCCATTACTCCTGATAGTATTATTTTTGTCTTTCTTTGTACAGTTCTTTTTATGTTGGATTCAATGACATGAAATGCATGAGGAATCTTCGGCCATGTCTTAAAAGCCAATCTAATTCGGAAATAATAATCCAAGAAATAGAGTGTGATGATGAAACAGAATATGATGAAGAAGCGGCATTTCAGGATATTAGTAAAGAACTAAATCATTTTGAAAAGAAACCCAAGCCTAATTTGAATGAAACTGAAGCAATCAATTTAGGGGATCTAGATAATATCAGGGAAACCAAGATAACTGTACACTTGGAACCACAAATCAAGGAGGAAATAATCAAAGCACTATTTGAATATAAAGATAATTTTGCTTGGTCATATGATGACATGCCGGGTTTGAGTACCGACTTGGTAGTTCACAAATTGCCAATTGATCCAGTTTTCCCTCCCGTCAAGAAGAAGTTAAGGAAGTTCAAAACTGACATGAGTGTGAAGATCAAAGAGGAAGTCACAAAACAGCTTGATGCAAAGGTCATTCGAGTCACGCGGTATCGCGATTGGTTAGCTAATGTTGTGCCGGTGCCAAAGAAAGATGGTAAGGCCAGAGTGTGTGTTGATTACCGTGATCTCAACAAAGCAAGTCCGAAGGATAACTTTCCATTGCCCAATATCCACATTTTGATTGATAACTGTGCCAAGCATGAGATCGGGTCTTTTGTGGATTGCTATGTGGGATATCATCAGATCTTAATGGATGAGGAAGATGCGGAAAAGACGGCATTCATCACGCCGTGGGGAACATATTGCTACCGGGTCATGCCATTTGGTTTAAAAAATGTTGGGGAAACTTACATGAGGGCAATGACCACCATATTCCATGACATGATACATAAGGAGATTGAGTTCTACGTAGATAATGTGATCATAAAGTCCAGGAAGCAGTCCGACCACGTCGGAGACTTGAGAAAGTTTTTCCAGAGGCTCCGCAGGTACAATCTCAGGCTCAACCTCGCAAAGTGTGCGTTTGGTGTTCCATCTGGAAAACTGTTAGGGTTCATAGTCAGTCGGCGAGGCATTGAGTTGGATCCGTCAAAGATCAAAGCTATCCAAGAATTGCCACCCCCAAGGAATAAGACTGAGGTGATGAGTTTGCTCGGGCATTTAAACTACATCAACAGGTTTATTGCTCAACTCACGACAACTTGTGAGCCCATCTTTAAGTTGCTAAAGAAGGATGCTGCGGTCAAATGGACTGATGAGTGCTAGGAGGCATTTGATAAGATCAAAGAGTATTTGTCAAACCCACATGTGTTGGTCCCGCCGGAACCCGGGAGACCTTTAATTCTCTATTTGACAGTCTTGGATAATTCATTTGGTTGTGTGTTTGGTCAACATGACATCACTGGTAGGAAAGAGCAAGCCATCTATTATCTTAGCAAGAAGTTCACATCCTATGAGGTTAAGTATACTCCCCTTGAAAGGACATGTTGCGCCCTGACTTGGGTGGCATAAAAGTTGAAGCATTATCTGTCGTCCTACACTACTTATCTCATTTCTCGTCTGGATCTATTAAAGTATATCTTTCAGAAGCCTACGCCCATAGGAAGACTTGCAAAGTGGCAAATTTTGCTAACAGAGTTTGACATCATCTATGTGACTCGAACCGCAAAGAAAGCCCAAGCATTGGCTGACCATTTGGCAGAGAACCCAGTGGATGAAGAGTATGAGCCATTGAGGACTTATTTTCCTGATGAAGAGGTGATGCATATTGAAAAGGTGGAGCAGGATGAAAATCCAGGTTGGAAACTTTTCTTTGATGGAGCCGCTAACATGAAAGCTGTCGGAATAGGGGCTGTGCTCATTTCTGAAACAGGGCATCACTACCCTGTTACGGGCCAGCTTCATTTTATTGTACCAACAACATGGCTGAGTACGAGGCATGCATTCTGGGTTTGAGGTTAGCTGTAGATATGGGAGTCCAGGAAGTCTTAGTTTTGGGAGACTCGGACCTGTTGGTACACCAAATTCAGGGAGAATGGGAGACTCGGGATTTAAAGCTCATACCGTATCGACAATGTTTGCATGATCTTTGTAAACGTTTTAGATCAGTGGAGTTCAGGCATATTCCTAGGATCTATAATGAGATTGTCGATGTCTTGGCTACCTTGGCGTCGATGTTACACCATCCGGACAAAGCTTATGTTGACCCTCTGCATATTCAAGTTCGTGATCAGCATGCCTATTGCAATGTGGTTGAGGAAGAACTTGATGGTGAACCGTGGTTCCATGATATCAGGGAATACATCAAGATGGGGGTGTATCCGGTACAAGCCACGGGCGATCAAAAGAGGACAATTCGACGTTTGGCTAGTGGACTTTTCTTGAGCGGGGGAATTTTGTACAAAAGAACTCCAGATCTTGGACTGATGAGGTGCATAGATGCTAAATAAGACACGACTATCATGACCGAAGTGCACTCCGGAGTTTGCGGACCGCATATGAGTGGGTATGTTTTGGCAAAGAAAATTCTTCGACCAGGGTACTATTGGCTCACCATGGAACGAGATTGCATCAGCTTTGTGTGGTGATTTGATTCATTCTCCGCCGTCTGAGTTGCATACAATGTCCGCACCTTGGCCTTTTTTTGCTTGGGGCATGGATGTCATTAGACCGATTGAGCCAGCAGCATCAAATGGGCACAGGTTTATTCTGGTGGCCATCGACTATTTCACTAAGTGGGTTGAAGCTATGACTTTCAAATCTGTAACCAAGAAGGCAGTGGTCGATTTTGTTCATTCAAACATCATTTGTCGGTTCGGAATTCCCAAGGTAATCATCACGGACAATGGCGCTAATCTTAACAGCCATTTGATGAAAGAAGTATGCCAACAGTTCAAGATTATGTACCGAAATTCCACTCCCTATCGCCCAAGGCAAATGGGGCTGTTGAGGCGGCTAACAAGAATATAAAGAAGATACTTTAAAAGATGGTGCAAGGTTCTAGGCAATGGCATGAAAAGTTGCCTTTTGCTTTGCTGGGTTATCGCGCTACGGTTCGCACTTCAATAAGTGCAACTTTATTTGTTAGTATATGGTACTGAAGCAGTTATACCCGCGGAGGCCGAAATTCCATCCCTTCGAATTGTTGCTGAAGATGAAATTGATGATGATGAATGGGTCAAAACCCGATTGGAGCAGTTAAGTCTGATTGACGAGAAAAGACTGGCGGCAGTGTGTCATGATCAATTGTATCAGAAGAGAATGGCAAGAGCATACAACAAGAAGGTGCGTCCCCGGAAATTTGAAGTGGGTCAGCAAGTATTGAAACGCATCCTTCCACATCAGGCTGAAGCTAAAGGCAAGTTTTTCCCAAATTGGCAGGGGTCGTTCATTGTAACAAGAGTGTTGTCCAATGGTGCTTTGTATTTAACAGATATAGAAGGCAAATGTGTAGATATGGCTATCAATTCTAACGCAGTCAAAAGATATTACGTATGATTTCTTTGGTTTGTCTAATTGTGTCGCTTGTACTTGGCATGTTTTGAAGATTGGAATGACGAAGGCATTTTATTCTGCCATCTAAACACTTTATCCGTTGTTACCCCTTTTGAGCCTTATTTATTTTTCTTTCATACCCCTTTTTTGGAATCAGAAGCAGAGTTCAGAAATACAGATAAAGAAGATATAAATATAAAAAAGGGAGAAAAGAGAAACAGATAATTAAAAAAAAGTAAAGCAGAAAGAAAAGAAAAAGAAAAAGAAAAGAAAAGAAAAAGAGGAACTAACAAAAAACAAAGCCATTCCTATGTCATGAACTACGTTCGACCTGATTCCTTTTAAGGATACGTAGGCAGCCTCACGGTTCGGTCCCATCAAAATAAAAATTCAAAGTTCCCCAGGCAAAGAAACTGGGGCAGAAGTTGTGGTTTTGCGAAAGATCTGATTCCAAAGTTGTAATTTGAACCCTTTCATTTTAAGCTGTTTTGAGCCTTTATGATATCCTTTCTTTCTAACCCTATCCAAAAGCCTACATTTCGGTCCAAAGAAAAGACCTTCTGATCAATCTTTGAGAATGCCAAGTCAAGCGGGATAGAGGTATGATTCACATCAGGGGAAACGCTCCGTTCTACACAAGGAAAGTGAATAAATGAGGGAGTTTTATTCGTGAAAACCCTCATGGGCACCGCAGGGAGATGGTAAGCTGAGAGAAATTAGAATGAGAGAGTCTTATTGGTGAAAAACCTCACAGGCACCGTAAGGCGACGGTGAGTTGAGAGATGAACAAATGAGAGAGGTTTGTTGGCGAAAACCCTTCACGGCGCCACAAGCCGAATAAGGTTGATGACTTTGCAAAGAAATTGGATCATGGGAACCTCGGGGCATAAAGTATGAAGACTGAAAGGTGATTTGTTGAATGGACTAGGCTGATTAATCTAAAATGCATGTCATGATCATTGGTACCAGCTGCTTCGATCAGATAAGCCTCTTTTCCTTTTCTTCTTCGAACAGTCATCCTGTTTCGAATTTTCTTCTTTATTCCTAACTCTCGAAGTCATTGCATTTCATTTCTTTGGGATCTACTTCTCTAAGTCTTCTGCAATGTTAGCCTTGTTAAGCAAGCAAGAAAGGATTTCAAAGCTTATTATCAACTTTCAAATTGCACAAAGCAAAGTGCGACCAAAGTATACCAGAAATAGCATGATGCAACATGGAAAATGAGGGGTTAGTGGAAGTTCAGGTGGTCGAGTGGTTTCGTGAGCGTCGGGGAAATACAGAGGTTCAAATGGGAAGGACAGAAACGTAAAACAGCAGGATGAGTATGGGGCGCTCAGGTCATTCAGGGCCTTGTGGTTGAGGTTCAATTGGAAGGTCAAACAATTCTTTGCCAGTCAGAGGCAGCTAATCGGAACAAAGCATGGCAGTGGAAAGGCCACCTTCAGCAAGAATGCCGCAAACTAACCACCGCATTTTCAAACTGATAAAAAATTCTTTGATTGAAACAGGGGCAGGAAATTTCGTTCGTTCCGGAGGAACCCTCCGTGAGGAAAGTATGTGCCAAACATGTTCGGCCGTAAATATTCAGGACCCTCCTGGATAATGGGATTTAATTTAAAAAATTTCAGGGTTCTCCTGGATAATGAGATCTAATTTTAAAAGTTTTCAGGACCCTCCTGGATAATGGGATCTAATTTATTTTTTTTAAAAAAGAGTCCTCAGGGCCCTCCTGGATAATGGGGCCTAGTTAAATTTCCAGACCTTCATAGATAACAAGATTTAGCGTAAGTTCTACCTTTAAGAAATATAATTTAGCTTCAAAGTTGTCACGCTTAAGATGAGATTTAATTTGACGTTTTCAGGGTCCTCCTAAATAATGGGATTTAGGTTATAAATTCTTAGAGCTCTTTTGGGTAACATGATTCGATTAACAATCACAGATGTGCCCAGATACCAAACTGGGGCGGAAAAGTTTCTTTTGTTTTGCCTGTTTTGTAGTGATGGTAGGCGCCCACCTGGAAAACAAGGAAATACATTTCATGTTTTTGCAATCAGGCGCCCACATGGAAAACAAGGGAATACAGTTAAAGTTTGGCAATCAGGCGCCCACCTAGAAAACAAGGGAATACGGTTCAAGTTTTGGCAATCAGGCGCCCACCTGGAAAATAAGGGAATGCATTTCAAGTTTTAGCAATCAGGCGCCCTACTGGAAAATAAGGGAATATAGTTCAAGTTTTGGCAATCAGGCGCCCACCTGGATAACAAGGGAATTCAGTTCAAGTTTCGGCAATCAGGCGCCCACCTGGAAAACAAGGGAATACAGTTCTAGTTTGGCAATCAGGCGCCCACCTAGAATATAAGGGAATACAGTTCAAGTTTTGGCAATAAGGCGCCCACCTGGAAAATAAGGGAATTCAGTTCAAGTTTTGACAATTAGGCGCCCATCTGGAAAATAAGGGAATACAGTTCAAGTTTTGGCAATCAGGCGCCCATATGGAAAACAAGGGAATACAGTTCTAGTTTGGCAATCAGGCGCCCACCTGGAAAACAAGGGAATACAGTTCTAGTTTGGCAATCAGGCGTCCACCTAGAATACAAGGGAGTATAGTTCAAGTTTTGGCAATAAGGCGTCCACCTGGAAAATAAGGGAATGCAGTTCAAGTTTTGGCAATCAGGCGCCCACCTGGAAAACAAGGGAATACAGTTCAAGTTTTGGCAATCAGGCGCCCACCTGGAAAACAAGGGAATGCAGTTCAAGTTTTGGCAATCAGGCGCCCACCTGGAAAACAAGGGAATACAATTCAAGTTTTGGCAATCAGGCGCCCACCTGGAAAACAAGGGAATACAGTTCAAGTTTTGGCAATCAGGCGCCCACCTAGAAAACAAGGGAATACAGTTCAAGTTTTGGCAATGAGGCGCCCACCTAGAAAACAAGGGAATACAGTTCTAGTTTGGCAATCAGGTGCCCACCTGGAAAACAAGGGAATACATTACAAGTTTTGGCAATCAGGCACCCACCTAGAATACAAGGGAATACAGTTCAAGTTTGGCAATCAGGCGCCCACCTGGAAAACAAGGGAATTCAGTTCAAGTTTTGGCAATCAGGCGCCCACCTGGAAAACAAGGGAATAAAGTTCAAGTTTTGGCAATCAGGCGTCCACGTGGAAAACAAGGGAATGCATTTCAAGTTTTAGCAATCAAGCGCCCACATGGAAAACAAGGGAATACAGTTCAAGTTTTGGCAATCAGGCGCTCACCTGGAAAACAAGGAATACAGTTCAAGTTTTGGCATCAGGCACCCACCTGGAAAACAAGGGAATACATTTCAAGTTTTGGAAATCAGGCCACCCCACTTGGGCACTGACACTTTGGGCAAGCTCGAAGTAAAATGGGAAAATAAACCCAAGGGGCAAATCCCGGACTAAAGAGGCTACGACTAAATTAGCATGGTTCAGAGACGTCCGAATTCCGTAACAAAACAGGCCTTCCAATTCTTTCATAAAACTGGTTAAAAGGACTACCCCTAGCAAAATCATAAAAGGCTTCAATAATATCAAGCCTCGAAATCTCTGATGAGTACTAAACTGTTCCAACTCTCGAACAGTTCCTTACTTCATGCTAAGGCATTACAGCCTTTGTGAACATGAATGATAAACAAAGGGAAAACTTTGAAAGCCAAAAAGGGTAGGAAAGCCTTATATATATGATTAAACGATCATTTTACAAAGGCCAGAACGGCCTAATACAGAAATTTACAAAGGCTTAAAGGCTACTTTCACTTCGAGTTCGAGAAATCATTCTCACTCGACTAAAAGCCTAAGGGCAACCTTATTTCGAGTTCGATCAGGTCCTCACTCGACCAATAAGATTAAGGGCTACATAAATTCAAGTTCGAATAATCACTCGGGGTCCATAGATTGGAAACGGTCAAGGGTAAGGCTTGTTATCGGTCTTCACCATCTCGAACCTCGAGTTCTCGGACACAACTTCAAAATCTTACACTAAGGCGTTTCTACCCTTACAAGAGATAACAAAAAAAGGGGGCAATATATTCGAAAGCCAAGAAGTAAAAAAGTTTCATATATTCATCATAAATCTTTTTACAAAGGGCCATACGTCCCGATCAAGAGTTCTTTACAAAGACCGATAGACCTCAAAATAAAAGCGGAAAATTACAAAAAGAACGAAGCCTAAGCATCACAATCCTTATCGGTAGAAGTATCTTTGCCCTCAGAATCCTCTCCATCGCCAGATTCACTCAAGTCCTCGGAGTCTTCCTCAGGAAAAGCTAGCTTCCGAGCCTTTGTTTCCTCCGCTCTAGCAACCTCGATTTCAGCAGATACGTTGAAGCTTTGATCACGGGCCCCCTTGAGGGCCTCCCTTCGAGCCTGCCACTTCGCGTGATCCACCATGCTCTTGGCCTACGCTAGGGTGGCTTCAGCATCGGCCTTGTATTGAGCCGCATTAGCCTGAGCCTTGATATTGGTCGTAGCTGTCTCAAATCTGGCCACCTCGAGCTCTTTGGCCAAGTTGGCTAAATGGGATTCAAGCTCCTTGACCCTCTTTTCCTGAACCGAGGCATTCTCTCTCGCAGAACGAAGCTGAGACTCGGCTGAATCCAACTCTGTTTGGACGACCCCCTTCTGTGCGGCCAAAATGTCCATTCATCCCTTAAACTCTTCAGCCTCGGCTCGCACTTCATATATTTGCCTTTGAAAGTCCTTGATCTGTTCAAGCTTCTATCGGACCAACAGAATCGAATCTTTAGTTTTTATCTCCAACTCATCCTCACTATCATGAAGGACTCAGAATACCTTCTCGGCCATTCAGTATGTCCATCTCGAGTCGTCACCAAGTCTTCCTGAAGCTTCTCGCTGAGAAGCCTATAAGTATCGCATTTCTTGGTGAGCCCCTGAACCTCGGCCTTGCGCTCCTCCCAGATTCGAAGAAAGGCCTCATGATGCAACACCGAAGCCTACAAGGAAAGAAGAAAACATTAGAAATATATACGGTCCAAAGTCATAAAAAGACAAGGGAATGACCCTCAAACTTACCCGGTTTCGAGCGTGCTGGGCCTCGTTGAACAAGCAAGCAACTCCCACTTCATCCATGTTTTCTTGGTCCTCTTCAGTGACCAAGCATCTAAGATAGGTAACCACCCCCAAAGGGGCAGAGAAAACTCGAGCATCCTCTGATAAGTGGCCGCTTATGCCCGGGATCGACACCGGGGGCCGGGAATTGGTTGGTCAGTTTAAAACTTGAGGAAGCCTCACTCGAGCTCTTCCTCGGTACATCCAAATCACCCAGGCTGGTGAAATCTTCTACCTCACCAAAATAACCACGGAAAAAATCTTCCTCTCCACGGGCCCCCTCCCCGTGACAAGTCTCCATAGCCTGAGCGTCACATATTATCATCGAATCAGGAACTGGAGGGAACGAAGGGGAGCCTCTGATCTCTATTACCCCAAGTGGGTCTTTCGAGGCATCGTCTTCGTTCTGGGGAGCCTCGAGCCCGGTTTCTGCGCCAGCATCGGCCGCCTTTTCGGTAGCCCTCCCACCTCGAGGTAAGGCATCTTCAGTTTTTTCTGGCTCGAGCTCATTAGGTCGGGGCAAAGCAGTTTCGGCTCCCGCCGGTCCAGTGGTTCCTTGAATCTCCATGCCAGCTCGCACACGATACACCATCCTAGAGTCTTCTTCTTCTTCTTCTTCATCTTCGGTCTCGTCCCTTAGTTGTTGGACAGAATCCAGAGTTACACGGATGACATTCCCCTTAGGCTTACGGGGCCTCCTAGCCGGCCTTTTCTTTTCCGGGCTTGGAGAACTCGGAGCCTCCTTTCTTTTCTTCTCTTTGCCTTGCTTCAGGGCAGATGATGAACAAAGTACCTCTTCTTCAGCACAGGGGGGCCTCATTGTTACATTCTTCCCGAGGCCTACAAAAAGGAAAAGATGAGTAAGTCCAATAACGAAGCCCGAATGAAAAGCGTTCTAGGGAAAGAAGATTACCATGGTTACGGGCCTCCTATTGGCCCTTTGATAACTCCATCCAAACATGCAGTAAGACTTTTGTGACCCTAATCCCTCGACCCATTGCCTCAGGTCGGGGATCACTTCCGGCACAACGGCCACAATTGTAACACAAAAAACTTAGATGAGGGGAAGACGAGAACTAAAGCGGCAGAGATAGATATTCAAAGGCAAAGAGATAATTATGCTTCATGTTCCATTTTTCAGGCAATGGCATGTCCTCGGCAGGGATCGGGTCCGAAGTCTTTATTCGGATCCAACCACGGTCTCGGGTCTCGTCTATGCTGGAGAACGGGGGTTTGGTGGATCGATGGTAAAGCTTGATCAAGCCTCCTTGATAAAGTCAGGGGCTATAGAGGCGCATAAGATGATGAGGGTAAAAGGATGCCCCTCGGTCTTGTTCATAAAAAATCGAAGGAGGATTATGATCCTCCAGAACGACGGATGGATTTGGCCAAGAGTGACATCGTACCTCTTGCAGAAGGCGACGGTGATGGGGTCTAAAGGACCTATCGTGAAGGGGTAAGTATAGACACTTAAATATCCCTCTACATAAGTGGTAATAGATTCCTCAAGGGCAGGGACTACTACGTCTTTGCCTACCTAGTTGCACTCCTCTTTTACCTTCTCGAGGAGACCGTCGGTAATGGTACATATGTATCTCGACATCGGTTCACATCGACCTGGTGTCGAAGGTGTGTTCTCCACCTTAAAATCGGCAGCAGTGGGGCACTTCGTCGGAACGAAGTCCTCCAGGGGAGGCACCGGCAGACCTTGATGAAGAAGCGACTTCCTTATGTGGGACAGTTTTAGAGGTCTTAGCCATTTTCGTGAATGGAGAAGAACAAAACAGAGGAGGAACACTTGGATATTTTGTAAAGAAACAAGAAAAGAAACTCAGGAAACTGAAAACACAAAGATTTGGAGAAAACGAAGAACTATGAAGATTAAGGAGTCGAAAATTGAAAGTAAAGTTTGAAAGAATGAGGAAGGTGGCTATTTATTGGTTTCGCAATGGCGGTTCAATACTAGTAGTGGTCGATCGGCAACTGACACGCCTTAAATGCCTGGGAAACTAAACCGACGAGACGTTTCGGTCACCTCTACCGCTTGCGTCATAATGCTTACGTCATGGTAGACCGAGGATAGGTTCGAAGCTCAATTCGTTTCTTGTCATTGCACTCCAAAAAATGAGGGAACTATCTGTATACAGTCAAATTCGAGCTTGCCTAATTTTGTATGGCTAACGAAAATCGGGGTGGCAGACCATAGCTCGGCCTCGCATCGTATCGAACCAGGGTACGGAGACGGATTGCTGATCTCGTAAAATAGGTGGTCGATCCAGATCGAGACCAGCCATGACCGAGGTTGAAGCAGAAAGAGATCGAGCGAGATCGAAGAAAGCCTGTTAAGTCGAATAACGGAAAGCCAAGATATCCGTGATCGGGCAAGGATCGTGGCGGAAATCTCGGCAGGTATCGGGTCAGGACCGGTCATTTAGCCAATCATGGAATTTCCTTCCATATTTAGAATTGTACCATAAGTAGAATTCCTCTACTATATAAAGGGGGTTCTAATCACTTTGTAACCATCATACATTCACGCATAACAAGGCAATATATTATAATATTTTTTCTCTCGCAAGCTCTGTTATTCAGTTCATACTTTTTTAATAGCATACTCAGTTGGTTCGAGGACCACAGTTGTTCTTCACATTTGTTTGCTTTATTTTACTGTTAATTTCTAACATTAATTCTCATATCTATCGATTTGTGCCAAGTGAAATTACATATCCTTAAAACCACTTATAAGTTTAAATGTTATCCAATTTTAAAGGTAAACAATGGTGAAATAAAAGAAAAGTCACGTCGACATAGTTCTCTAAGTCACGGCTTATCCCTAGTGTTTCTTTCAAAATCAATGAGCATTTTTTTCATGTTGAAGGTTACGAGCCGTAATTCGTCATGTATCTATTCATGCATTTAGCCAAAGATTAACCACCAAAAAGAAAAGAAAAGAAAAGGAGAGGATAATCCAGGTATAATGGGTTATAATTTCTATTTTGTTTCACTTTGGTGCTTTAATTAAGTTGACTGTACATGGAAGTAAATTAGAAAAATTAGTAACCTACAGGAGTTGCAAAGGACTAGCATTTTATGCTAGTATTCATGCCTTGGATAGCATTTAATAGATCTTACGCACACGCAATATGCATAATTTAACAGGAAATAAAGTATTTTCTTTATGTCATACACACGCACGAATATCTATAACTTTTATACATGCCCCGAAAAAATCCCTATGATCTTATTAGTATCTTAATATTCATGAGCTTTCGAACCTAAATAGCCGCCCGTTCAACCGCTTAAATTAAAATTAGTTGGCGAACGTATAATTTATGTGTATAATCAGCGTATATTTTATGTATACCGGCTAGAAAAAAAAACCACGAATCTTTATCCAACCATTTGTGTAAAGATCAGTGTAATCTTATTATTACATTGAGGGTAACTAAAGTCGGGCTAACAACTAAAACTCGGGGTAGAAATGACACCAGATAGCCATTCTAAGGGGTTGCTATTTAAAAATTAGCAAATGTCTCCTTAATTTCAGTTTTTCAGTACAACATTTCGGGATACAAATTCTCTAAATTATCCTGAAATCAAGATTGTTAGTTTAAATTTGTAGGACAAAATAAGTATTGACTAGTCTCTATAAGAATGATTGCTTGTGCACTTACCGCAAACTCGGGCTAACAACTGAAACTTGGGCCTCGGTTCATACTGCAAAGAGTTCCAAGGATTTTCTTGAACAATTAATCTAAATAGTCGTCAACCCAACTATTTAAATTAAAAATAGCCCGTGGAGGCATACTAGGCATAATATTGCATAATTTATGTATTATATGTGTATAATTATGTATAATTAATTTAAAAACTATGAATATGGCTAGAAAAAGTAAACAATGAATATGGACCGCTATTTGCGTGAAGATCCCTTTTTTCTTTTGTACTTGTTGGGCTCAAAATATTTATAAGGGAGCCCAATCCCAAAACTGGAGTTGGCGACATGCTCGGGTACTCGCGTCGTGGCGCGTGTAAGTAGCTTTCTTCATTCTTCACTGATATGAATAGTTTTTGGCCGGTAGCACTAAAACCTCACAGAATAATTTGAGACATCATTAGTGAAGCGCTTTAAGGTAATTTACAATACCCGGTTTCATTAGTATTAATTCAAACGATTTGGGTTGTATATTGGTGTTCGCAATCTTAGTGTCGGGCTTTTGTTTAAATAGTTGATCACATGCTTTATCAATTGACAATGTGATGCCCCTGACTTGTTTGATTTTATGCAAAAGTGGCTTCCTAATTCATTCTACCTTACAGAAAAGAGAGTTTGTTTTCCTTCTTTGCTAACTGACTAATTCTTCAATTAAGAGGTTGCATGCTATTTAATGTAATGTGATTTTTGTCCTCTGTATTTCAATAAATGACATTTAACAAATGATTCCATATATTTGAAATTGAAGTTTGGGTTACTTATTTTAACCCCCCAAAAGCATGTATTTATAGGGTTTTCATTAGGTTTATCGCTCTCTTTTGTATGATAACGTGCATTTTGACCTGTTTTTAAGTTGTCTAGAGATGTGCTGCTAAAATGTATGATCCTATTATATTGATTGTTTTTCCAGGCATGCTCAAACGGGGAAATCGGATGCTGAAACAACAAAATAATGCCCGGCATATGCGAATGCCGCTTATTACTATATTTCTCGTTTTAATTTGTGTCCTAGTTTTGATTTTGTATAGAGAAGCTGGAGAAAGATCTGATTCATCATCTGGTTTATTGATACGAAATTGGAATAGCTTTAGCTCTTCGGTTAAGTTAGACCCAACTGTGGAGTTCAGAAATGGAACAGATTTAATATGGCAAATCCCAGCCTCACCCAAGGCAATTCTCTTTTTGGCACATGGTTGTAATGGTAAAGCAGCTAACTTTTGGGATAGATCACCTAAGTGCCCAGATTGTGCGGGTCTACCTGAAGAAAGGCTAATCGTCCTTAATGCCTTAGCTAGGAGATTTGCAGTTCTTGCAGTAACTAGTGCTGGGAGGTGCTGGTCGTTTGAAGAGGAAAGGTTGATTGTTAAAGATATTATTGAGAGGTGGATTGTGAAACAAAAGCTTCAAAGCTTGCCTCTTGTAGCGTTGGGTGCTTCATCTGGTGGATATTTCGTTTCAGCCCTTGCAACGGATTTAAGATTTAGTAGCATCACAATAATGATTGCCGAGGGATTGTTTGGTCAAATGGACATACCGAAGAACTACCCTCCTACCCTTTTCGTGCACATGCCCAAAGATGAAAGGAGAAGACGGAGAATACAGAGATACTTGACACTCTTGAAGGTAAAAGGCATTGATGTTGCTGAGGTCAAATGCATGGAGTTTGCATTGTCACCTAATCTCTTAGCTGATAGGATTCCGGGTCTTGATCTAACTACCTCTGAGAAGTTGTATAGTCTGTTCCAGGAAAAGGGTTTCATTGATATGAAAGGTTTCATGAGAAATGATGGGCGTGCTCTACAATGGAAAGCGGCTGTCAAGGAGAGAGAGATTATTCTCCCAGACAAGTCCATAGCGAATCGCATTCAAGAGGAAATGAATCTTGCGTTTGCTTATCATGAAATGACCAGCTTGCAGTCTGAACAAATATTTAACTGGTTTGAAACTCATATGAGCTGATCAGAATTCTTATGCTGTGTAATTTTCCTCTAGTCAGCAGGGGGAGACTATCAGTACCCCGGTTTTGGAGCTGACAACAGACCTCAGTACCGTTGTGTTGCTCATGGTTTTTCATGAGGTCGATGTTCAAGTTGGAATAACTGTGGCCACGTTGTGATGGAAAATATCGTATCAGCATTCAAACTTCATACATGTGAAAAGGGCTGCCTACTGTTATTTATCTGGTTTCCTTTTCTTATGGGCAGAAAAGAGTGTATAGTGCAAGACACTTAGACTAGGTCTATTTGCTTGTCCTTAGAAATGAAACTTCAAGTGTAGGTTGCTGTAAGTTCTGATCACCATTAAAGGAAACACAAGCCTTTCTGTTCTTGAAGAGATTGGGAAAATGAAATCAAAGTATTTATCTCTTTTACTTTAATCTTCCCTCTTTACATGGATTGGAATTTCATTCCTTGAGTTAGTTATGCTTCAGCATGGGTGATCATTTATTAGTACTATTTTTTTCATGTATATGCAAAATTCTTTTTCTGCTTCAATTATAATAATGTAGTCTCTGGAAGAAATTGAGTGAGCGTTTGTCTGATAATGAACTTCATTTGTTGGAAAGTAATTAAGCGAAGTTCATCTTTAGTAAAATAATATATTGGGCGTGGTTGGGATTTATATATAATCCAACCTATCACCTTAGGTGTATCTTCTAAACCTAATGACTCTGGGGAATTTGCATTAGTTTACCTTCCTAGGTTACTACTGACCCCGTTAATTCATCATCAATTTATGGTTGAATTCTCGCTCTAGTGCATTATGGCAAAAAACCAAAGACTAAATTCAGATCTCTTTTTGAATTAGATTTTGTTGGATGTATAAATATAGTAGTTTTGACTTACAACATATCATGTTTTAAGGTTGGAAGACAGGGTTCTGGATAAAATAACCAATTATGGATAACTTTGCTATATCAGCATCAACTGATATTGGATACACTCATTGTGGAGAAATTTGTTGTATTAGCTTCAACTTTTATTGGATTCACTGAACTCGTAGTTAGGTTTATGACTCCTGGATTGGGTTTTCGAGGATCCTTCAGCATGAGTAGGACACAGGATTTGCTCATCTTGAGGGAGTTGTATGTGACAGTTTCCATGAAGAACATAAATCTGTATATTATATGCTTCTTCTGCCATAAGGTACAGACACTAATGCAACTATTTGTCCAAGTCAGCTGTCGAGATTCGTGTGACATTCCAGATATCTCAGTTGCAGTATTATTACAATAGATGTTCATGCAAGTGCTTAGGTACAGAGTTCATTTGGAATGATTGGATTCATTTCATACAAGCCCATAGTGTCACCAATTGGAGATTAATGTGATAGAAGCTCTGCAACCTTGGTGCATTTCAAAAATTGTTTGTTGCATGTGACTCTTGTTGTAATCTTTGTAAGTTTCATCTGCCTCCCTTTAATTGTCTCTTTCTACAGAATATATCTATGGAGAGTTTCTGATCAGAACCTCCTATGTATTACTGATGTGATGTTATATTGATTTAGGTCCATCCGCGAGAAGTAACTCTGACAACAGCTTCTCTAGTTACAACCCAGCACTTAAAAGTACCTTAATTCTATTCTGGATCCTCCCTCTCTTTCTCTGTTATCTGTGGCATATTTCAAATCAACTCGAGCATCCTACTCCTTTTAAGCCACGAGCTACAAGTTCTCTTAATTTGTGCTTCTTTAAGATATAAAGCATGCAGCCGCCAGTTGTACCTAAATTCTTATGGGAGCACAAAACTTTTACACTGAAGATCTTCATTCAGATGAAGAAATTTTATGTATTGCCATCTAGAGAGAATTGTAAAAATTCGTAAGTTATTGTAAAAGAGTATATACTTGATTACATTGTCGAAGAAAACTTGTGGTGAGTTAAAGATATCTCTGGTAAAACTTTAACAAAATCTTGATGGTTGAAAAGTATTTATTCCAACCAAGTTGGTGCTTACTGGGGCGAATCAGTTTATTCGTATTCTCATTTTTTGCATACTGATGAATCCTCCAACTTGAGCGTCTGAAGCAGGGAGAAGTAATTCAGGTGCATACCCAAGAGTCTATTTAGTATTATTTTACTGCGATGCATCTAATCTATGCTATGGGGATAGGCTGTTTGGTTGGTTAGAATTCATTGTGGCGGTACATAAATACACCTGCTCTTTTTAAAGCATATTATGTTGTGAACCAAGGTCTGACAGCTTGTGATTCCTTACTGCTTAATGTCCTGCTGCGCTAATCAAAATCCTTCATCGGTCTGTCATTGAGCTGTTTTTTTTTTCTTTCTTTTTTTTTGATGACTGTATTTCGTGTTCCCTCAAAACCTTTACATTTTTATTTTATTATTCTGTTTTAATTAACATCTTAATTTGATGTTGTGATTCGAAATATATAAAGTTCATTTGCATTCATTATCAATGGACTGTTGCTTTAGCTTTTTCATTCTTTGTTCTTTTGGCAGATACTACATTCTTGTAGATGTAGTAATTTATTGTGCAAGTCAGGTTAGGAATCTTTTGGGGGTAAAAATTCTTCATTGACTAGATGCAAACCAATGACATGTCATGAACTTGGGCAATTCATGAAATGTGAAATGTAGCTTTAGAGGACAACAGATATTCAGTCATCCTGGGGCATGCCTGTTATGCCCCTATCTCAAAGAGCTTTTATTTTGTAACCCATTGGTTTCTCGGCGAGTTTTAACAACTTATGTGAAGGGGAAAATTTTCTGTGTTATCATCAGCAAACATACTGTGGAATGTGACATCCTAGAGAAAACTTTTGTAGCATGTTTTATCAAAGAGATTGTGATAAGAGAAACCAGTCATAAGTCTTTAATTAGCAATCTTGTTAATATACACGAAATTCTGAGTGGGATATGTTCGTCATGTTATAATATTTATATTGCTGGGTGTAAGCTCAAACCTATTAACTCTGATGTAGTAAGATATTTGTTTCTTCATGTTGTATTATTTGTATTGCTGCGGCAAGCTCAAACCCGTTACCTGTGCAGTCGTTCAGCCATTAACCTGCATTTTGAAGGATCTGATTTTGAAAGATGCAGCTCATTGTATCAAATGGTGGCAATTTTGAGTCCCTAACAATTACTCTCTAAGATAGTAAGCTGGTGCTTTAATTGTTTCACTTGAAAAGGCTGATGCTGGTGGGGGAACTTTTTGCATATTGTTGTAGTTGGTATATGGTTTTATCAGGAGGTTCATTAGGAAATAATGTTAGCTATCAAATACAGTTGGCAACATGGAAATGTGATGCCCATCTATGAATGGAATATTATATTACATTATAGTTTTGTTATGACTTTTGTATTTTTGGTCATATCTACTTGAGCATGTCTTATATGGAAAGAATCTCTTGGAGGTCCATTCCTCTTGAAGAAGCGAAAGTGTTGAAGACATAACTAATTTAAATAAATATTTGCTCTCTCTAACAACTTAAATTTTTAGATAAGGTGATCATAAAATTCAACATGTTATCCGAGTAGGTAGCCGTGTTGAGTTTGTGTCTTACGGTCACTTTTTATTAGAAGTAATTTCACGTGCTTGGCCTATGAAAAAAGAATTAGTCCCATGTGAGGGTGCATTGAAACATAATTATGTGCCCTCTCTAACAGTTTAAGCTTTTGGATGGTAATGCAATTTAACAAACATTGTATTTCCATAAAAAGGTAATGAAATAGAACAAACTGGATGTATAGGCTGACGAGTCCCAGTTTGAGCTATGTGGTTATCTACATTGCATGAATCAAGATTGATAACTCCAATATTTTTTCAGCTATATTTCTAATCATGCTTTCCTTCTACTTTTCAAATAGTTTTATGGATAAGATGATGTTTCATAGGTGTTCTTGATGTTTGTTTGTATGTACATATATACATGTAATGTATATATTTGATAAGCAGGTATTCTTATTATATCTTTCCTTGTATATGGCTTTTAGCACCACACTTCATTATGTCTCATGAACCATTGATATTACTATTCTCCCCAGGGTTGTTAGTAATGTAAACTCTCTGATATTATCCATGAAGGGAAGGCGGCTAAGTGAATGGTGCAGCATTGATGTTGGCATGAACTCTTTCATGCATGTGCTTCATGTTCATGTCACATTTTCCGAGTTGAACGGTGTCCATACTTCTTAGAATACCTTCTTTTTTGTTCAGATCCAGTGCTCAGCGCTGAATAATAATTACAATTGCAGATGGTCATCAACATCCTTGTGAGAATTTGAAGCTGGTAAAGTTTGTTGAGGAAGCTCAACTAGCCTTGACAGGTCTGTTGTTTTTCACTTAATAAAGGAGGTAGGACAACGGGTGCTTGTTTCTCTTTATGTTCTTGGTTACTGAGGTTAGTTTGTTTTATAAACAGAAGTGGAATCTTCATTCTGGAACAAGAATACTTTGTTTTATTTGGAAAGATACCTTCTTTACCTTAAAGGAGAAAAAAAGAATATTCTGAAATTGGGAACCGGCACTCACACATGTAATACAACAAGAAATGTTTTACTGATAACTGATTAAACAATGAAGGGTGGTATCCTCTTGATTTTGTAAGATTCAAACGCAAACAGAAAAGCACTAATTTTGATGAAGACAATCAGAAAAACTTCAATGCTCAATCCTAAAGTAACCACACAAGAAATCATAATGAAACTGGACATAAGATGGTGATTGTGGAAATGAATTTTCAAGCTCTGGGCTTGAGCCGACCCTCATTGGCTAATTTGAAGAGCTGAGCCTGAGCTGCTGCAGCCTTGTCTGAACTGAGTGCAGCAGCAAAATTGTTCTTGACTTGTGTGGTAGTGTAAGTGAACCTCTTGCTAACCATAGAGTTCAGCAAAGAAGCTGTGCCTTCCCTATAGAGTTGCCCAAATCCATCAGTATGTGTGTTTGAAAGTGCTTGCAGCAAGTTCATGTTTGAGCCGAGCCCTGGAGCAGTAGCCACACCAAATGCACCTCCAACAGTTCCCCACCAACCAAACAAGCCCCATATTAGTCCCGGGTGAGTCCTCCAGTAACTGCAAATCATATGATTAAGTGTTATAAGATGCTGCATATTAAAGTTAAGAATGTAAAGTAAAGCTGATGATGCAATAAATTAAACTTACTCGCATGTAAAAGGAGGTGATGGTGTTGGGATAGCAGGAGTGCTTGGAGTGCCTGGGTCAACGATGGGAGCAGTTGGTGGGCTTACAATAGTGGGTGTGGAGGGGGTACTAGGTCTAGGAGTACTTGGAGGGGTGGGGTAGTATCCACCTGCATGACCTCCGGAAGGAGGAGCTGGGGTAGGGTTATGATGATGCCCTACTTTTGGAGGGTTACCACAGTTTGCATGTGGTGTTCCATGGCTACTGCTTCCATGAGATGGTGGAGTTCCATGGCTACCGCTTCCATGAGATGGTGTTGTGTGAGAGGGCGAAGTTCCATGGCTACTTGATGGAGGTGTGCTTGAACCTGTTATCCACAAAATGGATTGTCAGAATGAAGACAGTAATAACTTTAAACACTCCAAATAATCTGGGACTAAATGCTTGCTCCTAACGGCGAAAACTCCAACACTAGAAAATAAAAGGTGGCGGTGTTGTGGTTTTGAGTACGAGTGCTGGTAGCTTGTACTGAAGTCTGAACAGCCACATTATGAAACCAACCGAACAAATAATGTGAGAGTGAATGCTGCCTCGAACAATTTATTTTTTTAAAAGCAGGAACAACGATATAAGGTGGCAAGGGCTTTCTTGTTTCTTTGATACTTTACCATTTTATAGTTTATAGTGTTTTCCGTATATTAGCAAACATTATGCTTTATACTTAAAGAGCATGTTAGCTTTTGCTGGTTTATAAAAATAGATAGTAAAGGAAAAGATATTAGAGCAAATAGTAAAATATATAGAGGGGTAAAGAGGAACCTCTTGGGGGACTTCCAATAGTTGGATCAGGAATGTAAAAGTTCTTCTGTTCTTCAAAAGCAGCAGTAGACATGACATTAATGACCAAATTCTGCGAGAGTAGTGCAGCAAATGCGGCCCACAGAATTAGAGAACTCTGCTTGTTTCTCTGTTTCCCCATCATTGTTTGCTTCCAAAGGGAGACTGACAGAGAGAAAAGAGAACGAATAAAGGAGAGATGGAGAATTCAGTGAATGGGAAGTGATACAAGTGACGAGCAGTATATAAAGAGTTACGAGATACAGAAGTTAATATAAGCAGGTGAAGGAGTCTGTAGTTAGTTGTGTATGTTGCATGTGCATTTATTGTGTCATTTAAATCCACATTGCAAAATGTGGAGAAAGTCCTCCTTAGCTCTAGACATACCCATGTCTTCACCCTGATATACACAAAATATGTTGCATGGCCCTCGTTATCGATCTTTACAAAATCATACTCCCTCCGGTCCAAAATAAGTGATTTTTTTGGATGTTTTCACACAAATTAAGAAATCCACCTTTTAGCATTAATTAGCAATGAAATTGACTATATTAACCTTTACTATCTCACATAAACACTCCTAACACATATTCCAACACCATTTACTTCAAGGACAATGTAGGAAAAAAATAATTAATTCATTCTTGAAATCTGAAAAAATCACTTATTTTGGACCACAAGAAAAATGGCAAAAAATCACTTATTTTGGACCGGAGGGAGTATACTCCAAACAACTTTAGGCTAGAAAAGTTCTTTATCTAATAGTATTCCCTGGATTATTGCATGCTCGCAAGTTAATTGCACTGGGTCTACTCAAGTAAATGTTAAGTAATATAGGAGTCAAAAACTTATTGTGTGCACTATACAATTTCATCTCCCTCCTTTTCTTCCATTGGGGTCGCGGGGCAGATTATTTTGTTTCTTGATTAAATTTCATTTCCCTAGTTTTGGAAATTTGGAACACATGAAGCCCTTGAAGTTGTATTAGGGTAGGTTATTTATATTACACTTCTTGGGGTGCGATCCTTCCATGGACTCTGTGTGAATGTGGAATGCTTTGTACACCGGACAACAACCCTTTACGAAGAAGCCCTTGAAGGTAGACGTAAAGTGAAAGGGATCAAAAAGATTGATGGCCGGGGAATGTTTCGTTCTTAAGAGTTCAGTGGTACTTCATGGCCCCTGCAACTTATTTCCTGTGTGGTTTTTGTTTTTTAAAAATTCCCTGTTGTGAAAATTGATGTATAGTAAAAGATTTCATCTCAGTTTTTATTCACATTAAACCAAGAAACTGAGGAAGTAAGCGTCGAGGTCTTTCTAGAAGACTCTATTTCGACATGTAAAGAGTTTCACATATGTTATTAAGATGGGCTAAGACAACTACTGAAGGGCAGCCTGCATTCACATAGGGTTCGGAGAAAGCCGCACATAAAGGAGTGTGATATAAACAATCTACCTTAATGCTAATATTTGTGGCTGCTTCCGCTGCTCGAACCCTTAACTTATAGGTCACACGAAGACAACTTTACCGTTGCTCCAAAACAAGACAACTACATCAATAATAATAATAATAATAATAATAATAATAATAATAATAATAATAATAATAATAATAATAATAGTAATAATAATAATAATAATAATAATAATCAGCATTTTTCTATGCCTAGCTTCATTTAGGACTCTGGAAACAGCAGCAAGGTCCAGTTGATAAGTTGAATCGAGGAAGCGGTCTTTTTCTTGGATTATGCTGGTTTATTACAGTCAACTAACCATTTGATGGTTAACTAAGATTATGTCCAAAGATAGGGACAGGTTACTAAAAAAACACTTGGAAAAACCAACGCATAAATAAGGTTTTTTATAAAGAACCATGAATATGGATATTAATGGTCCTGACATACAAGTAGGTGAAGGGAGGACATTAATTTGCATAGTAAATGAGACAGCAAAAGCATTGTCCCTATCTTGGAGATTGGTAGGTCGTGCTGTCTGTCTCTCTGTGTAAAGTCACTTTGACTAATTTCTTTTGGATAATGGTGGTGTTTGAGCCGGTCATCGCGTACCTCAATTATTTTATCGGACACATCTTACATCTCGCTAATCTAAGTATGTACTAAGTAAATCTATCCATCGAGTCTTACGTAGATGAGAAACAATTACTTAAATTTTTTCGTCTTTACTGAAATTTGAACTTTGATTTCTCATAGTTTTCACTCCATTTCATTGACAGCCGAGCCATACAGTTGGATGCACCTTTTGAGTAATATGATAGGTGGGTTTCCGTTCAATAGTGAGTTAAGGGCCAGCTAAGTTTACGTGAATAGTGCATGGAGTATCTGTATTCAATCCTGTAGCAGTAAATGTAGAGAAGATGAGACCATTAAAATAAGGAGAACCGAGTACGCCAATTTCCATTGGCATGAGCTGTCACTATAGAATGACCAAATGAGGTAGGTTTCTCATCTATGATACCTATTTACACTCTTCGGCTAGTGGCCTTGTGGTTTATCTAACTGATCTTTGCACATTTATGTCATTTGATTCTGTTTTCCTTTTTCGTGAAATAAAATTCCAGTCACTTGGTGGAAAAAAGACAAAGAAACGAGAAGCTACAGTGTCATTTTTTTTAGTCATAGAAGTACTTATAATTTGCTTTTCTGCAGCAGTAATTAAATGACTAAATGTAATGTTTGGTAATAGTTGGTGAATCCATGAATTCAAAGGTTCAAAGGTAGTAGGGTAAATCAGAAGAGGAGTAAATGAGCTATAAGTTTCAGTACGAACTAGGAAGTGTAATAGATGAATCCGAGACAAGGTACACACACTGTTAATAGAGACTTTTACCAATCTATACCACATTAGAAACTTATTTATCCTCACTAGGCGAGTTTTAACTTAATTACAACTTCATATACAATTTACTAATTATATACAAATTAATTTTAAATGAGTATCCCTTGATTGTAACCTTTTAATTTATGTAAATCCCCCAATTACAATATTTTTTTCCTCTTTCTCGCTTTGAAATGAACCCTGTTTTTATACCGATTTTACAAGGTTTTTCTTCTAAAGCTCATAATTTTCTCTAACAATGGTACAGAAAGGGGTTAATTTTTATCGATCTGAACTTTGCCATGGCTGGAGTTTGGATCTTTTCTGGGCTTCCTTGTTGGCGTTCCAATGGCGGGCTAGCAGCAGATGATGGATATTAATTATTTGGCTGATTGTTCGAATTGAAATTGTCAATCAATAAATTTTGAAGGTGTTTGACTCTCCATCATTGACAGGCATTAAAAATCTTTGAAGCTTTGTATTTGAATTTGGACTTTTAAAAAGATATTATTTGTTTGGAATTGGTATTATTGCAAACGATTGGGAATATTCTATGGAGTTTATATCTTAATTTTATGGAGGGTAATTCAAAGGTCTGCTCAAGCAGTACACCTCCTTTTTCTCATTCTTTGAACACATTTCATCCTTGGTGGGAACCCTAATAGAGACTACCCACACGGTGATCAAAACTCTTCCTTCTCTGCTTCACTGTCAATTGATTGACGCATGAACGAAGCCGTAATGGAGCATGTACGCGACGATCAAACACGGCTTCGCAGCTGCCTATGATAGCAAAAAGCACAGATTTACGTGTCAAAGGTCTTCCCGCCCTTTTTTTCCAGTGGCAGAGTCAAGTTCGTTACGGTCAGCAAATCAGCGCCGCATCGTATCAATAGCGATTCAGATCACCTCCCCAAGCCTGCCTAACCTAATTGTGTGCGAGCAATCAATCGTGACAAGTCGATCGATCCATAATGAAAGCACCTATAGATAGAAAAGTATCCACCGTTTTCTTTATCTGTTAAGCCTCAGAGCTAGTGGGAGGCTGTAGATTGGGAATAGAAAATTTCAGAAGAATTAGGTTCGAATAAATTTCTTGGGATAAAAGGAAACGAGGAGGCAAGCCCCCCATCTTCCGCATATCTTGCTCATCCGACATGGCATGAATCACTAAACCTGCACTCAGGAATAGTAATGCTTTGAAAAATGGGTGATTCATTAAGTGAAAGATGCTAACCGAATAGTTAGAGATGCCGCAAGCAAAGATCATATAGCCTAATTGACTGCAAGTTGAATAAAGAGGGTTGCACTCACGAAGGACTGCCAGTGATATACTAGAGGAAGGTGGGGATGACGTCAAGTCCGTATGGCCCTTATGGGCTGGGCCACACACGTGCTACAATGGCAATTACAATAGGAAGCAAGGCTGTAAGGCAGAGCGAATCCGAGACTAGAAGTTGAACGCTTCAACTTGGCCACTAAAGAAGGCGAAGGCTGGGCGAGAGACTAGGCCAACTTACTGCGACATGCCATGGTTTAAGCTTTAGGCTCCATTGACGGAACTTTGTTTAGGTATTAGGGAGGGGAGGACACCACTCAACACCGCTCCGTGGGGTGTCGAACCTGCCCAACCCAACTAAGAAGAACCGAACCTGACAAACACATCTTTTTCCTTTTGGGAGGGTACTCCGAGTAGTGGGTACCTCGTAGGACCTGACCCTGGGAATATAAGAAATCGAAGTATTAGGGATTCGACGCTTATCATCTGCCAAACCGCACTTTCCTCAAGTCAAACGGCTATCGATCCTCTCCTACAATGAAACTAATAACCCCAACCCCAAATCATTCACTTGCTTTAACTACTCATGCTATGGATGTAGGGGCATCAACCCCGTTCCTGTGGGCTTTTGAGGAGAGCTCTTAGCCGTTCTTTTGACTTTAGTTACGGGCTTACAAGCTTCTTTCCTTCCGCCGCGAGTTCAACCGTTTGCCTGTTGCCAAACCCTTCGCCTTTCTTTTGAATCAAAGTAGGTCGTGACTGTTGTATTTTAGTCGGTTGGGACACTGGTTTTTTGATCAATTTTTGAATGACTTTCTAGTCGGATCTTTCCTGCCTTTCGGATATGAAGTCTCCTTCGAAGCTTTAGACAGAGGTGCTATTAAGATATTGGGCCCTTATGCCACCTACGTCGTAAACGGATGCCCTACCTGATCCATTTCAAATCCAGCCGGAGGTCTTCGAGCCTTGTTACAGACTAAAGTCCTAAATAATCTCTCGTGCTTAAGACATGAGAATTGGAAGGCGTATCCCTTACGTACTTTTTCTTAGCCGGTGTGTTGATGATAGTTCAAAGCGAGGAGCCAGACAGAGACAAATTGCAATTGCAAAAGCCAACTCTATGAAGCAGCTTTACTTTAAAGAGGTGCAAAAGAAAAGCAAAGGAGAGAATAAAAGGACCTCCCGTAGTGGTCCTTGCTTTTAAGAAAGCGGAGCGAGGCCAATTTCTCGTACTTGCTCACTGTGCCCCCCCTTTCTTCGAGTGCCCCGCCCGGTTCACTGGGCTGTTGGCTTACCAAGCACTTGCCCGCTGCTCCTGCCGCCCGCTTGGTCCGCTTACTGTGATATTTCAATGCTTCGGGGTAGAAGATGTCGAAGGAACAAAGAGGACGAAGGTTCTTTGGCGCATATTCGTAAGATATGATACCGAACGAAAAAGATGGAGATGAAGGCGACTGGAAAAAAGAATAATGAGAGGTCGTCATGACTAGCTAGAATGAGCAAGCATAGAGCAACTCGACAGCGACAGGCGTAAACTCGTACTGATGAGAATTTGACTCCACGAGATATTGAACAAAAGGCGCTGAATTAGCCTATTTCTTGCGTGAGAGGACATCAATTCAAATCCTGGATTTTCTAATTGAGAGAGATATTGAGAGAGATCAAGAATTCTCACCATTTCTTAGATTCATGGACCCAATTCAATTCAGTGGGATCCTTCATTCACATTTTTTCCACCAAGAACGTTTTCATTCGGCGTGGTTATTATGGAGGACATGCCGATGTCTATAAGCCCTATAGTTAAAATTTAGACTATTACGATGTGAACTCCTTATATCCATTTAAAATGAAAACTTTTACGATGCCAGGTGAACGGGGCTCCGCAAGCAAGGAAACATCATTTTTCAATTATTACTTGCTGGGTTGAGCGTAGACGAGAGAGCAGAGGCAAGTTGAACGTCTACCTCTCAAATTCAAACAGAAATAAAAAAGTTAGACTCCCGTCAAGAATATTGCGTTGAAAGGCATGACGCGGATCGCCAACAGGTCTTAGTTTGTCCTCCAGAAAGTGATAGGCTTCTCTCCTGATGTTCGAATAAGGAGATCTCTCTAGAATTTGACAAAGATTTTGCTCTTCAATATACCCGAACTGAGCATATTCAAGAAAGACACAAGTGGTCACCTTGGGGACAATTTTTCTCTTGACTGCGCAGGAATATGAACAAAACACGTGCATCCAAACACTCGCAAATGCCTATTATAGTATTGCCCCAGTAAGAAGTTCGTAAGGTGCCACTGCAGCTTGGATTATCGTAGAATAAGAGGATCCGTAATCTATCCCTCAAGCTGAACGAACTTGACCTGCTCCTTTAGTTTAGGGCTATAGAGTTTACTTGTGTATGTGCTCCCGATAAAAAGAAATAACGTACTCTATTCCATTACATACATGGATCGGGCTGAAAAACGAGACCCAGTCTCTCTTGGAATCCTAAATGAGTGGTGAACCAAGAATCGACCCTATGATTAGCTCCTTACCTTAGTCATAGTTAGGTTAGGCCTACTTCTTTCAAAACAAAAAGGGGAATGAATAGCCAAAGCCCCTTCTATGAAGTCAAGCAACCGAAACTCTCGAGTGACCTTCCCCTCATTTCCACCTTCGTACGACTAGTCTGATTTTCTTTATTCCTTCCTTGTCGTGAATCGCTCCTTCCCGCCTTACAACTATTCTACCTGGTGGGGGTGCCCATGTGACTCGTGATGGGCGTTTGATTATTCTAAGTCGAGATACTCTTCTCACCTCCTGGGAGAGACAAGCTACCTTTAGCTAGGAGCCTCCTTTCCTTCTGCCCAGCTCCCCAATCTCTCATTCAGCCCTTCGCAAGCTTCCATCAAAAGGGGAGTCCATAGGCCACCAACAACTCCCAGGGTTCCTAAAACAGGAGATACTCCGCGAAATACTATTGAGTGACCTGCCGAGCTGATCCGACACCAAGTGGGCCGCACCTATAAGGAACCTCACAATAAGAGAGACTTTCTATCTTGCCTAGGCTATTCGATAGCGGACATAGTGGGAGGAAGTCAAATGAATCACAGCATGCAAACAATATTCAAAATCAATTTCAAGAATGATCTGCTTGTAACCCAAATCCCATGCCAACATAAGGCCACAATAGATGGCCCAGAATTCAGCCACATTCTTGGTTGTACTTACTTGTCCAGAAATAGAACAGCTACCCCGGCCTCACACCGAACAACACTCGACTTGATCCTTCTTTCTTTTCTCCTTCCACTCTTGCCTTGCCGCTGTTGTTATCCATGGTTTAAGCTTTAGGCTCCATAGATGGAACTTTGTTTAGGTATTAAGGAGGGGAGAACACCACTCAGCACCGCTTCGTGGGGTGGAGTTTAATGCCTAACAAAAATGGCCAAAAGAAAAAAAAGGGATGTATGGGGCCCCTTGGTAAATTGTCACTCGACAGCTCGAAAGCGGATCAGTACAAAACCATGTGATCTGTACTTGTTTACGTACTACCCCTTAGGCCTAGGGCTTCGTCGAACCCTGCTTGCTCCTCTTTCACTTTCACTGGAGACTTCTTACTCCAGCTGTTCCAAGAGTCTCCGCTAGTTGAACCGCATCCAGTAGACTCCCTGTTCCGCTCATCCCCTTCGTCGCTCTTTGATTGGGATACTATTAACAAGGTTCCTAAACTTTGAATGGATGGCAGAGCGTAGTTTTCAACTGAGCGGCAGACCCGGCGCGACTGACAGATAAGTCGACGTTAATCGCAGGTTTAATTCCACGATAAAAGAGCCCTGATGTCCCGCTTAATAAGAATAGGATGCACTTACCGACTGGTGACTTCAAGGTCCTCCCACAGTTTTATTCTTGGTCTGATAGTCTTGTTAACGCTTTCTAATCTACTTTCTATCTTGTACAGATCTTCCTTGCCCTTTCTTCATCGTCCAGTGCTCCTGGAAACAAATCAAGATCAAGGATGTTAAAAAGACAGAGTATACCGATAGATCAAAGAACGCCCAGTTCACCAGGTTCTACCACTGCAGGTGATAACTAGGGATTTTAACGTGTTTTACGCTCCTTCTTGCTTACGCTTTGGTTATAAATTGTTACAAAATAGTCCCAAAAGGCTCATAAGTGTGCTTGATTGCAGGTTTGACCGACAAAGTGATGAAATGTCAAAGATCGGCTCAAAGGGAGTGAAACCTGCTCAAGTATCAAAGACAAGGCAAACTGAGGGCAAAAAGGCCTAGTGCGGCCGCATTCGACTTTGTGTGGTCTGCACTAGGTAGATTCAGAGAGATGGCAAAACCAGGCTTCAGGCAACACGGCAGCATTACACATTGCGCGGTCCGCGGTGAAGGCTCCGCGGCTGCACTACCACTTTGTGCGGTCCGCGGAAGAGAGATTCAGAGAGTTAAAATTTGCCATGGTTCAAGTTGTGCGGTCCGCGGTCATACTTGTGCGGACCGCGTTAGAGACCTCTGCAGCCGCAGTCCATTCTACGCGGTCCGCGGAGCCCAAGTTCAGAGAGCCAGACTTGAAGTCCAAGAGCCTAGTGTGGTCGCGGTCCATTTTGTGCGGCCCGCACTGGCCCCGCAAGGGCATTTTTGTCCAGTTTTTCTAGCCTAGTATAAATAGAACATTTTACCATTTTTAGGTCAATTAGTTAATTCCAGACTTTGAGCTGCGCTCGTGAGACCTATTTTGTAGCCATTTTTGGCATCTTAGCTTCAAATTAACGATAGATTCTTGTATTTTAATTTAGCATTTAATTGATATGTCTTGTTCTTCATCTATTTCTCTATTTTCTTGTTCAAGCATGAGTAGATAAACCCATTAGCTAGGGTTGTGGATCAACCCTAGTGTGGGTAATTGATGGGTGTTGCCATCTAGGGTTAGATTGATTATGGGTGTTTGCTATTTGGGTTGATTTTATTTTGGTGGTTGCAAACACTGATTTGAGCTTTGTTGATTTGACTCTTCTTGAGAAAGAGAGTCTGTCTCCAAAATTGACCCAAATAGGAATTTGGATGGACTCATGAGAAATGATAGTCCCAATTAACGGGTTAAACCTCGAAAGAGTAATCACCCTACTTGAACCCTAGTTGCTTGATCTAATTTGCCTACCCATTTGGTCTCGAGAGTGTCAATTGGGCAAAATCACTCTCTCTACCGAAAGGTGTGAGAATGGGTAAAATTGTGCAACGATTATAGCATAAGCCCCAATTATGTCAATCGAACCTTAGTAGAATTTACCCGTCAATTAGCCACCTAGGTGATGTCACGACCCTAGTGCCCTTCTTCCCATTAGATACAACTTTAGCAATCATCTCGTAGTCTAATTTAGCAATCAACTGAATAGATACATCAACTCCCTTTCTAGCTCCCTGAGGAATTCGATCCCGACCCTCATATCGGGTAAACGCTATTGCGACCCTCTCTTGCTACCTTTTATTGGTGCGGAGTAGGCAGCGATCAACTTTTTGGCGCTGTTTCCAGGGAGCTAACGGTTTTGGCTATCTATTTAGTTAGTTTTGTGTGTTGTTCTTCTTTCCTTCTTTGTTACTAATTTGTGTGTGTGATTACTATAGGTACCAAAATGGCTTTAAATGCAAATGACCCTCTTGGAAATGTGCTTGCAGGGGAGGAGGTTGAGGATATTGGAGACGATGAGATGCCACTTGTACCTCCCAGACCAAGACGAGGCCACCAGGCTAATGTTAATGACAACGTTCCAGACCCTCCTCCGCCACCTCCAAGAGCGGTTCCTTGGGTGCTATCAAATCAAGGATATGCAAATGATATTGTCCCACCCAAAATCCGGGCGGGCAATTTTCAGATAACTAATGTGATGTTGACCTTACTTGAGCAGCGTGGGTATTTCACGGACGGTGCGGATCAAAATGCCTACAAACATCTAAAAGGGTTCGTGGATACATGTTGGGGTAGCAAGCAGACGAATGTGTCCGAAGATGCTCTTAGGTTGAGACTTTTTCCGTTCTCGCTTTGGGGAAAGGCATTAGATTTGCTAGATTGGCAGACGGATAAGTTTATTGCTAAATTTTTCTCACCCGGGCATATGGCGGCACTTCGAGATGAGATATTGGCTTTCAAGCAAGAACCCACGGAACCTTTGCATGAGATTTGGGAGCGGTTTAGAACAATGGTGAAGGAATGCCCCAATAATGATATGACCGAGGCGATGATTCAGCAAACCTTCTATTGGGGCGTCAATACTACAAATCAATGCATAGTCAATCAATTGGCCGGGGGTAATTTCATGAAGTTGTCTTATGATGAATCTTGCGAGATTCTTGATGAGATGGCGGATACGTCTTCCGCATGGCAAAGTAGGGCCAATGTTCCTCAAGGTGACCCTACGGTTATTCATTTGTATAAGGAGTTACATGACCATGGACAAGCTATAGCGGAGTTGACAACTACTATGAACCAATTGGCTAAGGTACAGTTGCAACAAGTCCAAAACCCTCGCCAAGTGAACGCTATGGAAAGTGTTAATTTACTTACCAACAAGAGAAGGCAAAGGAGGCAACAAAACCAAGGTAATTCCGAGCAATTTGATGATGAGTGTGATGGGTTTCAAAATGAGGGTTATGATGAGCAAAATGAAAAGGTACAATATGTTAACAACTATCAAGGCAATAGAGGCAACTCTTCAAACCAACAATGGCGACCCCAAGGTAATTGGGGCAATCAACAACAAGGTGGTGGTAATTGGAACAACAACAACCAAGGCGGTAATTGGGGAAACAATAATCAAGGCAACCAAGGGAATTGGAATGGTAATAACAACAATTGGAACAACAATGGTCAAGGTGGGTGGAACAACAATGGAAACCAAGGCAACCGGGGGCAAGGCTTTCAAAGGCCCCCGATGTACCAACAACCGAACAATCCGCCTCTGTTTCAATCTCAAGGATCTAGTTCTTCGGGTAATGATATGGGAGAATAGAAATGATGTTCGAACAAATGATGAAGAAGAACCAAGATTCCGATGCTCAATTGGCTTCCTACAATACCTCTATCCGGAATTTGGAGGTGCAATTAGGACAAATCTCTCAGTTGTTAAATACTCGCCTTAAGGGTGCTCTACCAAGTGATACGGTAGTGAACCCGAAAGGTGGGAACAATCATGTGATGGCGGTTACAACAAGAACTGGGAGAGGCGGTGATGTGCATGCCTCGAAAGATAAGCAAGTTGTGGATGATGATGTTGAGTTGCGAGAAAATGATGTACCTTTGATAGTTGAAGATGTGGTTGAGAATGAGGTGA
>NC_031995.1:86978517-86978850 GCF_001879085.1 Nicotiana attenuata | reverse complement strand
GTCCAGGCCCAGGTCCCAGCAGCTGAGCAGCAGGATACCGGGAACCAGTCTGAGGTTCCCGAGCATACCGAGGACCCAGGGACCACTCACGATCCTATGCACACGGACGAGGCTTAGGGAGTCTTCATATCCTTTACTTATACTTTTTGGTGCTTATTTTGTTTGTTGGCATTGGGGACAATGCCAGCTTTTATTCGAGGGGGTGCGCCCTTCATTTTTTGGATGACTGTAAATATTGATACTATTTTATGCTTTCTTGATTTTTCATATGGTCTGTATATAATCATACATTTAGTCACTTTTATCGTACTTTATATACAGACCAAAGGAAAT
>NC_031995.1:86963303-86978238 GCF_001879085.1 Nicotiana attenuata | reverse complement strand
GCCTAGCACATTTGCCTTTGATCCCATGGTCAAAGACAAAATATTGTGTTTAGGATGGTGAAAGTTGTGGCCTTGAGACTCTTGCGTTGGCCGATAATCATCAAGTGGTTTTTCGGGACCATTGTGCGCTCAAATCGTATCTAAGGTTGTTGTGGGCCCCCGACTCTATGTCTTTAGCAATCCCCTAGTTTGTGTGGTGAGAAATCGAATTGCGAGTCCAAGTCCCGAGCCATTGGTCTAGAACTTGCCCTGAATGTTTGTCGAGGCGAAATCTTAAGTGAAATTTGACTTGGGAAGTGATTATAGGCTCTCCTTGATCCAAATGATAGTTGAACAAATTCCATAGCCTACCAATGATATGATCCCTAGTTAACCCTTTTGAGCCTTAGACCTTTTTCTTTCAAGAATCATATTACAAGCCTATACCCGTTCTAAAAGATACCCTCTCTTAGCACCCGATCTTTCCTTGAGCACATGGCAAAAGTATAAGTTTGGGGGGAGAGACGAGGATGACAACAAAGTGGTATAAGGCAAAAAAATGAAGAAAAGGAAAGGCAATGAAAAAGAAAGAAAAGCAAAAAGACAAAAAGAATGCTCAATGTGAGAAAGAATAAAAAGGGATTCAAGAAAAGTAAAAGAAAGAAAGGTGTGGAAAGTTGAAAAAGGAGAAAAGAATTGAAATGCATAAGAAAGAGTGACAATGAGTCTCTCTAACCCCTTGGAAAGAGGTGAAATGACTCAAAGACTCAAGTGAATTATGCCAAATGAATCAAAAGAAGTGCTTAAGGGAAGATGGAACCCACTTAGACTAAAACATTTCCTACCCTGAACCAAAAGCCTTCACAATGACTCCACAAAAGCCCTATATGATCTTGAGTTGAATGAAGCTTACATTAGTGGATACTTACATAAGGGGCAAGCATATGGTACCTAGAGCCGGACTTGTGACCTTTTCTTGAGAGATGAGTGAATTCCAATTAACCTTGTTTTGTGTGCCACTACTCTAAAGGTGAGGTGTGCTTAGGGAGAGTTTAGTATGTGTGAGTTTGGGTTCCACAATGGCCAAAGTAATTGAAAGAGTTCTTTGATGTGTTGAGTCAACTCTTGATGCTCTTGTGTCATACTTGATCCATAGTTGTTCAAAGTTTAAATGTTGTTAATGATTCATTCGTATTGAGGGCAATTGTTAGTCCCAATTGATGCTTGTTGAGGTTACTTTAGGATAGCTGGAAATTCTTGGATTTTACCTTAAGGGATGGGTCTTATTTTGTTTGCTTGAGGACAAGCAAAAGCTTAAGTTTGGGGGAGTTGATAACTAGGGATTTTAACGTGTTTTACGCTCCTTCTTGCTTACGCTCTGGTTATAAATTGTTACAAAATAGTCCCAAAAGGCTCATAAGTGTGCTTGATTGCAGGTTTGATCGACAAAGTGACGAAATATCAAAGATCGGCTCAAAGGGAGTGAAACCTGCTCAAGTATCAAAGTCAAGGCAAACTGAGGGCAAAAAGGCCTAGTGCTGCCGCATTCGACTTTGTGCGGTCCGCACTAGGTAGATTCTGAGAGATGGGAAAACCAGGCTTCAGGCAACGCGGCCGCATTACACATTGCGCGATCCGCGGTGAAGGCTCCGCAGCCGCACTACCACTTTGTGCGATCCGTGGAAGAGAGATTCAGAGAGTTAAAATTTGCCAGGGTTCACGCTGTGCAGTCCGCGGTCATACTTGTGTGGACCGCGTTAGAGACCTCCACGGCGGCGGTCCATTCTAGTGGTCTGCGGAGCCCAAGTTCAGAGAGCCCAGACTTGAAGTCCAAGAGCCTAGTGCGGCCGTGGTCCATTTTGTGCGGCCCGAACTAGCCCCGCAGGAGCATTTTTGTCCAGTTTTTCCAGCCTAGTATAAATAGAATATTTTACCATTTTTAGGTTAATTAGTTAATTACAGACTTTGAGCTGCGCTTGTGAGACCTATTTTGTAGCCATTTTTGGCATCTTAGCTTCAAATTAACGATAGATTCTTGTATTTTAATTTAGCATTTAATTAATATGTCTTGTTCTTCATCTATTTCTCTATTTTCTTGTTCAAATATGAGTAGCTAAACCCATTAGCTAGGGTTGTGGCTCAACCCTAGTGTGGGTAATTGATGGGTGTTGCCATCTAGGGTTAGATTGACTATGGGTGTTTGCTATTTGGGTTGATTTTATGTTTTAATCTATGAATTGGTGGTTGCAAACACTGATTCGAGCTTTGTTGATTTGACTCTTCTTGAGAAAGAGAGTCTAAGTCTCCAAAATTGACCCAACAAGGAATTGGGATGGACTCATGAGAAATGATAGTCCCAATTAACGGGTTAAACCTCGAGAGAGTAATCACCCTACTTGAACCCTAGTTGCTTGGTCTAATTTGCCTACCCATTTGGTCTCGAAAGAGTCAATTGGGCAAAATCACTCTCTCTACCGAGAGGTGTGAGAATGGGTAAAATTGTGCAATGGTTATAGCATAAGCCCCAATTATGTCAATCGAACCTTAGTAGCATTTACCCGTCAATTAGCACCTAGGTGATGGCACGACCCTAGTGCCTTTCTTTCCATTAGATACAACTTTAGCAATCATCTCGTAGTCTAATTTAGTTTCAATTAATAGTTTGATAATAGTAGTTTATAAAAGAAAACCCAAAAATGTATGGAAGTGATATTTGGAACAATTACACGATTCTAGACTGAATAGATACATCAACTCCCTTTCTAGCTCCCTGAGGAATTCGATCCCGACCCTCATATCGGGTAAAAGCTATTGCGACCCTCTCTTGCTACCTTTTATTGGTGCGGAGTAGGCAGCGATCAGCAGGGCCCAATCATACTTAAAAGAAGAGTTTGATCCTGGCTCAGAAGAATCGTGTAGGTGGGTGTTTAAATTAAGACCATACATTGGGATTCTTTTCTCCTCATCGCTAGCCAGTCGGGATGCTATCTCTCTTCTCCTTTGTCACTCTGATTGAACTAGGGAGGATCGGTATTGCTAGAGGAGATTGTTCTTCCTCTGTTGGCTCTCGAATTTCGGCCTGCATTTTTGTCAATTTGCGGAAGACTCACGCATACTGGGAGGGTACAGCTTCAAGGGATGGGCTCGATCGAATGGCCAACCACTTAATGACAATGACCAAGAATTGACAGTTGGTAACGTGAGTAAATATAGAATACATGTAATCCCACATAAAGATTTCTTTTTATGAATTTTTCATTTTAAACATTCTGTTTAAATAAGTCGTGAAGAGAAAGCACGAATCTATTACAATCTTAGTAGAGAACAGAGGAGGAAGAAAAACGTAGGTTATTCGTTCCCCTAAGGGTTGGTGAGCGAGGTACGATAAAATGGTATTTGAACCAGGGCGCCCTCTTCCATTGCTGACTATGAACAGTTGACAGCTAATGATTTCTACTTTACTATGCCAGTTCGGTAAGTTAAGGTCCATGCTTAAAACAAAAAAAAAAAAAGGAAGGGGAAGGGGTCTCCCAAAGTTGTGGAGATAAGGTGGAAGATAAAAAAGCTATATTTATAAGAGGACACAACCCACACTGAACACCAACCCAATCTCGATAATCAATCCACGAAGGGGCCGTGCAGTCCCTAGACGGCTCTCGGTTCTTGAGCATGTTGGGGTATTAGGCGGCAGTTGAAAGAGATGCTCGAAATCTTGACGAACAAGCCACTCGATGTGATCGACGTCACATATCAACCTGTTCGTGCTGCGGAGCGAACACCTACTTTGAGGAGAAAGAAATCATTTCCTAAAGTGAATAACCTGATTTATTGAACAGGTGCCCTGTGGAACATGTTTTATGGGATTTCACTCTTTATGTAATATTTCTTTTCTTACTGATTGAATTCAGGTAGAGAGAGGACGATAGGGAATCGTGTGATTCTTTCTTTCCCCGTACTTTTTCACTCTTATGGAGTTATATTCCCTAGGTTATGCAGTTATCTTCCCCGGCATGACAGTAGTCAAGGGAAAATTACTTGAGCTTTTTCGCCTGACGATATCCGCCCCTTCGTAGTGGAGCCTTCTTTGATAACCTATTTCTTTCCAGTCAGTCGTCTAAGGAGGTTCGAGCGTAGATCGGTTGGTTTGTTCTTGGCGATAAGTCTACCTTTGAAAGGAGCCTGCAAAGCAAGCCTTTCTCTCTTGCAAATGAACTAAAGGCTAGGTGCCTCAGGGAAATGTATAGTGCTGCGGGAGTCCGTTCACCTTGAAAAGGAACTGTTATGGAGGGGAATGTCACTAGTTGTGATGCTTGCTGCTCTGGTTCCCTTTCGCCCAGTACTAATCCAAGGAAGGAGGATATTCCAAAAAATCAAACAAGGATTCCCACCATTTCACTCAAGGCAAGGGAATGAATTTTTTTTATTTTTCTAGTTAGAATGGAGACCAGAAGTCCTTGCGAGCCGGGCTGATATTAACCAAAAAGATACCCTCCTCGAAAGGGCCTGAAATCAAAGACCCAGTCAGGGATAGAGTTGGAATGACATTAAAATTGAACAACTGTGTAGGAGTACTAATAAGTCGGCAGCCGTTAGGTCACCTATTTTGAGTTATGGACACACAAGGCCAAAACATGTGTGCCAGGTGCGCACCCATCAACCTAATTGCAATGGGGGAGAAAGAACAACCTATTCTAAAAGCAACATATTTGAATTGGAAAACTGCTTCTTTTAAGGGTGACTATTCTGCAGCGGGATATTTGGTTTTAACCGGTTGCCCCACCCCTTATAATAAGTACTGGTGAGAGGGAAAGCACTCATTCCTTGTACCCGGGGAACTGATTCATAAGGAAGGGGATCTACACCAGAAAAGGAGTTTACGACCTGTTCCCATGTAGACACTTTAACTCACATTGCTTCCGACTGCATAACTTGATTCCTCTTCTTCCACTGAGTGCCCGGGGGATTGAAAGCGGGTTGTCGGCAAGCGTGACGAGGGGGTAAGTTTCAAATGAGGAAAGGCTTAGGGTGGATACCTAGGAACCCAGAGAGGAGGAAGGGTCTTGAACTGGCCGAAAAGCTTTCTATTTGAACGGAATTCCACAATTGCAGAAGATTCGGTCTCGATCTATTATACTTTTGGGCTGCTCTAGATCCCCAAGTATCCATGGTTGTTCTTTTTAACATCTCTTTTATTCTTATAATGTAATGCTATCAGTCACCTCGTACTACCCCCCATTGCGCATCCTGTGTAACATCAAGGAAAACCCCGTTGATGAATAGAATATCTAAACTTCGACTGTCTCGGCCCATTCTAACAGAGTATTCTATTCCTTTAAGTCCCACAGCTCTAAATGTGCCTAAATCTAGTGCAGATAATTCCTTTTCCGAATGAAAGGCGATAGGGGTTCTGACGTTGAACAGGTTTTCGACCCGAAAAGCTCCACAGAGCTGTCGTATGCGGGTACTACGAGGCCCACGACTTTCTTGGTCGCCTCATTCTTCAACCATGGGTTAAGATGTGGCTAAAATCTCCCTAGCCCAGCTTTCTTTCCGAGGCATCAATAACTATCGGCTTTCAACGGGTCTTTAGCAAACTTCGACTGCAATTCTCAGTTTGACTATAGGTTTTCCTCTACAGCTGATCTTCCTCAACAAATTCAGGTTTTTTCTCTCAAAAAAGTGGGCACCGGAGAATTTGCTTGTCAACAAAATTCCACTCATAAGTAGGTTCACATCGTGATCTAAGTTCCATTTCCCATCGAGAGGTTATGATACTGGTAAAGAGTCCTATTCTTCTCCTTGAGTTATGAATTCTGCCTTTCTTGCTTGATTCGTCTTTCATCTCAGTGTCTTATCCGGATTGAATGTATAATATTCCCCTATCGGACTAAGGGTTTTGATACCAATGTCTTCGTTTTAGGGTTTAAGGAATAAGGTAATGTTATTCCGGTAGCCATGCTTATCTTACGATATAAGTGGACTACCTGCGATATCGAAAACCATGAGACATAAAGCGGAACCGGTCATCCTTTGCATCACGACGTCGAATCATCTTTCAATGAAATGACAGTATGATGCGAGGAAGCCCCGTCCGCAAGCAAGCCACCCCAACCCTACCGCCAAAATGTCGTCTGTATAGTGCAGGAGCGCTCACATTTTATTGGGACTCGCCCGGGGCTCGCCCCAGGGCGGAGCACTCGTAAAACGCCCCTGGGCTTATGTGTGGGGCTTAGTTCCGTGAGACTTATGCCTCGGCCATCGGGGCTTACGCCTCAGGCACATCCAATGCCCGGCGTACTGGGCTCGCCTAATAAAACTTTATGCAATTGTATATAACTAACCTTGTAAATCCTCAAATTTCTTAATAAATCGTTGACTATTCAAAATTACCTTTTTCTTAATCATAAATCATTGAGTTGAGAGTATTTTCTGTCATAATTAAAATAAAAATTATTGCACGTTATCCACTAAGACTGCTATGATGATTAATTTTAATAAATCTTTCATTTAAAAAGTATTTATTAACTTTTGTTATGTCTTTACTATATAATAGTCCATAATTTTTTTATAATTATTTTTCTAAATATTTTTCATGTTTACAAGATACAATACTTATTAACTTAATACTCAGTATTAGCTAGTAACTATTTATAAATAATTAGTTATCATGGTATTGTATGGTGAATTATGTGTCACTTTATTAACTTGTTGAAACTTAAAAACAAACGATGCTAGAGAATCATATTTAAATTGTAAATTATGTTTTTATATAAATTCTCTTTCAAATAGAAAGCATATTAAATAAAAGGAGTATTTTAAGAAAAATATCAAATTATAATGTCGAAATTCTTTCATGATTCATTACTCCTTAAGAGATACATATAAGATTTCGTATCGAATACATTACTTTTGATGTTTGAGTTGTAACGACGTTGCAGCTAATTTGCATATTATGATATTTGTCATACTTTTCTTATTATTCATAGTTGAATTATAATTTATAAATATTTTTAAAAAAGATTATTTAATTATAATTTTGTGATTTTAATGTTAATTTTCATAATTAATTTTTATTTTATACTACCTTAAAATTCTTGAAATTAGTAAAATTTAAAGATCCGNAATTATGTTTTTATATAAATTCTCTTTCAAATAGAAAGCATATTAAATAAAAGGAGTATTTTAAGAAAAATATCAAATTATAATGTCAAAATTCTTTCCAGATTCATCACTCCTTAAGAGATACATATAAGATTTAGTATCGAACACATTATTTTTTATGTTTGAGTTATAACGACGTTGCAGTTAATTTGCATATTATGATATATGTCATACTATTCGTATTATTCATAGTTGAATTATAATTTATAAATATTTTAAATAGATTATTTGTTATAATTTTGTGATTTTAATGTAATTTTTATAATTTTTTATTCTATACTATTTTAAAATTCTTGAAATTAGTAATCCCTCCATTCCAATTTATGTGAACCTGTTTGACTGGGCACGGGGTTTAAGAAAAAATAAAGACTTTTGGAATTTGTGGTCCTAAACAAGTTAAAAAGGGGCCCAGAGTATTGTGTAGTTATAAAAGCTTCTCATTAAGGGTAGAATTGTACGTTTAAGCTAAATTATTTCCAAATTTAGAAAGGGGTCATTCTTTTTGGAACGGACCAAAAAGGAAATAGGTTCACATAAACTGGAATGGAGGGAGTAAAATTTAAAGATCTGTGGGACTTACGCCCCATGTCTCAGGGCTTACACCTCGCCTCGTCAGAGGCAAAACGCCTCGCCTCATGCCCCCGCCTTTTAAAACATTGCTAATGATGATCAAATCACGATCATGGGATTGCCCGGTTCTAAAAAAAATTAACCTCATGTGCCTGTGAATTAAAGAAAGGAGGATGTCAATAAAAAAAGAGATGTAAATTAATCAAAGGTGTCACACCCTTTTTCTACCCTCGAAAAATATGTATGTTATGGATTGTGGGTGGGTTAAAGAGTTTTTCCAATTAAAGTGACAAACTTGAATAGGGATTATTTTGTTTACATAGTCGCCACTTGGAATTGATTTTTTTTGGTGTTCCAAGTCACCTTTTATTTGAATCCCTAGTCAAAGGAAGGTTTGACTCTATTTTTATCGGTCCGCAAAAACAAAGTTCGGGTAAGGAATTCTGTTGATCGGGGAGAAGGTGTAAGGCATTCCCCGAGTCCCGTGGTTCTAACACGGTCGCTTTATTGACTTAAAACTTGGCTTAAATTAATTTTGGATAAACTATGCTTTATTGGATTTCTATGTTTTACCTATCCATTTTTATTTCTTGATTATTGGAATTATTAAAAAAATAATTTGGATAATATTACGTTGTCATAACCACGCTACGCAAGCGAATGCGTGATTGAATAACAAAATTAATTAACTTATCATAATTGTGCTTCTCAAGCGAATCCGAAATCATAACAATCAATTATTTCTAGTACCTTTTAGAAATTACTACATTTGAGAAAATTAATTCTTGAAGATTATTAAAAGAAAGATTAGTTATCGCGCCACGCAAGCGAATCCGCGATTTTAGGCAAGGATTGATTAAATTAAAAATTAACTAAAAATAATGGATATGGCATGAGATTGTTGAATTAATTTGAATGTTAAGCATCACGCTACGCAAGCGATTTCGTGAATAAAAAAGATTTAAGCGGGCCTACTAATTGCCTAGCGCTTCGACTAATTAATGAAAAGAAAATGTGTTAATTAATTAGTAACAGAAATCTAATTTTTATTATTATTTTTGTAGCCTTATGGTTGGTAAAATTATGCAAATAAATGTTGGACCAACTCAATCTATTCTAAAGAAATAGGCCAACCTCTTGTTAAAGGAAAAATGGGCCAGCTTATGGATTTTAGAAGATGAGCCAGCTATTTATTCATTTCTCAGAGAAAAAAAAATGGGCCACCTAACTTAGTTTTGTATTGGGCCTAAAAAATTGAATTTTTGGCTCAAATTCTTTGTTTGCTGAAACGTTCAGCCTTTTCCCACACCCCTTTATCTTTTATTTAGTTTTATTTATTATTTGACTCCTAATTAGTTTACTGATTTATGTCCACTCATCATAATGACTAAAGGTACAATAACAACATAAACATTTAATAAAAATAAATAATAAAAGGAACTACATATGAAATAAACTTTCTTTATATATATATATATATATATTCCTGGAATGAAAATGTTGTTAACATACACTTCTTTCAACTTTCAATATAAGAAACTTACTTCAAACACCAATTCTAAGAAAAAGATAAATTAAACTAACATTACTTTATTGCGACTTGTAGCCAAGTAGACATATTTCGGAATTCAAACCACATGTCGAAATTGAAAACTAAAGCATTTCTTGACATAACCAGTATTTATAAACAAAACATGCGTACTTACCATTTCATAAACTAGAAAATATGCATTTTGTAATTAACAAAGAGCTCAAGTTAAAGCTCTAAACTTTATTACATCAAATTCAGGATAATCTGAGTGCTACATAGTTGAGATGAATACCTGGATAGCAAAAGAATAAACAGCAGTGAGGTGGGCAGAAACAACAGCAGAAATAGCAGAAAAAACAGCAACAACCAGCAGTGAATCCGTGTTAAAACAGCTCAGAAATCTTACTAACAGTAGTGATTCTTTGGGAGAAGGAANAAGAAGAACAACACATAAAACTACTAAATAGATAGCCAAAACCGTTAGCTCCCCGACAACGGCACCAAAAAGGTGATCACTGCCTACTCCGCACCACTCAAAAGTAGCGAGAGAGGGTCGCAATAGCTTTAACCTGATTTTGGGGCGGGATCGAATCCAAAGAGAGCTAGGATTGGAGTCGAGTATCTATCTAGCTTAGGATTGCGTGTGTGTTCTTAATTGGTCTTGTCATAATTTTTGGATTTTCTTTATAATTCTATTTTTATCAAACTACTAATTGAAAATGCAACTAGATTAAGCGAAGAGATAAATTGCTACAAGATATGGTTGGGTTTTTGATCGAATGCGAGTTTCGGAAGAATTTTGGGAGAACTTAGGCTTGGATTTGATGTAATTTGATGGTTTTAGTGTTAATCGTGGTGTTTTGATGATTGGAACAAGTTTGGGTGATGTTTTAAGATATGTTGGTGTTTTTGGTTGAGGTCTCGGGGGCCTCGGGGTGAGTTCGGATGGTTAAACGGAGAGTTATGGAATTTTTCATGTTGCTGAGCCTGCTGCAACTGGTATTTTGGCTTCTGCGAATCTTGGACCGCAGAAGCGGACACGCTTGTGCGAAGGATTGACCGCAGAATCGGTGAGGAGGCCTGGGCGCCGGTTCCGCATAAGCGATTGTCTAACCGCAGAAGCGGTATCGCTTATACGTTTGTGTAACCGCAGAAGCGGTTGAGCTCGAGTTTGGAATTTCCGCAGAAGCGGAAGAAAAGTCGCGGAAGCGGTCCCGCATAAGCGGGAAAGGGACCGCAAAAGCGAAAAGAGCTGGGCAGATTTATATTATTTCCTCCGCGAGCTAGGTCTTATTTTCACCATTGTTGAGCAACCTTGGGAGCTTTTTGACGAGGATTAAGGAGGGTTTCGACGGGAATTGATTGGAGGTGAGTCTCGTGACCTAGAATCATCATTTCTTTGATGAATCAACACCTAAATTCATGGAAATTTGATTAAAAATGGAAGAACTAGGGCATGACTTTTGAAATGGAATTTTGGAGTTTGATGGAGCGTTGGAGCTCGGATTTTGGTAAATTTGATATGTATGGACTCGTGGCGAGGTAAGGAATCCATTGATGTTAATTTTATAATTTTTCGAGAAGTGGGCCCGGGGCTCGGGTTTTGCTAGTTTCGAGATTTTTGCTATATTTTGATTGTTTTCGATTGGGTACTTTTCCCTTGGCATATTGTGATGTATTCGCTCTGATGTTGGATAGATTCGACGCGCGTGGAGGCCGATTTGAGGGGCAAAGGCGTCGCGAGCTAGAGATTTCACCGGTTCGAGGTGAGTAATACTTGTAAATGATATCCTGAGGGTTTGAAACCCCGGATTTGCACATCATAGTGCTATATTGAGGTGACTTGCACGCCGGATACGAGCGTGGGGTAGAGCACTGTTGGGGATTGTGACTTGGTCCGTCCCGATTGATGAAATTACTACGTATTTGACTAGAAATTATTTGTTATCACTGCTATTTGGGTTGATTGTCATGTTTGGGCTTCGTGCCAACTATGTGAATCCTTCAGGGATTGATATCACTGTTTTTGTATCATTTTTGCATACTAAATGATCTCGGTCCAGGGTTTTAATACTAATTTGCAAACTCAGCCATTTTTTCTAAGATTTGAGAACTTAAACAACATTTATTGACGTTTCGAGCTGAGAACTGTTATTTTAATATTGCCCAAGTGGCTTATGTTCATTTCTGGACTGAGCATGGATCGGGCTGCACGCCGCAGCAGTGTTATAGTGATTTCTGGATATATGGTTGGCTCGGGCTGCGCGCCGCAGCGGTACTGTACTGATATTGAGGCCGAGGGCCTGGTTGATGCCACGAGATGGATTGATTATTGCGCTTGGCTGTAGGAGCCCCTTCGGAGTCTGTACACACCCCAGTGAGCGCCGTCGACGTTAAATACATGGTTGGCTCGGACTGCACGCCGCAGTGGGTACCTGAGTGTACCGGTCATATGCATTGCATTGCACTCATGCATTGGTTCCTGTTTGTATTACGTGTCATGACATTCAGCACTCTCATTTCATTGGCATCCATGCTACTTCTTGTACTATTTACCGGATACCCTGGTGTTATTTGTTAACGGAGTGTTGTGCCCGAGGGGCTGACTTACGTGCTGACTTGCACTATCTGTTTCGCATTCATTTGCTTAACTGTTGAAAAAGATATTTTTAAAAGAGGTTTGTAACTGAGCCGAGATAGATTTTCTAAAGGATTTCACGGTTTTACTGTTTTCTCAAAGGGTTGCACTGTTCTATATAGCATGATGGAGTGCCTTTCGTGATTTCTTGCTGCTCAGTTATTATTTACCTTTATTACTCACTGAGTTGGAGTACTCACTTTACTCCCTGCACCTCGCGTGCAGATGCAGGTATTGGTTACCCGGTAGCGGGTTTGAGCTGATGAGGATTTGCTATCGTAGCTGAGCAAGGTGTCCGCCGGCGTTCGTGGCACCGGACTTCGTCTTTTGATTCTAAACTTTATTCTGTATATTATTGACCCTGTGGTCGTGTTCAGACTTCCCTAGATGATCATGACTTGTGACACCCCGGTCGGGCTGTGTTGGGTCGTATATATATCGATTGTTATTGTCATTAAATTGTAATTATCTAATCATTTATGTTTAAAAAAAAGGGTTTGAAAGAGGCGTTGTTGTTCTGTTGGCTGGCCTTGTCTTCACGAGAGGCGCCATCACGACCGGGTTTGGAAATTGGGTCGTGACAATACGGAGCTATTCCCAGACTCGGAAACCCAAACGGACATTGATAACACTGAGATGCACTTCAACCCAAACTTATGAAATTCTTCCAAAAATGCTAACTTCCACAATAGGTGCCGAAATGTTCCCAGGTCTTCCAAAACCCGATCCGGACATACGCCAAAGTCCGAAATCATCATACAAACCTGCTGGAAACTTCGAATCTCGATTCCGAGGTTGTTTACTCAAAAATCCAATATTAATCAATTCTTTCAACTTAAAGCTTCCGAAATGAGAATTCTCTTTCCAACTCAACTCCGAACTTCCCGAAATTCAATTCCGACCATGCGTACAAGCCATAATACCTGAAGTGAAGCTGCTCGTGGCCTCAAACTGCTGAACGACGCTCTAGAGCTCAAAACGGCCGGTCGGGTCGTTACATCCTCTCCCACTTAAACATATGTCCGTCCTCGAACGCGCTAAGAATTTTGCTGGAGTTGTCCGAAATTACTGTTTAACCCCCCGTGCACCTACCCGTGCTACCACAGCCCAGTTGAGCACATTAACTCGATCAAATCTGAAGATATTCTCTTTTATTCAAACAAATAAGCTTAGAACCCAATTCCAACATCCGGAATTCTCCGCCAGGCCTGCTTCAAATATATGAACACCGTATCAATCACTACACGAGGTACCAGAACATGACTGCATACCTTTGCCGAATTCTCACCATGCACCACATTATTCACAGGACCATAATAACATTGCCTGATCATAATAACCAACATTCCTCGAATCTGATGCTCACAATGCACCTCATGATATATATAAGTCTCGTTCCAACTCCTACAATACTGCCACGAGGGAAGAGACATGTAGAAATTCATAACCAACTGCCGGGTCAACAAATCATTGAGTCTATACTCCTGACAAGAACATTACCTCATTTTGAACCAAATAATGATCTTTGCTCTTTAATATACTTCATACAATCCGATTGCACTGTTCCAAGATCCAATAACCTTGTCTCACCCAGTACGAACTGTCACACCCCTTTTCTACCCCCGAAAAATATGTATGTTATGGATTGTGGGTGGGTTAAAGAGTTTTTCCAATTAAAGTGACAAACTTGAATAGGGATTATTTTGTTTACAGAGTCGCCACTTGGAATTGATTTTTTAGGTGTTCCAAGTTACCTTTTATTTGAATCCCTAGTCAAAGGAAGGTTTGACTCTATTTCTATCGGTCCGCGAAAACAAAGTTCGGGTAAGGAATTCTGTTGACCGCGGAGAAGGTGTAAGGCATTCCCCGAGTTCCGTAGTTCTAACACGATCGCTTTATTGACTTAAAACTTGGCTTAAATTAATTTTGGATAAACTATTCTTTATTGGATTTCTATGTTTTACCTATCCGTTTTTATTTCTTGATTATTGGAATTATTAAAAAAAATGATTTGGATAATATTACGTTGTCATAACCACGCTACGCAAGCGAATGCATGATTGAATAACAAAATTAACTAACTTATCATAATTGCGCCTCTCAAGCGAATCCGAAATCATAACAATCAATTATATGTAGTACCTTTTAGAAGTTACTACATTTGAGAAAATTAATTCTTGAAGATTATTAAAAGAAAGGTTAGTTATCGCGCCACGCAAGCGAATTCGCGATTTTTGCCAAGGATTGATTAAATTAAAAATTAACTAAAACTAATGGATATGGCATGAGATTATTGAATTAATTTGAATGTTAAGCATCACGCTACGCAAGCGATTTCGTGAATAAAAAAGATTTAAGCGTGCCTACTAATTGCCTAGCGCTTCGACTAATTAATGAAAAGAAAAATGTGTTAATTAATTAGTAACAGAAATCTGATTTTTATTATTATTTTTCTAGCCTTATGGTTGGTAAAATTATGCAAATAAATGTTGGACCAACTCAATCGATTTTAAAGAAATAGGCCAACCTCTTGTTAAAGGAGAAATGGGCCAGCTTATGGATTTTAGAAGATGGGCCAGTTATTTATTCATTTCTTAGAAAAAAAATGGGCCACCTAACTTAGCTTTGCATTGGGCCTAAAGAATTGAGTTTTTGGCTCAAATTCTTTGTTTGCTGAAACGTTCAACCTTTTCCCACACCCCTTTATCTTTTATTTAGTTTTATTTATTATTTGACTCCTAATTAGTTTACTGATTTATGCCCACTCATCATAATGACTAAAGGTACAATAACAACATAAACACTTAATAAAAATAAATAATAAAAGGAACTACCTTTTAAATAAACTTTCTTTATATATATATATATATATATATATATATATATATATATATATATATATATATATAAGAACGTAATCCATGCAGAATCTGAGTATGTTAACTTAGAATCTTCCTAATGCTTAATATCTTCGCACACATTAAATAAGTTAGTATTCCATGCGTCAGCGTAACACAAATTTATCTGGTACTAAACTTTGGTTAAAAGTGATCTTA
>NC_031995.1:86941584-86963213 GCF_001879085.1 Nicotiana attenuata | reverse complement strand
TTCCTGGAATGAAAATATTGTTAACATATACTTCTTTCAACTTTCAATATAAGAAACTTACTTCCAACACCAATTCTAAGAAAAGATAAATTAAACTAATATTACTTTATTGCAACTTGTAGCCAAGTGGACATATTTCGGAATTCAAACCACATGTCGAAATTGAAAACTAAAGCATTTCTTGATATAGCCAGCATTTATACACAAACATGCGTACTTACCATTTCATAAACTAGAAAATATGTATTTGTAATTAACAAGGAGCTCAAGTTAAAGCTTTGAACTTTATTACATCAAATTCAGAATAATCTGAGTACTACATAGTTGAGATAAATACCTAGATAGCAGAGAAGTGAGCAACAGGCAGCACAACGGCAGAAATAGCAGAAAAAACAGCAACAACCAGCAGCAGATCAGTGTTAGAAACAGCCCAGAAAATCCCGCGAAGACACTTAAAACTAGTAGCTAACAAACTTAGAACTTAGCCAAACGATTGCTCTATTTTTCTTAATGATTTTGCACTCTAAGAGTCAACCAAACTCATGATTTTCAGCTTACTTTTCATGTGTTCAACTGCTGAAATTTTTTAAGTTTTTGTGTGTTCAAGCAATTCTCAAGATGTATGGAAGTGTGATGGATTCCCCCCTTAAAATGAGGAAAAGGCGGACCTTAAGTAGGCAAAGAAAACCACTTTTTGGGCAGATTTTGGTTCACCAAAAAGCTGTCCAAAAAGAACCAAAATTTGCCCCAAAAGGGACTGACTTTGTGTGCTAAACACTATTCAAAGGCTCAAGAGGTGAAAGGACAGCCTGAAAATCTGCTATTGCAGAAGCAAGGAGAAAAATATCATTTCAGCCACCCTACTAGTCAAAAGTAGGCTACTAGCATCCTATTTAGTGATAAAATAACATAAACTTCAGCTCTTACAAATATTAATACCAAGTTATGTAATTCAAACCAAATCAAACTCAAACAAACTATAATTGACAAAACAGAGACGAAACTTTAAATGGACCTTAAACTCAAACTAACTAGACTAAGACAAATTGATTTGTGCAAACTAACATGGAACAACAACTGAATTTCACAAGCTATTGCTTGAAATAGAAATTAAACGAACATCGCTAAACTATCACGATTAATAACAATTAAACATACGACTAACTATATAAACAATTGAACTAATCTTTTTTTTCCATTAAATTAACATAAAGACTTAACTATTCGACCGACTAGGTCGAAAAACTAAAAAGTCACACTTAACAACTCTATACAAAATAGTCGACCGACTAGGTCAGAAGAATCAAAAATCAGAACTAACGGACAAACAATAAAAAAAGGTCAACCGGCTAGGTCTAAGAACTGAATGTTCAACCTTAATCAAATCCGCACAAAATAGTCGACCGGCTAGGTCGAAGAACCAAAAATCAGAACAAACAGGCAATAACGAACTATTCGACCGGCTAGGTCGAAGAACTGAAATTCACATTTATAAAGTAAAATGTAATTAAAAATTAATACTCATTGCACATAAATAACAGAAACATTAATGGAAATTAAACCTTAGAACTAATACTAAAACAAAAGCAAAAAATCGGAAAAGATAAAAATAAGGAAAGGAAATTGATGTTTTACCATACAGAAGGATTCAATGCCAAATCGAGCAACGAGACGGATGCCGGGGCGACGAATGGTGGCTGCCCGACCTTGAAGCGCACATTTCCTCTTAGCAGGCGCCAAAACAAACAAGTTTGGCATCGTGCTATAAGGAAACGAGCACCTCTAAGTCGATAATAGAAAAGAAACAGAGGTTGATGCATTTGGTGGTGATTAACGGCAGTGAAGGTTCGCCGGCCGTGATGTCACGGCAATGGGGGTGGCTGCCGGTGGTGGTGAGGCTTTTCGGGGTCAAGACCAACATAGGATGATAGATCGTGTGGAGCTCTACACGTCTATGTTATTATTTTATGAAGGAGAGGTTTAAAATCCGACAAATTTACAAAATAAAGTAAGCTAGGGTTTCAGATTTTGATTTATTCGTGGAGTTTGGGAGGGATTAAAGGGATTTGGTTGGGATAGGCAGAAAGAGGAGGAAGAGGGGAGGAGATGGTAAAATTTTAGGGTTGATTGGAGGACGGCCGCCGCCGGTGGCGAATTCCGGCGGGCGGTGCTGGGCGGCGCGAACGGTGAGGGAGAAGAGAGAAGAGAGGAGGCTAGGTTTTGGGGTTAATTGAAGCAAAATTTCTGATTTTTTTAAGTTTATATACGAAATGAAAGATTAAATTAAGGCCATTGGATTGAAGAAGATCTGATGGCTAGGATTGACCCTTTGTAACTTAACCAAAACGACGTAGTTTGATTATAAAACTACGTCGTTTAAACACTATCTTGGCAGCCATTTAATTAGTTTTGAAATTACACTCTTAGCCACCTTCTCTTTCAAATTTGGACCGATTTCTTCCTTAATCCTATTTATTAAACTAAACTTACACAAACAAATAAATAAATTAATTAAATAACTTATTGAAATGATCAATCAACTAGATTAATTCACCAATTGAACTGTTAGTTAATTCCTAAAATGCACAAAAAAAAAGTAACTATTTTTTGGTATTTTATGATAGGAATTATGCAATTAAAAACACAAAAATTGAGTAAAACAATAAAAATAAAAAAAACAATAAAAAAGAAACTAATAACTTTAAGAGGTGTTAAAATAGTGCAAAAATTAGGTGTTCACATGAACTGCTCAGGCAACAAGCCACCCCAGACATGACCAAAAGTCTCATATGATGCCACTACGTGCCAATAGGCTACCAACTCGAACGTGATACATAAGAAAAACGAGCTCGGGAAGGGACTACTCCACTTACGCAGCCTATATAAATTCTCCTCAGAAAATGGGAAACAAAACACAAAGAATAGAATATAAGGGACTGTAATCATCATCACACTGTTGCTGCGTGCAACCAAATCCAAACAACATACCCATGGCGGCGTGCCACCCGATCCACACATAAAATTCACATAAGGAGATACACATCGAGCTAAATTTCTCACTACAACATAATACCGAATATCGGTCACAAGCACGCTAAGTGCATAATACCATCCCTGAGGGGACATATAGCGCCATAAGCTAACAAACTCAAGCACAACTGAGGTGCGATAAATGTTCTGAAACTAAAGAGCCATCCTGTTCACATAATACCATCGCTACGCGGAACTTCAACACATAAGAAATTTACCAAGTCGTTTCGCAATTCACACAGCACAATATAGCATTACATGAAATAGGCGACGACGAATTAACATCCAACATCCGAATACTCCTCCATAAGGAGAGCTATGCTGAAATGAACACATTCGGCCCAATATAGAGCCCATATTCATATTTAAATCCATCCACAGACCTCAAGACGAGTCTGATCGTACCGAACTAGGCCAATAATCTCTTCTCGTTCCATAATAACCCCTTTTTCCCATAACACACAAGAACAACCACCATAACCGAAGTAATCCTCCACGGTCCACAACCTAATAACCCGAGTGCCCTCGAGGCATAAATTCTCAAATTAACCATATCTCCACAATCTTCATACTTGGTTTCATTCTCCAATCATCCAAGTGACTACATGCCACACTTATACAATCTTCTCGTTGGACACACTCCCGCGATCATCCGTAACAGATAACAAGCCCGCACATCCATGCTACCGGCCGCACTAACGCTGAAAAGCTATCAAGAATCCATAACCAGGATGCAAAGCCTCTCTCACAAACACCGATCCCAGGTGACGCTGAAGACAATGCCAGCTTACTCTAGTCATTCAAACCCCTTTCATGCTCATCCGAGCTCGTGACATCCTTGTCAACACCAAACCGCAACCTTGATCCTCACTTTCAAACTCCATACCGCTCACTGCACCTAACAAGCCAGCATGCGATAGTACAAGAATTTCATCACAACTCCTGAACCGGTAACATGGTAAACACTTCCTCACATGGAAGCTTTTTACTTAACTCATTCCAAGAGAACCATAGCAACACACGAGTGAATTCTCACAACCGTAAAAGATGCAATTCTTCAAGTAGTGGCCTAAACCACCATAGCCCTTTCCAGGATCCGCCTACACATAGCAGGCCATAATACTAGAATACTTCCGAATAATTCAATTACGACGACCGACAAGCCTCACCCGTACTATCACAAATTACTTGCATAACTTAATCACGCTGAAGGAACTGACCACTGCCACCAATATGCCAATTGAATCATGGCTAACCAATCCAACCTCTTTCAATCTATCCTTAATTGCCTTAGAACAATAATAACTTCATTCAACACATAACGCACTCAACCCGAGTGGCCTTGTAACACGAGACCATGCTGTCTCAAATCCCACGAACCATCTTATATCTTCCTTGTGCGCATATTTGCATCTCGACAGGTACATCCACTCTGGTAATTCCACTACGAATCCGAAGTCCTTTTTCTTCTTTTACTCCCAATGCTTCACTGCAAGTCAAAACATCATACAACATTCTGAGCCTCTTGCCATAAGCTGCTTCACAAACCCGATTCTTAAACATACCGCGGGCTTGAATCCTTAGGCACCGCATTTTTAACCTTTGAATTCACTAGGACCGTTATTGAGAGTCACTCACTCTGACATGGTCCCGAATATAATCAACTGCAAGGCTCCGCTAGCCCATGACCACCCTCTTAAAGAAGCACCCGGCCGAATCACCTTCCTTGCAACTCACTCCTACGCAAAGCATAATTCCCGAGTCTTCCCCAAAGCTCGAACATGAATCGATGATGCCAATTATAGAACACATTCTTCAATTCCTTTGCTCAATTTACTCTGATGTTCTCTTTCCCTAGCCGAAACAACTTACCAATACGCTGATAACCTGAAACCTCACAAGAAGATAATTATACAATCCAATCATAGGCGGTGGCACTCTCCCACTTAGTTTGAACCCACCATCACGCAACTCTGGAACCCAACAAGATTCTTTCTTCATTGTTGACATGATCTAGCACAACCAACCCGCCAAGCTCCTCGAAACCTTTCTGTAACCCATTTATGAATACTCCGAATCATTAACCACATTCACATGTCCGCTTACCAGATAGCCAGTAGGATTCTTCGCAGAAGCTTCGCCAACCACGCGACCGTTGATCTGCTCACAGGAGATAACCCCCTCTGTGGAGATTACATGCCAATATCTTTCAACGCTGCTACACGAGGCACAATCACTACGTCACTCATAACCCATCATGAGCCCGTGCTCATTTACCAATCGTACTAGTCCGTTCACTCCTCGTGGATATTAACTAAATGTGCGACAATATCTTCCAATTCAAAGTTATGTCGTATCCTTCATCATATCAAGCAGCTCCTCTCCGTCATATTAAATCTACCGCCGTCATGCTAGCCAATATTTTGAATTAAGCCCGTAGACCCAATCACCATCCACTAAAATTCCCAAATCACTCCAAACTTTCCTCAAGGATGTAGTTATCCTGCCACTGAATCCACGTGCTGCTCTGCCACTCTCCCACTTTGGCCAAACCATCTTCTTTAAGCAACTATTCGAATTCCGATTCTTACACTTGGCCTTCTAGAAATTTAACCACTGCATGACACATTCCACATGTCCTTCATCACCCTTCGCCGCTCAGCTGAAGCCTTAGATCAAAAATCTAACTCAGTAGCTCTTGAGCCGATAGACCGCTACTAACTTTAAACCTCTCCGGAGATCATCTCTTCTCGAGCCATCGACATTATAACCATCGATTCAATCCTGAACCACCGCATCCCGCGATCTCTGACAGCCGCTTCTCCAATCCTATCTTACAATATCCTGCCCCAAAGGCGAATTGTAGAAGGTCTTAACACTGGCGAACTTAGTACATTCAACAAGGACAACGACACCCCATCAAAGATCAGAATTCCAGCACACTCGCAAATACCAAGCCTCGTTACTCCATCAACCCAAATTTGAACATTCTTAGCCCGATTGCCTTTCCCCCGCCGAGAATAAATTACAGAATCTCTAAATCTTGCACTGAGTAAACCCACCTTCAAGTCATTCACTGCCCCGACACGTAGGCATGCATCCTACCATCATATCAATAATGCGCGACAACCGTTCATAAGCATCATGGCAACTTGTGCCTAGCCTCAGAGCTCTCAGAAGTACAGCTACTGAGCTGGAACGACAGAATACCATTCCACAAGGCGACGACAATAGTAAAATCAACTACGCCGTGAGAAGCATCCCTTACCACCTCTGTAGTACCTTTAAAATTTCTCAATTCTTGATTTATAATAAGCGCTCCACGTCGCATAAGATTGAATAGGAAGGAAATAAAGGCATAAACCTCAAAGGAATCAAACCGCACGATGAGGAATCAAGAAGGGAAGTACTCCTAACAGCCCTGTAGCCTCCCGAAGATAAGTACAGACGTCTCTGTACCGATCCACGAGACTCTACTAGACTTGCTCATGACTCGTGAGACCTAAGGGAACCTAGTGCTCTGATACCATATTGTCACGACCCAAAATCCACTAAGGGTCGTGACGGCGTCGGACACCACTGTCAGGCAAGCCACACCAATTTACTTGTAATTTCTTGTTTTAATAACTTCGAAATCGTTTCTTTTATACATTAAACAATAAGTAATGAATTTCACTGAATAGATATTTATGTCTTTAACAAACTTAATATTAAATAATCCCGTAAACATCCAGAACCCGGTGTCAGAAGTGCATGAGCAATTACTAAGAGATCGAATAAAGTACAATAACTGTCCGGAATACAAATTGGACAGAAAGTAAATACAATACCGTGAAAGGGACTACACTGGCTGCGGGTCGCCTCGGGGAATGCAGCTCACCTAGTCTCCGTATCATCCATGCTGCTACGCCCAATAGGCCACTGAAAATACATGTGCATGTGCATGTGCAACAAAAATGCACCACAAGTGTAGCATGAGTACGAAAACAACGTGTACTCAGTAAGTATCCCGTCTAATCTCGAAGAAGTAGAGACGAGAGGTCGACTTCGACACTTACTAGTGGTCCAATAATGATACATCAATAATGTATTAAATCGGGGATTTTTTTTATAAATAGGATTTGTAATTTAGCAGAATAACGCAAGTAAACAATTCTTTCTTTTATAGGAAATTCTCAAACTTTTTTTCATCATTTATATATTTACTCTCAAGTCGGGAAGGAAACAATATCAACTTCAATAAAATTCAAGTCAAGCAATACAAGCATGCGCAAATCATGCCGAGGTCGTACGGCCCGATACAACAATATTTAAACTGTGCACTGCCAGAGGGTCGAATGGCACGAACCATAGATGCATCTATTACCCCGCTCGCGAATCATTCATGCGACGCGGTCAAATATAAATAAACGCAACAGACAGTCAATCAAGAGTCCATCAGGGAGCAATTATTCAAGGAAAAACAATTTCTCTTTTAAAAATCAAGAAACGATGTTCAGTCTTTTAGAAAATCATTATACACGTTCAATATGTTTTAAGCATTTTTAAATTGACAACAATGTTTCAATTATTGCAAGTAAAGCATGCTATTGGGTCCTAGACTACCCGGACTTAAGCATAATAGTTCGCACGGACTCTCGTCACCTCGTGCGTACGTAGCCCCCACAATTAACAGCACAATTCAATTAATTCACCTATGGGGACAATTCCCTCTTACAAGGTTAGAAATGAGACTCACCTCGCTCCGAAGTTCCATAACCGGCATTCCACGCCCTTTCGAAGACACAAATCGATGCACAATGCTCCAAAACTAGCCAATAATTATGCAAATCCATTAATATACGCTTCATTACTCCTAATGATCCAATTTATAACAATTCCTAACTCCGATCGAAAAGTTGACAAAAACGCCCTCGGGCCCACGTGCCCGGGTTCCGAAATTTTCGAATATAAAGTTCACCCATAACCTCACGAACTCAAATATATGATTTACTCTCAATTTCATACCCAAAATCGTGGTCAAAATCCAAAAATACAAATTATGGGTCTTTCCACCAAAACCCCAAGTTTTCCACTAATTTTCATGTTCAAATCCATATCTAAATCATGTATTTAACTAGTAATGAGTTGGAACAACTTACCTTGAGATACTTGAAGAACATTTCCCCTTGAAGCTCTCCAAAATCGTCTACACCAAATGAAAATGGGAGAAAAATGACAAATTCCTAATTTTAAGAGAACACACTGCCTCCAGCCTTTCCACACCTGCGGTGCACCAACCGTACCTGCGGCTCCTCACCTGCGAAAATGCATCGTAGGTGCGGTCCTCTTCAAGCTCGGCGAAATTCGCTTCTGCGGTCCCTCGAGCGCACCTGCGCCTTCGCACCTGCGCGTGCCCTTCCGCTCCTGCGACCCAATTGCCCCTCACGCGTTCCGCATCTGCGGAGCTTACCACGCACATGCGGACTCGCAGATGCGGAAATGCCCTCGCATCTGCGATTCCTCCCAGCTATGCCCAAACGCGCTTCTACGACCACTAAGCCGCACTTGCGTGATCGCACCTGCGGCCTTCTTCTCGCAGGTGCGGTTACACCAGAAGCCTTCAGCTCTTCCTCAACTTCAAATTTGATCCGTTAACCATCCGAAATCCACCCGAGGCCCCCCGAGACCCCGTCCAATCACACCAACCGGTCCCAAAACATATTACGGACTTGCTCGAGGCCTCAAATCATATCAAACAATGCTAAAATCATGAATCGACCTCCAATCCAAGCTTAATGAACTTTAGAATTTTGAACATCTACATTCGATGCAGAAACCTATCAAATCACGTCCGATTCACACAAGTCATATTCGACCTTACGGACCTACTCCAACTTCCGGAGTTGGATTCCGACCCCTATATCAAAAGGTCCACTTCCGGTCAAACTCCTCAAAAATCTTCAAATTTCCTTCTTTAGCCAAATGACTCCAAAATGATCCACGGACCTCACACTTCCGATCGCGCTCCCAACACCAGAATCACCATACGGAGCTATTCCCAGACTCAGAATCCCAAATGGACATTGATAACACTGAGATGTACTTCAACCCAAACTTATGAAATTCTTCCAAAAATGCTAACTTCCACAATAGGTGCCGAAACGTTCCCGGGTCTTCCAAAACCCGATCCGGACATACGCCCAAGTCCGAAATCATCATACGAACCTGCTGGAACCTTCGAATCCCGATTCCGAGGTCGTTTACTCAAAAATCCAATATTAGTCAATTCTTTTAACTTACAGCTTCCGAAATGAGAATTCTCTTTCCAACTCAACTCCGAACTTCCCGAAATTCAATTCCGACTATGTGTACAAGCCATAGTACCTGAAGTGAAGCTGCTAATGGCCTCAAACTGCTGAACAACGCTCTAGAGCTCAAAACGGCCAGTCGGGTCGTTATAATAATGTAGTAATAATTTCGCGTAGAGATGACCGAATTAGACACATCAATGTATTCTTACAATTTCCATCAAGTTTGATCAAGTTATAACAAACTAAGTCTTGATATCCATTATTTAATGTTATGTCCTTAGTATCTAAGAGTCACACAAGGTATTAAGCAGAATGTCACAAAATTCCACAAACACAAATATAACATAATCCACCCCCCGAGCATGATTAACCCTGGCACATACATATACGCTCGTCACCTCATATATGTATCACCCCCGCATGTAGCAACAACGACAAATAAGGAGGAAAAATTCACTCAAAAAAGCTAGGAAAAACACTTACCTCAATTCGGCTAATCCAACACTCAATTTAGCCTTTTTCCTCTACAAATTCACCTCCGCTCGACTCAATCTAGCCAATGACGACTTGACTACACCATACAATGCAAGAGGAAACAATTTCAATTAATAATGATTCTCATTCAATTTCTAAAAAGTCAACAAATGTCAAACCCCGGGTCCGCCCGGTCAAAACCCAGGTCCAAAGGTGGGTCTTGACTACCCATAGCCCCACGAGTCCAAATATGTATTTTATTTTCAAATCTGAGTCTTATTCGACTCTCAAATCCTAAATTTTTGTTTTTCAAAACATTGACAAAATCCCCAAATTTTTCCATAGTTTTCCCATGAATTTGATGTTAAATTTTGTATAAAATCATGAAATATAGTTGGAAATTGATTAAAGATACTTACCCAATGATTTGGCATGAAAATCCCCTCTCAGAATCGCCTCACTCCGAAGCTAGGGTTCAAAAATATGAAAAATGTAGCAAAATTCGGAATTCTCAGCACTTAATAGGCTGCAGATGTCGCATTTGCGACAGGGGGTTCGCAAATGCGAAAACTATATCGCAAATGCGAACTGGAAGGCCTACTGCTTAGGTCGCAATTGCGACCCATACTTCGTAAATGCGATGGCAGGAGTTTCGCAAATGGAGTAGAGTCCTTCGCAAATGCGAACTCTGCCCAACAGCCCAGACTTCACAATCGCGGCTGTCAGATTTGCGACAAATACATCGCAAATGCGATGCTACCAGTACCAGCAATCAAAAACTATGAAAATCATTGTGACGACCCGGCCGGTCGTCTTAAGAATTTATGCCCCGATCCCCCATTAACTGCTTCCCCTAAGTTCATTTCTGCTATTTTGGTTTGCCAGGACATTCGGTGTTGAGTTTCGGAGAGCTTGGGACACTTAGTCCCTAAATGAGAGCTTAAGTGTTGAAAAGTGGTCCGTAGTCGGAACAGTGTGAAGATGACCTCGGAATGGAAATCCGATGGTTCCGTTAGCTCCATTAGGTGATTTCGGGGTTGGGAGCGCGTTCGGAATGTATTTTGGCAGTCCGTAGCTCATTTAGACTTGAAATGCCGAAGTTTGAATTTTATAAGTTTCCGGTCCGATAGTGAGTTTTTGATCCGAGGGTCGGATTGGAATTCTGGAAGTTACAGTAGTTCCGTCATGTCATTTGGGATGTGTGTGTAAAATTTCAGGTCATTCGGACGAGGTTCGGGTAGGTTTTTGATCGAAAGCGTGTTTTGTTGGAATTTGAAGTTCTTAGGATTGGATCCTTGATTAATTTGGGTTTCCGGCGTTGTTTTAGGTGTTTTTAAGATTGGTACAAGTTTGAATAAGGTATTAGGTGGTATTGCTGCTTTTGGTTGAGGTCCCGGGGGCCTCGGGATGATTTCGGGTGGTTAACGGATGAATTTTGAAGTTATTGCAGCAGCTGAATGTCCCTCTTCTGGTATTTTTGCATCTGCGGCTTGGGAACCGCAGATGCGGCGCCGCAGAAGTGGCTATGTGGCCGCAGAAGCTGCTTGTCTCCTTTTTCCTCAAAAACCGCAGAAGCGGTGCCATTTCCGCAAAAGCGGAGCCGCATAAGCGGCCTTGTATCCGCAGAAGCGGGACCGCAGAAGCGGTCCCTTGTCCGCAGAAGCGGATATCCCTGGGCAGAAACAGAAATTTTCAGGGTTTGAGTTCATAAGTTACAAAAATCAATTGAGAGCTCGGGAGAGGGCGATTTTGAGTGGGTTTTGAAGTGAAGATCATTGGGTAACGTTTTCTTAATCCCTTCTAGTTATATTTCATCATTTTGTAGTTAAATCCATCATTAAAATTCGAATTTGGGATTAAAATTTGAAGAATTTAGTTAAAACTTCTTAGGCCAAACTATTGGGTTTTGAGTGAGCATTTGACCTCCGATTTGGGAGATTTTTATATGGTTAGACTCGTGAGAGTACGAGGGTTCTGAAAATGTGAAAATTATTCGATTCTGAGGCGTTGGCCTGAAGGGAATTTTGGTCATTTCACCTAATTTCACGCCGTAGCTTTGAATTTAATAGCAAAACCAGGTGTTTGCGATGTTATTTACAATGTGTAATTGAATTGAATAGATTTGGGCCATTTGGAGTCGGATACTCGTGGCAAGAGCGTGGTTTCTAGTTGATATTAAGCCGGTTCGAGGTAAGTGGCTTGTCTAACCTTGTGTGGGGGACCTTTCCCCTTAGGACATGATCTTTGAATATTTGAATGCCTCGTACGTGAGGTGACGAGCGCGTACTTGAGCTAATTGTTGTAAACCCGTTTCTACTTGAAGTATTTAAATTGAGATTGCCTGTTTACTTGTTCATTTTAGACTGTAAGTTTATACCTGTGCTAGCTTAGAGACGCATGTTTAGCTGGCTTACTTGATTATTTGTTTAGATGTACTATTTGTACTCTGTGAAGCATGTTAGGCTAGAATTTACTACTACCTGTCCTGATTTTAGCATTTGTTCTGAGATTATGGGTTGTTGTTGTTGTGTGTTTAATTTGGGACTACGGGACGGCTTCCCGGGAAATTCCCTGTACTTGAGATATTCTGGACTGAGGGTGCGGGATACCAAGAGATCCCTGGCACATGTGTTTCTATATATATTGGGATACCAAGAGATCCCCGGCTTACTTATTGAGGATACCCAGAGATCCTCGGGATACCAAGAGATCCCCGACTTACTTATTGAGGATACCCAGAGATCCTCGGGATACCAAGAGATCCCCGACTTACTTATTGAGGATACCAAGAGATCCTCGGGATACCAAGAGATCCCCCGGCTATTATTCCTTGTTGAGGGTAGTTTTCCTTGTATTGTTACCTTTGCTTTCTATTACTGTTCTTCCTTATTTACCTGGTTTAGATTCTCGCTGTAGACTTTATTTAAGCTGCTTCCGTTATCTCATTATTTATTATGTTTTATGTGACGACCCGACCCGTCGTCTCATGTGTTACTGCTTCGTTTCTCCCATTTTATGCTTCTTTATGTTTCGTTATCAGTATGTGGAGTGTTAGAGTTGATTTGGATTGGTTTTGATAAGAAATGAGACACTTAGTCTCTTTAAGGAAGGCCTAAGTTGGAAAAGTCAACCGGACATTGACTTATGAGTTAGAAGGCTCGGATGTGATTTCCGGTGATTCGGTTAGCTCGTGGGGGATGATTTGTGACTTGGGAGTGCGATCGGAATTGATTTTGGATGCCCGGTGTAGAATTAGGCTTGAATTGGAGAAGTTAGTATTTTGGCGAACTCCGGTTGATAGGTGAGATTTTGATCCGAGGGTCGGAATGGAATTCTAAGAGTTGCTGTAACTTCGTTAGGTGATTTTGGATATGTGTGTAAAATTTCAGGTCATTCGGACATCGTTTGGTCGGGTTTTTGATCGAATGCGTAATTCGGAAGTTTTTAAGAAACTTAGGCTTGAATCCGATGTGATTTGATGGTTTTAGCGTTGTTTGAAATGTTTTGAGGATTGGAACAAGTTTGAATAAGGTATTAGGATGTGTTGGTGTTTTTGGTTGAGGTCCCGGGGGCCTCGGGGTGAATTCGGGTGGTTAAACGGAAGGTTTTTGGAGTTAATTGCAGGTTCAACCTTGCTGGTATCTGTTGGTTTCGCACCTGCGGTTATGGGACCGCAGGTGCGGTCTCGCTGAAGCGATTGGAAGGTGCGCAGAAGCGGAAGTCTTGGCCCTTGCCAGATTCCGCAGGAGCGGAAGGAGGACCGCATAGGCGGCCTCGCAGAAGCGAGCTAGACCTCGCAGGAGCGGAATTTGGAACCCTGGTCAGGTTCCGCAGAAGCGGAACATTGGATCGCGTAAGCGGTCCCGCAGATGCGATTGGGGACCGCAGAAGCGGAAGGTTGCCTTAAGTGAAAGGTCCGCAAAAGCGGACGTTGACCGCATAAGCGGAAGCCGCAAAAGCGGTACTGGACCCGCAGAAGCGAAATGCCTGGCAGTTAAGTGAAATTAATCATCTTCGCGAATTTTTGAAAGAACAACATTTTGGACTTCGGACTAAGGAGATTTTGGGCGATTTTTGAAGAGGGTTTCGAGGGCTATCATCAGATTCGACGCGCGTGGAGGCCGGTTTGAGGGGCAAAGTCGTCGAGAGCTAGAGATTTCACCGGTTCGAGGTGAGTAATACTTGTAAATGATATCCTGAGGGTTTGAAACCCCGGATTTGCACATCATAGTGTTGTATTGTGGTGACTTGCACGCCAGGTATGAGCGTGGGGTAGAGCACCGTTGGGGATTGCGACTTGGTCCGTCCCGGTTGTTGATTTTACTGCGTAATTGACTGAAACCTACTTGATGCTATCGTGATTTGGGTTGATTGCCATGTTTTGGACTTCGTGCCGATTATTTGAATCCTTTAGGGATTATTATCACTGTTTTCATGACACTTAGCATATTAAATGATTTTAGTCCTGAGTTAAACCCTGTTTTGAAATGTGCAGTCATATTGTTAAAGTTTAAAGACTTAAATTGTATTTTTCTGATGGTTTTCATGACACTTAGCATATTAAATGATTTTAGTCCTGAGTTAAACCCTGTTTTGAAATGTGCAGTCATATTGTTAAAGTTTAAAGACTTAAATTGTATTTTTCTGATGTTTTGAGTTAAAAGCTATTACTTGACATTGCCCGAGTGGCTCATTTGCATGTTCTGGACTGAGGATGGATCGGGCTGCACGCCGCAGTGATACTATGATGATATTGCGCTTGGGCTGTAGGAGCCCCTCCGGAGTCTGAACACCCACAGTGAGCGCGGGTACCCAAATGGATCGGGCTGCGCGCCGCAGCGGTCATGTGCATTTCGTTGCATTCATGCATTGGTTCCTCTTTGTACTACGTGTCATGACATTCAGCACTCTCATATCATTGGCATCCATGCTACTTCTTGCATTGTTTACCAGATACCCTAGTGTTATTTGTTGATGGAGTGTTGTGCCCGAGGGGCTGACTTATGTGCGGACTTGCACTATCTGATTACGCATTCATTTGCTTGACTGTTGGAAAAGGATATTTTTAAAAGAGGTTTTTAAACTGAGCCAGATATTTTCTAAATGATTTTTCACGGTTTTACTGTTTTCTCAAAGGGTTGTACTGTCCTATATAGCATGATGGAGTGCTCTTACGTGATTTCTTGTCTCTCAGTTATTATTTACTCTTATTACCACTGAGTTGGAAGTACTCACTTTACTCCCTGCACCTCGCGTGCAGTTGCAGGTATTGTTCACTCGGTAGCGGGTGATTAGCGGACTGAAGGTAATCCTAATGTAGCTGAGCAAGGTGACCGCCAGCGTTCACGTCACCGGACTTCATCTTTTGGATTCCAGATTTCATTTTATATATATATGACCCTGTAGTTGTGTTCCTACTTCTTAGATGCTCGTGACTTGTGACACCCCGGTCGGGTTATGTGGGGTTGAAAATACTGATTATTATGGCTGTTAAGTTGTATTATTCTATTCACTTATGTTTAGTAACTGTTAACGAGATAATTTGGGTAAGTTGGCTGGCCTTGTCTTCACGAGAGGCGCCATCACGACCGGGTTTGGAAATTGGGTCGTGACATTTTATCTCAGTAGGACCCTGACCTTCCTCGTCACTACCCAACCGAGGTTAGGCTTGGCACTTACTGAGTACCGCTGTGGTGTACTCATGCCTCTTCTGCGCATGTTTTTCATGTGCAGATCCAGGTACTTCCTCCTAGGCGTATCATCCTCGTGGTGGAGAGTCCTAGCTGAGACTTGAGGTATATCTGCTACTTCCGCAGACCAGGAGTCTCTACTCTATTCCAGCTTTAGCAGACAGTTCCTTTCTTTCCTTTCATGTTGTTTAGACATTCTGGTATAGAGCAGATTACTACATCCTATTAGCCTGTGTTTCCTGTGAGTTTTCGGATTTTGGGATTTAGTTATAGACTTCCGCATATTTTTGAGTTGTATAGGCCGAGTGGCCTTATATACAGTTGTTATTTCCGTATGTTCAGTTTTAATTAATTATTCCGCAAATGTTAATTTGTTATTCCGCACTGTTAGGCTTACCTAGTTGTAGGAACTAGGTGCCATCACGACATGTTCATGGAGGGTGAACTGGGGTCGGGACAATCATTCTGAAACCAATCCACACACCCGAGCCTTCGGGGTTCCAAATCAAATATGCACACAAGTCTGAAAACACAACACGAACTCGCTCGTGCGCTCAAATCATTAAAATAACTTCTAAAACCACGAATGGGACGCCAAAACTCATGAAAATCAAACTAAACTTCAAGAACTTCTAGAACCACAACCGAGCATCTGAACCCTATCAAATCAACTCCGAATGGCTCCAAACTTTGCAGACAAGTTCCAATGACAAGACAAACCTACTCGAAGCTTCAAATCACACATGACAACCTCGAAACGATGAATCACACCTCAAGCCGAAATCAATGAACTTTGAAACTTCAACTTTCCCAACCGATGTCGAAACCTATTAAATCACCTCCGATCGATCTCAAATTTTGCACACAAGTCATATTTGACATTACAGACCTATTCCAACTTTTGAAATTGAAATCCAACCCCGATATCAAAAAGTCCACTCCCGGTCAAACTTCCCAAAATCCAACTTTCGCCAATTCAAGACTAATTCCACTACGGAACTCCGAATTACAATCCAGACGCGCTCCTGAATCCGAAATCATCCAACGAAGCTAACGGAACTGACGAAACTCCATTTCGAGATCAATTGCCAAAAAGTCAAACTTGGTCAACTCTTCCAACTTAGAACTTAAATCTTGAAGTTCATTCCGCCAAACCGATTCCGGATAACTTGAAAATCAATACTGACGATTTACGCAAGTCATAATACATCATGCGGAGATACTCGAGCCCTCAAAATACCGAGCGAAGTGTTGATACCCAAAACGACCAGTCGGATCGTTACAAGAGTATACCTTGAGCCCGGCCTTACCCGCATGCAAAAGTAATAATATTTTACAATACAAGATTAACATATTATAATATGCTACACGCTATTTTTTCTAAGTTAATGTTATTACCTTTTAAGCAATTTGATTATACAAAATATCTTTTACTCCATCAATATATTGAACATAAGTATACTCATTCTTCATGGTATCTTTATATAAGATTGTGATAATTTACATAACCGATCAATCGAAAACCAATTGTCGATAAATATCAACACAAAATATGAGCCAGGTAATATGTTGATAATCTAAAATCTATTTTAAATAGCAAGTGTAAGAAGACCAAAGAACATAGAAAAGGAGAAAATCTTATTTCACGATTTTTCAGAATTTCCTCTTTTACTTTCTTCTCAAAGTAAACAAATTAGAGAATCTTTTTCTCCCCATTTTGCTACCTCCCTCATCCTCAAAACTCTGGTGGAAATAAACACAATTTATCTATAGTATTATTGACTAATTGTAGGAAAATGACACCGAAAAATAACAATAATAATACTGCAATAATATTATTTGTAAGCATACACACGAATTGGCTTGAGTCGTGCTAGGCACTGTCCTAAGAAACTATTTCAGCAATGTGAAATGTTTCCCCAGGATTAAACAAGCCCATCTTTATTATTTAGAGGATACAGGAATCAGCAAAATCAAATTTTACAATCCCAGCTATTTAAAAGAGGGGAACAAGAGAAGTTAAACTACCAAAAAGAAAAACAATAAAGGAAAGTTGGTGAATAATGAAATTAGAAGGAAAGAGAAGAAGGATTTCTTTTTGTCTTGATGGTCAAAATGAGTGATTGGAAATGGCTATTTATAGCCTCATTTTCATGAAGTTTTGTTGTGCATGGCAAGAAGGTGGCTAATAGATTTTGCCACTTGTCAAAAGCTTCTTGTCATTTATCTCTTTTCTTCTAGAAGGCTTGCCACATGTTCTTGGGTAAGACATTTGTCCACTTTACTTGCATGCATCTTGCCACATGGGTGGACATTTGTCCACATTTTTGAAAATATCACAACAGTTCCCCCACATATTTTCAAAAAATTCATAAAAGAGGAGTACGAGTTGCTGGATTTGTATGGTCCAAATGCAATAGGTTTGGTGTCTTTCGGACTATGAACCAAACTTAGACCAATAAAACTTGAATTACTGGTGAAATGTAATATTTCTGTGAATCAATAGTTCTTAGTGTAAGTCAGAGATTTTATCAATCACATTTTGACCCCCGGTAATTTTGCTGTTCAACGCGGTTTTGCGCCCAATAGGCCATACGCGTGCCTGGTTATTCTTGAGAGCTCTAGAGACTAGGCCAAAATCTCATAGGAGCGGCCCACTCCACTCTCATATAGGTGAATTCATCAAGTGTATACTGCTTTTAAATACACCATCCATAAAGGACTATGAATTTCATTAAGAGTTATAACTCAGCCTCTCAATTAGTAGCAGTCAAGCACTCTCTTTTAGTGCATCAGTGCCAATATTGACTTGTTATTACCCATATGAACCTACTTCATGGGATCTCCAATCACATAGGTTGGGTTACCATCTCTATTGACAACATGTCGGCCTTAACCCCATCTCTTTTGAGGTTTGAAGAATTAATTTTCTTCCCACGGGTTTAGCCAGAGGATCGGCCAAATTAACTTCTAACTTCACATAATCAATGGAAATTATTCCATCTCTCAGCAGCTGCTTTATGACATCATGTCTCAATTTCATGTTTCTACTTTTATAATTATAAGATTTATTCTTTGCTATAGCTATTGCCGCTTGGCAATCACAATGTATAGACACAAAAGGCAATACGTCCTTTATTAAAGGGATATTAGCTAAGAAGTTTCTTAGCCACTCAGCCTCAGAACCAGCTAACTCCAGAGCTACAAACTCTGATTTCATAGTCGATCTAGCAATGATCATCTGTTTAGCTGATTTCCAAGATATTGCACCACCACCAAGGGTGAATACATAACTACTAGTGGATTTTGTCTCATCTGAATTAGAGATCCAGTTTGCATCACTGTACCCTTCTAAAATAGAAGGAAATCCACTATATAGGATACCATAATTCATGGTTCCTCTCAAATATTTCATTAGTCTATCTAATGTTGACCAATGCTCTCTGTTGGGATTATGAGTATATCTACTCAGTCTACACACAGCATAGGCTATATCAGGCCATGTAAAATTCATTAAATGCATCAGAGTCCCAATAATCTGAGCATATTTAGACTGAGCAACTGGGTCACCATTATTCTTTTTCAACTGAGAGTTAGCATCAAAAGGAATGCTCACAGATGTGACATTAAAATATTCAAACTTCTTAAGAAGTCTCTCAACATAATGTTCTTGTGACAACATTATGCCATCTTCACTCCTTATAACTTTAACTCCCAATATCATATTTACTTCACCCAGATCTTTCATATCAAAATTAGAAGACAAAAATAATTTAGTACTTTGGACAATATTTAAACTTGTACCAAATATAAGTATGTCATCAACATATAGACATATTATCACATAATCATTGTCTACCACTTAAAACACATTTATCCACCTCAACTGAAGAAAAACCGTCTCTCAGTAAGACTTGTTCAAATTTCTCGTACCACTGCTTAGGAGCTTGTTTAAGGCCATAAAGAGATTTAATTAATTTACAAACTTTATTTTCTTGTCCAGGAATGACACAGCCTTCAGGTTGAACCATATAAATTTCTTCTTCTAAATCACCATTTAGAAAAGCAGTTTTGACATCCATTTGGTGGATAAAGAGCTTATGAATTGAAGCGAAGGCAATTAAAACTCGAATAGAAGAAATTCTAGTCACTGGTGCAAATGTATCAAAATAATCTATATTTTGTTTTTGAGAAAATCCTTTTGCTACTAATCGAGCTTTATATTTATCTAAAGATCCATCAGGATTAAATTTCTTTAATGAAAATCCATTTACAACCAATAGGTTTTGCACCAGGAGGTAAGTCAGTTAAAATCCATGTATTATTTTTCGTAATGGAATCAATTTCAACTTTTATTGCCTCTTTCCAATATTTAGCATCTGAAGAAGATATAGCTTCAAAATAATTTGATGGTTCATTATCGATAAGAAAAGTTTGAAAATCATTTCCATAAGAAAAGTATTCTTTCCTAGGCCTTTTGCTCCTTCTCAGTTCCTCATTAGAGGTAATTTCATTATTTGTCTCAATTATAGTATTGCAATCAAGCGCATCACTTTTTAAAACAAGAAATCTATATGCAACACTATGTTCTGCATATCCAATTAGCATGCAATCAGCAGTTTTAGAACCTATTTTTCTCTTTTTAGGTTCAGGCAAAAGAACTTTAGCAAGGCACCCCCACACTTTTAAATATTTTAAATTAGGTTTATAACCCTTCCACAATTCATAAGGAGTTTTGCCTGTTCTTCTATGTGGTATTCTATTTTGTAAGTGACATGCAGATAGAATAGCTTCACCCCACAAATTATCAGGAGCATTAGAACTAACTAACATAGAGTTCATCATCTCTTTCAATGTTCTATTTTTCCTTTCAGCTACTCCATTTGACTCAGGTGAATAAGGCGGAGTTACTTCATGAATTATTCCATTCTTTTCACAAAAATCATTTAAAGATAAATATTCTCCACCTCTATCTGATCTAATTCTCTTGATTTTTCTACTAAGTTGATTTTCAACCTCAGTTTTATAAGAAATAAAAGCATTAAATGCATCATCTTTATTTCTAAGCAAATACAACTTAGTATATCTAGAAAAATCATCAATAAAAGTCACATAATATCTTTTACCACCTCTAGTCATAGTCTGCTTTAAATCGCCTAAATCAGTGTGAATCAAGGATAACAATTCAGTTTCTCTATTTAGGGAAAAACAAGTCTTTCTAGTACTTTTAGCTTCAGCACATATTTCACACTTGTTAATAATATTTGAGTCTAAACCAGATATTAATCCTAGCGACTGCATTTTCTTTATATACGCGACATTAACATGTCCTAGTCTAGCATGCCACAAATAAACTGACTCAACCATATAAGCAGAAGAAGATGCATTTTCATTGCTAGTATCAGAAATATTAAGCACAAATAAACCATAGTTACAATATCCATTGCCCACAAAAATATCATTTTTGGTCAATACGACCTCATTATTTTCAAATGAAACCTTCACTCCAACTTTTCCTAATAACCCCACAGAACCCAAATTGGTTTGGATATTAGGAACATGCAATACATCACTCAATGCTAGAGTTTTACCAGATGTGAGTTTGAGAAGAATTTTTCCTTTCCCAAGAACACGAGTTGTTCTTGAGTCACCAAGATAAATAGTTTCTTCTCCTTCCTCAACTTGGGTGTAAGACAAAAATTCATTTTTAGTTTGTCACATATGTGTCTAGTAGCACCAGAGTCTATCACCCAATCTCTCACATTGGCCACATTATTTATTTGGGAAATGACCACAATAATTATATTATCTGCTTTAGTCAAATTTAATTTTGACTTAGCGGGATTATCATTTATCCCAACTCTACTATTGCATTGAGGTGCATTTTTCTTGAAAGTTTTAATATTAGCATTGGATATGTAACCAAGTCTGTTCACATACCTGTGTTTGGACATTAGTGTGTGCCAAAGTTGTGGATGCAATAACGTATTTGCAACACCATGGATATCTGGCAAGACAGCTGGAACAGTAGCAGCAGAGACAACACCAAAACTGGTTACTTGCCATAGTTTCTTAGATTGAGGGAATGACACCGAAAAAAAAAAAAAAAAAAAAAAAAAAAAATTTCAATAATAATACTGCA
>NC_031995.1:86937739-86941063 GCF_001879085.1 Nicotiana attenuata | reverse complement strand
TCAGGACTAGATACTATCTTTATCACGGAACCCAAACTTTCCAACTTCAGACAAAATCATCTTTTCTTTTCACATATTTTATCAAACAACTAGGTTGCAATTAGAGTCAGAGTCAGTATTTGAAGTTTATCGGTTCAGGAATCTAATCTGTTTAGGTTATTGGGTTCTAAATTAATAAATCGTTTATATTCGATAAATTTTTTAAGCCAAATACATAGTTTGTACAAAAGTTAATGGGTTCGACCGATCCCGCACGTCGTGCTCTAGCTCCGCCCCTGGTTGCAATTTAGGCAACCTCGTGAAGCATTTCTCAAAATTGTTCTAATGACCCCACAGAAATTGAAAGTTATTATAAAAGAAAATAAAAAAGAAACAAGATTGTCCATTTATCCCACTTCGGCGAAGCATAGCAACAATGAACTCTTTTTAAAGTTTAGCATTTAGATTTGAGTTCACGACCTTACTTGAACAGGATCTGTTCTATAGGCTCGTACCACTGTATACTTGAGTTCTAAGGAGACAGGAAACCAGGATCTGTTCTATAGGCCATTGGATCAGAGTGTGATTTGCAGTGTTTCTATGGCTGCTGATCTCAGAACTGTGATATTCGCGGTTTAAATAATGAACTTACAATCCAACAAAGGCAACAAATGAATACTTTATCCTTCCAAAGTAGATTATGTTCTAACTCAGTTTAGGATACCTAAGCCGGAAACTTTTGAACTAAGAACACCAGTTGAGATATATAAAAAACTGAACTGCAACATATCTATCTATCTCGAAGAGTAAACTTCCAAGTTCAAGAGAAAATATGTTCTTTCCGGCATTTTATCGAACTAGTGAACTGCAACTTTATTCCATTTTCCATCCTTTGAGCATTTCTCGCATCTTCCGATCTTCAATAATCTATATATATATATATTTATATCTATATCTATATCTATCTATATTATTATAAAAGTACGAATAATTTATGCTAAATGTTGAACGACTAAAATATTCTCGAAATATTGATCGACTTTTATGCCCTTAAATATTTGTAGAATTTAAGGATCTGATTGTAAATTACCTAATGATGAATTTTTTTTAATATTTAAACTACACATACACTGACTCTACAAAGTTTATCCTAATTATATTAGAAAGGTACGTCCATAATTGGTGTTATTACTTGTAAGCTTGTGTTTGTTTCTTTTCATATTGTGATGACATCATATATCTATAAGAATTATCTTATGAAATACAAAGTACGAAAAATATAAATTTTTGGCTGTCCTTTGGTGTTCAAATTTTAAGGTATTCAAGGGAACAATTTCTATTATATGATCTTTAATTATATGTGATTTGGCAAAAGGTCTATTGCTTAATTTGGTCCAAGTTTCAAACATAACCAACTGATTACGCGTTAAGGTATTCTCTCTCTACTTGAGAAATTATCTTTCTTTTGCACTTTTTATGGTATTTATCTAATTAATAGTGTATGTCCCTTTCTTTTTAAAGTATTTCTTGCGCATAAAAGAAGAAAGCCTTAAATGGCGTGGGACTAAAATACTGTTGTTTCTAATAGTAAAGCTCATGTAATATGTTGTCGCTACTGTGTTAAAACACAAAATTAGAAAGACTGTTAGAAGATAAACTGGAAAAACAGTAAACTATAAAAAAAATATTCCGAGTCCACAATTTGCTTGTGCGTCCTTAAGGAATTTTAACCCCCTCACACGTTGCCAAGGTAATGGATTAAATCCTCCCAGGATGAAACGGAATAAACCTTCCTGCAACAGTGGCAATACAAACTGCAGGATACCAACGAACTCAAAGAACGGAGAAAAATCACACTTACGAATTTGAGAGAGAGAGACTGCGAAGTAGAATACAGTATTTAGAAGGAAGGAAGTTCTATAATTTTTCAGTGTCGAAAAAGAAGCCATGCCTCAGAATTTATAGGCAATTATCGGAAGAGGTGTGATGTCTGTTCAGGAAAAAGTGTCTGTTTAGGAGGAAAAACAACATTCAGCAAAGGCAGCGTGAATTTGAATTCCAGTTAATTCCGTTAATGAATTGACTGGCATTTAAATAATTATTAAATAAATTTTGTCCAAAAAATAATCTTATCGATCGATGCCGAGCGAGCGACGACGACAGCGCGAGGGTTCATTCTCTTCAACTCCTTTTAAGAGCTCTAAGAAGTGATCCTATATATATACACACAAATGTAGTTGTCCCTCACCAATGAGGGACAAAGTTCATGACAAAAGCTCACTTGATTCAAATTTTTTATTTCCCTCCATTTAATTTCCCACCATTTCCCAATTCACACTCTTAGACTTTAAAGCCCAATGCTTAAAGTCTTTAAAGCCCAATGCTTTAAAGTCCAACAATCTCCCACATGAATGGGAATGGCTGTAACAAGAATGATCATAGATAAAAGCTGTGTGATTTGCAAGTAAGGATTAATTGCATCTGGATAAGTAGGTTTCCCTTTGAACTTTCCGTAGTGAACGTATGTCGGATATACTCGGTCAATCGGTAGATTTGATATCTTTGAACCGTCTAACTTTAGTGTATACCTAGACAACCATATGTCACACAACCAACCCTTAACCGTCTTTTGGTTCTCATTGTTGTGTTCGTTTCAGCCATGAACACCGCCTGGTTTCATAAGTGCGTAGAGAATTGGCCTTACAGAATTCTCATTGAAGCGGCTTCTACTTCACACTTACATAGGTGATTCCTAAATGTGTAATCCTTTAGATTGACACTATTTGATAAATACCACATCAAACTTAGGTAATCATTAAAGAACGTGTTAAGTTCTATCCTTGTTACTAAACATTGTCTTCATCACGAGAAGGGACCAAAGATTTTACTTCGACAATGTTGAACCGGTCAATCACAACTTTGTTTGAGCTCCTTGAACCTAGATCCCGGAATATCCAAAATTCTAGGTAGAGTTACCGCTATGTTGACTTGTCCTCGGCCATAGTCCCGTTCCCTTAGATGACTTCTCAACTCCTTCTCTAGTTATGCCTTTTGTAAGCGGATCCGCCACATTATCCTTTGATCTTGCATAATCAATAGTGATAATTCCACTAGAAAGTAGTTGTCTAACGGTGTTATGTCTTCGTCGTATATGACGAGACTTTCCGTTATACATAACGCTCCCTACCCGTCCTATTGCAGCCTCACTATCGCAATGTATGCAAATAGGAGCCAAAGGTTTTGGCCAGAACGGAATGTCTTCTAAGAAATTTCGAAGCCATTCAGCTTCTTCACCGGCTTTATCCAAAGCTATAAACTCTGATTCCATTGTAGAGCGAGCAATGC
>NC_031995.1:86919871-86934150 GCF_001879085.1 Nicotiana attenuata | reverse complement strand
AATTTGCTTGTGCGTCCTTAAGGAATTTTAACCCCCTCACACGTTGCCAAGGTAATGGATTAAATCCTCCCAGGATGAAACGGAATAAACCTTCCTGCAACAGTGGCAATACAAACTGCAGGATACTAACGAACTCAAAGAACGGAGCAAAATCACACGTACGAATTTGAGAGAGAGAGAGACTGCGATGTAGAATGCAGTATTCAGAAGGAAGGAAGTTCTATAATTTTTCAGTGTCGAAAAAGAAGCCATGCCTCAGAATTTATAGGCAATTATCGGAAGAGGTGTGATGTGTGTTCAGGAAAAAGTGTCTGTTCAGGAGGAAAAACAACGTTCAGCAAAGGCAGCGTGAATTTGAATTCCAGTTAACACCGTTAATGAATTGACTGGCATTTAATTAATTATTAAATAATTAATTAAATAAATTTTGTCCAAAAAATAATCTTATTGATCATTTGACAAATCTGAAGCCGAAGCCGAAGCCGAAGCCGAAGCCGAGCGAGCGACGACGACGGCGCGAGGGTTCATTCTCTTCAACTCCTTTTAAGAGCTCTAAGAAGTGATCCTATATATATACACACAAATGTAGTTGTCCCTCACCAATGAGGGACAAAGTTCATGATAAAAGCTCACTTGATTCAAATTTTTCATTTCCCTCCATTTTATTTCTCACCATTTCCCAATTCACACTCTTAGACTTTAAAGCCCAATGCTTAAAGTCTTTAAAGCATTTTCCAACATAATATTCTCTTTGCTGTTAATTATATTATTTTCTCTTTGCTTTTTTATTTTACGGAAGATGAAAAAGTCCGCTTTAGTTTGCTTAATAATTCAAATATTTAGGGCACTCCATTTATTTTGACATATTTTTTTGTGTGCTTATTTTATTATGTAACATCTGTGTTTGGTGAAGTTCTCTCACTATTCTCATCGAACATAGAAGTTAATTCTTCTTTTGTATTTTCAATCTTCTGAATTAAAAGATGACTACTTTTTTATTAAAGTTAGTAATATTGTAGATATACTTTCATAAATCTTGACCGTATGTAATATCATAGCGAAAGGTCAGTTGGGATATATAGATGCTTATTATACGGGATGATGTAGTTATCAGGAGTTTGTTCTAGGTGCATATTGGAACAAAAAACAGGTGAAAAATAGAAGGTTAACGATATAGACATAGTTGATTAATAAAAATATGATTGATGCTAATACGAGGTAAAAGAATTTGGAGTGACGTAAAACATGTGATGATGAATATGGTGGCTGCAAACGCACATTGATTTGTTACATTAAGTTGTTATACTAAGTGGAGTAGTATTGTCTAAGATAAGAATTGAAATGTTCGGTCACATAAGTAATTGACTGAAGATTTACGTGCAACGCACGTACATAGAGACTAGTTTATATTAAAAGCACGGAGGCCTTAGCGAAACGCCGTTCGTCTTTTTTACCCTTTTAACATAGAGTTTACACTAGACAAAATGGTCATTGTTTATTTTTCTAATATTTAAACTTTTCAAATTAATTTAAATTTTGACTATTAAAACTTTCCTTATTTGAGTTTGGTAAAAACTGATAATACTTAGGGATTTAACATCAATTAAGATTTACGTATATATAAATATAAATTTTTCTTTATTTAAATTACTTTTTTTTGTAAGAGTTATTACTTAAGTGTTTCGATATCTTCCAAAACAACAGGAACTAAATGACTCTAGAAGTCGATATCCAAGTGTTGAGAAAATAATTTTTCGAATGGGATACAAAAATGTATGTGTCTGTCAAGAAAATTAAAAAAATATACTATAATAATTATTCTATTTACTTAAACAAAGTAGTTGGTGGCTTTAAGTATTTAAAAAATATTGTGAATTTCTGAAAATTATTATAACTCCGTTATTTTGGCTATACCTTTTTAATTAAGAAGGAAAATAATAAACTCTAGCTACTCTTTTATTGATTTGACCCAAAAACAAAATACACAATTAAAATAGATAGTTAATTGCATATCTAAATATTCAAAATAATACACAAAATCGGTACTTTATTATTTTAGCTAAAACTATTTTTATTTAGCTAATGTGGTGGAACTCCATCTAAGTTTTTATTTATTTATAAAATTGACCCGAAAAAGATGAAATATACAATTGGATTAAATAGCCATTAAATCTAAAAAAGAAATTAAAATACAAAACTACTATATATATATATATATATATATATATATATATATATATATATTATATTAATATATATATATAACACGAAGGTCCCTAGTGAAATGTTGTTCATCTTTTTTACCTTTAAACATAGAGATAAGGTACACGCGCAACGCGCGTATCCTAAGACTAGTTCCATAAAAGTCGCTATAAATTAACAACAATCAGGTTTCATATATGAATCACTTCAAAAGCTTTGATTTGCGAAAGAACGAAAACAGAAAAAAAAAAAAAAAAAAAAAAAAAAAAAAAAAAAAAGAAAACAAATGTGCTAATCAAAGTAAATGTAGTCCAGTTAAAATTGCAGCTTAACGATTGCAATTTCAATATAGAAACTTTTAAGTGCTGATTTCAAAATTCTACCAGGGAATTGTCTTTTCTAGCCTCCCCTCTACGAACCTAAATTCAGTCCAATTTTTTTTTTTTTTTTTTTTTTTTTTTTTTTTTTTTTTTTTTTTTTTTTTTTTTTTTATCTTTATCCCATATCGACGGAATACCTCATAGATAGCTCCTTTTAAAGTCCAGCACTTAGACATGAGTTCACGACCTTACTTGAACAGGATCTGTTCTATAGGCTTGTACCACTGTATCCTTGAGTTCTAAGGAGACAGGAAACCAAGTCTGGTTGATGAGGCATGGCCATTAGACCAGAGCGTGATTAATAGCCCCCACGGCCTTCGGGTAATGGTGCCGTAGATGATCGTTCTTAGCCCCCAATTATGGATGCTAGGATGGTCTAATGGCTCTCTGACAGACTTCCATACCTTTTTTTTGACTGTATTTTTTAGTTCAATATGTGAGTACATATATACTGTCATGGGCGGCTTTTCAACCATGCCCCATGACCCCTTGGGCGCGTCCCGTGGCGTCCTAGCAAGCCTCTCAATGCCTAGCGCCACGGACGGCCCCGTAGTCTTGGCCGCGCCAAGTGACAAGCGCGCATGTGCCTTTGTCGCCCCACCGATATCCCTCGCCAGCGCCCAGCCGCAGGCAGATGCCAACAGTACCGCGCGCGCAGAACGTGATGCCAAAGACAATGCTGCTGACAACGGACCTGTTTCTGCCTTGTAGAAAACTAAGTCTTTTTCATTGTAAATATAGTGTAGTTTTATTTCATGTACTTCCATTATGTTTCTCTAGCTTAGTCAAGTCTAGTCTTGTAGCTTTCGTTTATTTTTTTAAGCATTATTAGGGGGATCAAGCAATCAAACTTTCTAGCAAGCAAACAATTCTCTGTACTGGTGCCTCTCCCCCTCGACACCGTGTTGCTTTTCTGTAATAGCTTTCATTAATGCAATCAAGCTTTCTTTCATTCTCAATTCTCATTTATGTTCTCTCAATTGCTCTTGACATTGGTTTTCCCGTACGGCACTGACAATCTCGTCTAGCGTACGGAGGGGACCTCAGTTGGCGGACAGTAACTGCACTGACATCAGTTGCTTAGCCTTACGTCGCCCTTCCAAGGAATCTCAGGAAGGCACCGCGTAACAGTTGGTATCAGAGCCTAGGCTCGACATCGGACGAGGGAACGCATTGCCATTACCACCATTTCTGACCATGGTGAATCATGGGGACCGCATTACGGCCCTTGAAGAGACGGTTGACGTATTATGGCCCATCGTGGATACGGTGCCTAAACTAAAGACCAGCCTAGTGCAAAGGTTGGACGACCTGGACCGCAGAGTACTCCAGGCCGAAGTTGACATAGAAAACATCAGTCGCGACTCCGAGGGAGACCGGCAAACGGCAGCCATAGAGGCAGCCGAAATTTTTGGCAAATTCGAGGGACTCCAACAGGAGCCTACCGAGGATTTAGCCTACAGGGCACAAGAGGCAGACATGGTGACTGCCATGCAGCAAACTATTGACAACTTGACAGAACAACTCAATGTTGTCAATGCTACTTTACAGGGCCTGCTTCGAGGAGGTGGAAACCAAATCGGGGGCGCTGTGAACCCCGCTTCCGCTACACAAAAACTGAAAATTCCTGAGCCAAAGCCATAAAGTGGAGCTAGGAATGCCAAGGAAGTGGAAAACTTCATCTTTGACATCGAACAGTACTTCGATGTTGTTGGGGGCCTAGAAGAAGCTAAGAAGGTAGCAATTGCTGCCATGTATCTTCAGGGTGATGCTAAACTCTGGTGGCGGGTGAAGTACGAAGCCATCAGGGCCGGTGAAGATGCTCTCGAGACATGGGCAGAACTGAAGGCAACCATACGCCTACAGTTCTTCCCCGAAAATGTTGAATACAATGCAAGGAGAAATCTACGGGAGCTCCGCCGGATCAAATCAGTGCGGGACTACATGCGGGAATTCTCCGCGCTCATGCTAAACATACGTGACATGGGGGACAAAGACAAGGTCTTCACCTTCCTGGAAGGGTTGAAACCTTATGCCCGTATGGAGCTGCAAAGATAAGGGTAGATACCCTACCCAAGGCGATCCAAGCAGCCGAATGCCTTGGGGACTATCAAGTGGAAGCTCGGAAGGATAGGCCTCAGCCGCCTACCCGAGCGGGATTCAAAGGGGGCCTGCCTAGCAATGGTGGCCCTAGCAGAAGTGGGGGATATCGAAGTGCATCAAAATCTAAGGCTCCCTCCTCAGGCAGCAATAGTGGTGCGTCAAACAACAATGACCGGGGGAGAAAGCCTCCTTTAGGATGCCGTCATTGCGGCGGACCACATTGGAACAATGAGTGCCCACATGCACAGATGAACGCCCATCAGGCTTTTGATGATGGGACTGATGAGGACTCAGATGATGCGGATTAGACTGAACCAGTAGGTGCCTTCAATGCAATTGTTGGCTCTATTTCTGAGGCATTAGCGGAGACCAATGCTGGTATCTGTAAGAAGAAGAACCCAAGTCCCATCACCAAGAAAGGGAAAAAGAAGGCGGATGAGGGGACTCCTCTTAAACAAGAGAGGACCTTGATGTTCATCGAGATGAAGGTGAATGGCAAGCCCATTCGGGCGATGATAGACACGGGTGCTATCCACAAATACTTAGCCTCGACTCAGGTGGAGCGCCTTGGTCTAGTTGTAGGAAAAGGTAAAGGCCATGTCAAGGCTATCAACTCACCTCCTCAGCCAGTGGGTGGAATAGCCAAAGAGGTACCGGTAAAGCTTGGCCCTTACGAAGGAAAATTCAACCTGCGAGTGGTGATCATAGATGACTTTGAGTTGATAGTTTGGTTGGAATTCATAAGGCAAACCAACACCATGCCCATACCATATGCAAACATGCTACTGATGATGGGAACAAATGGGGCCAAGCCTTGCATTACCCGTGCATGCCCATGGAGATGGCCGTTGAGAACATATCTGCCTTGCAGTTGAAGAAGGGGGTCAAAAGACATGAACCTACGTTCCTAGAAACCCTCTGCATTAAAGATATAGAACGCTCCTCGGGTCCCATTCCTGCACCCGTGAAAGAGCTACTACTGGAGTCTGAAGATATCATGCCACAAGACATGCCAAAGCGACTACCGCTTAGGCGCACTATGGACCATGAAATTGAGTTGGTGCCGGGCGCGAAGCCACCCGCCCGGGCACCCTACAGAATGTCACAACCCGAGCTCACCAAGCTTCGGAGACAGTTGACGGAAATGCTAGATACAGGGATCATTGTGCCCTCCAAATCCCCATACGTGTCCCCTGTTCTATTCCAAAACAAACATGATGACATCCTGCGACTCTGTGTGGATTATCGGGCTCTTAACAAGATCACCGTGAAGAACAAGTACCTTATTCCGCTAATGGCAGACTTGTTCGACAGACTGGGTGGTGCGATGTTGTTCACCAAGATAGACATAAAGATAGGTTATTGGCAAGTTTGGATTGCAGAGGGTGATGAACACAAGACGACCTGTGTGACAAGATATGGGTCGTACGACTTCCTGGTCATGCCGTTCGGCTTGACTAACGCCCCAACTACATTTTGCACTCTGATGAACCAAGTCTTCCGAGAGTACATTGACGAATTTGTGGTGGTCTACTTTGATGACATTGTGGTATATAGCCAAACATTGGAAGAACACCTAGTGCACTTGCGGAAGGTCCTAGCTCGATTGCTGGTGCATGAACTATATGCAAAGCTATCCAAGTTCTCCTTTGCTCAAAAGCACATTGACTTCCTCGGACATGTCATCGAGGAAGGGTGGATCAAGATGGACCAACAGAAGATTCAGGCAATCATAGATTGGCCGCCGCCTAAGGATGTCCACGCCTTAAGGGCGTTCCATGGCCTATGCAACTTCTACCGACGATTTGTGAAAAACTACTCCCTCATCATAGTGCCATATAGAACTACTCAAGAAGGTCACACCCTGGGACTGGGGACCGAGGCGAGCGGAGGCCTTCAACACATTAAAAGCGGCTATGTCTAGTAGCCCCGTCTTAGCTCTCCCTGATTTGGCCAAGCCATTCGAGGTACAAATGGATGCATCCGACTATGCCCTCGGTGGAGTCTTTCTACAAGAAGGGCATCATGTAGCGTACGAGAGTCGGATGCTCAAGGATGCAGAGCGGCGCTATGCCGCCCATGAGAAAGAATTATTGGCTGTCGTCCACTGCTTGCGCCTTTGGAGGCACTATTTGCTGGGGACCCCGTTCGTGGTCAAGACAGACAACACAGCTGTTAGCCATTTCATGACCCAGCCGAAGCTGAATGGTCGACAAGCCAGGTGGCAGGAACTCCTAGCTGAATTCCACTTCAACTTGGAGTACCGCAGTGGAAAGACCAATCATGTTGTTGATGCGCTCAGTCGGAGAGCTGATCTAGCATCGGTGTGCCTACTCGCCACCCTAAGGGGGAGCAAAGTAACCGCCTCCATCAAGGACCAGATACTGGATCTACTCATCAAGGATCCTGCTGCACAGTATTTGGTTGATTTGGTAGGACAGGGCAAGACTCGCCAGTTCTACATGGAAGATGGTTTTCTGAAAGTGAAAGGGAACTGACTTTATGTTCCTAAAGGAGGAGATCTACGAAGGACTCTTCTGGCGGAATGTCATGATACTCTGTGGGCCGGCCACCCCAGTGAAGAACGCACCATGGTGTTACTTCGCCGTGCATATTATTGGCCTCAAATGGCGGATGATGTCGCTCAGTATGTGAAGACTTGTCTAGTATGCCATAAGGACAAGTCGGACCGCTTGACACAAGCGGGACTCTTGGAACCACTAGCTGTCCCAAAGAGACCTTGGGAAAGAGTTTCCCTGGATTTCATCACCGAATTGCCCAAGGTTGGAGATCTCACAACTATCTTGGTTGTGGTGGATCGGTTTTCCAAGTACACTACCTTTAGTACAGCCCCACAATATATATATCACCAGAAGATACAGCTCGACTCTTCTTCTCTCATGTCGTCAAATATTGGGGCCTGCCCAAAGACATTGTTAGTGATCGCGACTCACGTTCACTAGCAACTTTTGGACCCAACTCTTTAAGTGCCTTGGGTAAAAATTGAGTCACAGCTCAAGTTTTCATCCGCAATCTGATGGCCAGACGGAGCGGTTCAATGGTATGTTAGAGGAATATCTCTGCCACTTTGTAACCGGATCGCAGAAGAATTGGGTGAAGCTTCTGGATGCTGCTCAACTGTGTTTCAATTCACAAAAGAGCTCTAGTACAAACAAAAGCGCTTTTGAAATTGTTACCGGACAGCAACCGCTACTCCCACGCACAGTGAATGCACCAAACATGTCTAAATCTCCTCGAGCTGCTGGCTTCTCAAAAGAGTGGAAGCGAAATTTGGAGATAGTGCAGAGCTATCTTGTCAAAGCTCAAAAGCGGATGAAGAGGCATGCTGATCAAAATCGTTGCTTTGTTGAATACCAAGTAGGAGACAAAGTGATGGTCAAAATCCCAAAGCGGTACTTATTTGCGGGGGTCCATGACCCTCTTCTATTGCAAAAATACATTGGACCCTTGTTCATTGAAAGGCGCATTGGGAAAGTTGCATACCGGGTGGATACCCCAGCTTGGTGGAAAATTTATCCTGCCTTCCATGTCGAAGACACGGAGGATCCTTCACGGAGCCAGCTCACAATACCCAGTATTCGAGGTCCCAATTCAATCGGGAAAAGGCGTGTTGAAGCTATCCTTGATGATAGAGTGATTCATGCCTCAAGGAAAGATCACCAAGAGTTCTTGGTGAAATGGCAGGGCTGTGAAGCAGAGGAGAATACTTGGGAGAGGGGAACAAACCTCAAAGCCTACAAGAGCCCAATTGAAGATTATCTTGCAAGTAAGATGCCGAGGACGTCGCCAACTCAAGTAGGGGAGAATGTCATGGGTGGCTTTCTAGCCATGCGCCATGACCCCTTGGGTGCGCCCCGTGGCGTCCTAGCAAGCCTCTCTATGCCTAGCGCAACGGACGACCCCGTGGTCTTGGTCGTGCCAAGTGACAAGCGCGCATGTGCCTCTGTCGCCCCACCGATATCCCTCGCCAGCGTCCAGCCGCAAGCAGATGCCAACAACGCCGCGCATGCGGACAACGCCGCGCGCGCAGACCGTGATGCCAAAGACAATGCTGCTAACAACGGACCTGTTTCTGCCTTGTGAAAAACTAAGTCCTTTTCATTGTAAATATAGAGTAGTTTTATTTCATGTACTTCCATTATGTTTCTCTAGCTTAGTCAAGTCTAGTTTTGTAGCTTTGGTTTATTTTATTAAGCATTATTAGGGGGGGATCAAGCAATCAAACTCTCTAGCAAGCAAATAATTCTCTGTACTGGTGTCTCTCCCCCTCGACACCGTGTTGCTTTTCTGTAATAGCTTTCATTAATGCAATCAAGCTTTCTTTCATTCTCAATTCTCATTTATGTTCTCTCAATTGCTCTTCACATTGGTTTTTCCGTACGGCACTGACAATCTCGTCTAGCGTACGGAGGGGACCTCGATTGACGGACAGTAACTGCACTGACATCAGTTGCTTAGCCTTACATCGCCCTTCCAAGGAATCTCAGGAAGGTGTCGAATAACAATACACAGGTGGGTCTTCCACTCAATACATGTAACAAACTAACTAATTGACAGCTAAGCTATTAATATTAAATGAATTAAGAACATATAAATACATAACTCAATACCCCCCTCAAGTTGGAGGTGAGGCCTTCACAACCAATTTGCTCAACACAGTGGAATGTTTGATGCCAGTGAGAGCCTTAGTGAGAATGTCTGTCAATTGGTGATGTGTGCCAATGTGATGTATGGATATGAGACCTTCTTGAAGTTTATCCCGCACAAAGTGACAATCAACCTCAATATGCTTGGTCCGCTCATGGAACATAGGGTTCCTAGCAATGTTTAAGGTTAATTGACTATCACAATACACATTCACAGGCGTAGAAAAGGAAACAATTAGCTCCTGAAGCAATCTGCATAACCATATCAACTCTCCTACCACCTTTCCAAGAGACCTATATTCAGCTTCAGGTTAGGAAAGTGATATGGTTTCCTACTTTTTAGACTTCCAGCTTATAGGACTAGTGCCCATCAACACCAAGTAACCACTGACTGACCTCTTAGAATCTGGGCAGGCAGCCCAGTTAGAGTCATAATACCCTTTAATGGTGCAATCAGGATCATTCGATAGAAAAATTCCATGTGTAGGATCACCCTTAAGGTACCTAAGCAAGTGGAATGCAGCTTGTAGGTAGGGTTCTCTAAGATCTTCCATAAATTGGCTCAAGTGTTGGACACCAAAAGCAATATCCAATCTAGTGTTGGTGAGAAGTTAAGCTTGCCTATCAATTTTCTGTAGTATGTAGGATCTGAAAGAATAGCTCCCTCTTAGCCCTTAGTTTGACAGTAGGATCAAAAGGAGAAGTAAGGCTATTGCAATAGAGATATTCATACTTCTTTAAGAGATCCAATGCAAATTTTCTCTGGGAGATGATAACCCCATCTTTTTTTGTAGATGACCTCTAAACCAAGGAAGTAATGAAGCCTGCCTATGTCCTTAATCTTAAACTGGTCATGCAAGAAAATCTTCAGCTCAGTGTTCTCTATGGAACTGGTCCCAGTAATAATGACATCATCAACATACACAACAACAAAGATTGTGGAAGAAGATGATTTCTTGTAGAAGAGAGAATAATCATGCAAGGAATGAACATAACCCTTATAATAAATAGCAGTGGCCAATTTTGCATACCACTGTCGACTAGCCTGTTTCAGGCCATACAGAGATTTTCTTTACTTTCAGATAACTCCAGGTGTATCCACTACTAAACCAGGTGGTAATTGCATGTATACCTCATCCTCCAAATCATCATGGAGGAAGGCATTGTTTACATCAAGTTGGAAGATGTCCCAGTGTTTCTTAACTGCAGTGGCTATAAGTGCTCTAACAGTAGTTATTTTGACAACAGGAGAATAGGTTTCTGTGTAGTCAATCCCACCCTGCTGGGTGTAATCCTTTACAACTAACCTGGCCTTGAACCTTTCTGTGCTCCCATCAGCACTGTGTTTAACCTTTTAGACCCATCTACAGCCTATGGCTTTCTTTGGCAAATGAACCAGGTCCCAAGTGTTATTTGCATGCAAAGCCCCAAACTCTAAAGACATAGCCTCTTTCCATGCATGGTGCAAGGCTACCTCTTCATAAGAAGAAGGATCACTATCATGACAAAGATTTTGCACAAGTTGCTGACTGTCTGGGAGTAAAAAGGTAAGAGACACATGATGATGGTTGGAGAATACATCACTAAGTGACAGAGGAGAAGCAGTGGTAACTGAAGGGTTTAAGTTTGGAATGGAGCATACATGATCCTTCAGGTGGTCAGGCAATTTATGGTGTCTAGACGACTTCCTGGTGGCTATAGGAGAGGCAATATGATGAGGAGTGGAAGAGGGAGATAATGATGAAATGGAGGAAGGAAGAAGAGAGGGGGAACCAGATGAGGATGGAGGCATGTCAGATGGTGAAGCATGGGTTGTAGACCTATCACTAAGGGGGTCAGAAGTAGTAGAATGAGAGGGAAAATCATCAACAAAAGGAACTGATTGAAAAATATATGGCAAAGGTGCAGAATCAGGAGAAAGAACAAAAGAAAATACATTTTCATGGAAAAACTACATCTCTGGAAACAGAGATTTTCTTGGTGAGTAGGCTAAGGAACTTATACCCTTTTGTGTCATAGAGGTAACCTACAAAGACATGAGGTGTTGCTCTTGATTCAAATTTGGTTCTGTGGGGTTTAGGAGTGGTAGGGAAACACAAACAACCAAAACTTCTAAGGTGAGAATAAGTAGGCACTCTTTTGTACAAGCATTCAAAAGGAGTTCTGTTTTTTAGATGAGTAGTAGGCAATCTGTTGATAATGTAGGTGACAGTTAATATGCATTCTCCCCAATACATTAGGGGTAGTTTGGATTGGAACAAGTGTGTGTTGGGAGTCTCAAGGAGGTACTTGTGTTTCCTTTCTACTACCCCATTCTGTTGAGGTGTATAGGGGCATGTTTTCTGGTGAATAATTCCCTTAGAGTGAAAGAAATGGGTTGAATCTGTACTAGTAAACTCTAGGACATTATCTAACCTAATACGTTTGATTTTGGTTTGAAACTGGGTATCAACCATAGATACAAAGGCTTTAATAATCTATAAAGCATTGCTTTTACAGCTCAAAAGATGTGTCCAGGTGCACCTGCTGTAGTCATCCACTAAGGTAATGAAATATTTGAAGTTATCACGGGTGGGTTCATGTTAAGGTCCCACAAGTCAACATGTAGGAGATCAAAAATGTTATTAGTGGAACTGGTTTTCTGAGGAAAGGGTAACCTGGATTGTCTGTCCATGGGGCATATTGAACAAAGAAAAGGCAGTTTTGGTGAAAAATGGACTGGTATTGATGGCATACCCCTCATATTCACAAAGGGCACATGCCCTAGCCTATTGTGCCATTGAAGGTCCACATTATTTGTGTTAGAAAAAATAGAATGTTAAGCAGAACACTAAGTTTTATTGCAATGGAAGTATTTACAAGTAAACATGAGTGAGTGAGAGAGTGTGAATCATTTACAGGTGAGTGAATGTGAGAGTGCAAGCTATTTACATCACATGGAACAGGCCAAGCAGGGTAAGAAGTCAAAAGAACAGAATTTGAAACAGAAACTGGATTCTTCAGACAGCTGGAGCAGAGAAGGTATAATCCATCTTTGATCTTACCAATCTCCAGAGGACTCATCATTGAAGGGGCCTGTAGAAGACATGAAGAATCAGTGAATGCAACCAGACGTTTAAGTTGTGATGTAAGGCTATGAATAGATTTGAGATTATATTGAAGCAAGGCATATAAAGAACTCTATGTAGTACTATCTGAGACGCAAGTGTTACAGTTCCAATTTCTGTCACTTTCACTCGATAGCCATTTGGCAAGGTAATTAGCAAAGGATATGAGAGTGTTTAAATGTGAGATAACATGGATTTATTAAAGGTCACGTGGTTGGATGGTCCGGAATCTTAAATTCAGAGGTCAGCACGTGGTGTATAACATCTACATGACAACAACCAAAATTAATAGATAAGACCGAGGCAGAACAAGCAAATTTACCTGTAAAATTTGCAGTTCCATTGGTTAAACCCAGACTGGTGGTGTTCTCTCCTCCACTTCCAATGTGAAATTATTGTAATAGATTGAAGAGTTGCCCATATTGTTCCTTAGACATATTAAGAGGGGGATTCATGTTTTTGCTGTCACTGCACCCTTGAGAAGTCGTCCCATCATCCTTGACTGGTATGGATTCAACTGGCGCACCATGCACATTAGCTTAAATCCTCTTGCCCTTATTGAACCTAGGATTAAAGTTGTTGTTTTGAGGATAACCATGCAACCTAAAGCACTTATCTTTGGTGTGTCCTGGATGCTGGCAGTAGTCACAGAATGGACGAGGTCTGTTATTTGGATAATTCCCAGTTGAATAATTGGTTTTAAAGTTGTCATTCTAGGTGCATTGGCATTCAAATAAGTAGATTCCATTATAGGCAAGTTGATGTTCCAAGAAGTATTGACATTCATAGACACAAATTCCATCACAAGCAGATTATTTGGTCTGACTTCACTCTATTTTTCCTCTTGAATCAGTAGAGGAAATGCTTGGGCCACTGATGGTAATAAATTCATCATTAGAATACTACCTCGCACAATTGTATACACCTCATTCAGTCCCATAAAAAATTGAATCAGACGCCTGTCCTGTTCAGCCATGTGCATAGACTCTTTGGCTCCACAAGTGCATTGGCAGCTACACTAAGATTTGGAACTCAAATTATTTAGTTCTTCGCATAGTTTTTTCATCTTTATGTAATAGCCTGTGATGTCAAGGACTCCTTAAGATAAGTCGTTGATTTCCTTATGAATTTTGTATAGTTTGGTTCCATTGGTTTGATCATAGCGGTCCTCTAACTCTGTCCACAATTCCGTTGCATCATTGGTATATTCTATGTTGTCTGTGATATCCTTAGCAAGGTAATTTAAGATCCACGAAGTAAGCATGTCGTCATAACGCATGCACTGACTAAGATACGGGGATTCTAGTTATAGACGTTTTCGCTCACCATTGTTGAAGCCTAACTTGTTCTTCACTGAAAGAGCACGAAGGACACTTCTTCTCCAAGATTGATAATCGATACCGTTGAAAGTAGTCGTCGCCAACATTGCACCAGGATTATCTGACGGGTGCATGTAAAAGGGACAATTCCGATCGATAATGGGCTCAGAAATGGGGGCAGAAGTAGAAGTACTTGAGGCGATGCCGGACTCGTAATTTTGATCGAGAATAGCCATGTGAGAATCAATTTCAGAGAAGAAAAATAGTCAAAATTGAAAAATTAGGGCAAAATCGAAACTCCCGATTTTGTGATGAAATTCACGATCCAACAGGAATTGAGAAGTAGGATTTGATTGAGCAAAGCTCTGACACCATATTAAGTGGAAGAAGACACAACAAACCTCGAGCTCAGACTTGAGCTCGTATGGTGGAACCTAGAAGCTTCGAGAGAGGAGGGGGGGGGGGGGGGTAGGGGGGTAGGTTCTGGAGAGGAGGCGAATT
>NC_031995.1:86913063-86919851 GCF_001879085.1 Nicotiana attenuata | reverse complement strand
GGGGGAGGGGGGGGGATTCTGAGAGGAGGCAATTTAGAAATGAACTGTGTACACTCATTAGTTCAATATGTGAGTACATATTTACACACGTGGGTCATCCACTCAAGACATGTAACAACTAACTAATTGCCAACTAAGCGAATAACAGTAAATGAATTAATTACATATAAATACATAGCTCAATAAAGACACCATGAAAACTATAGAAGGTGGTATCTGGCAGTTCTGTTATATTATGAACTAATAAAGCCTTCTTGAAAAGTCCATTGATCATGAATGTTCGCATGGCTTCTAAGTTCAGAGCTGTAATACTTACCACTTTAAATACTTCAACCAACTTTTATTTGAACTCAAGTTTATGGTTAGCACCACCAAGGCAACAATGAACGATATTTTCATTATTTCATCTTTCCTTACACCAAAATTCTTTTTACAACCAATTCCTTTTCTTGAGATTTGAATATTCGTCCAGTTTTGATATAAGGACCACTTTGATTTAAATTGTCCTTTGGTTGTATAAATTAATGATCATTATCATTTAAATTAAATCAGAGAAGCAGAACTAGTTAGCTCTTAAAATGGTTTCTGTGCCATAATAAGCCATTTATAATCATCAATTAATTTTTTTTTGTTCATTGATTCAAATTAAACAAGAAAAATAGTTCAAATGAATCAAGTAAATATCAATACTGAAAGCTAGCTTGCACTAGTCCAGCCAAAAGGCAGTGGCCCAGCCCAACTCAACTGGGACGAGATCTTACTCCAAATCAACGATTTTTTCCTATTGATACAAAAACAGAATCCTTATTATCCACTTTAACAAAGCTTGGGGTTTTCAAAATGTAACGAAGTTTTTATAATATATTATATATAAAACATATTTAAAAGAAATTGAGTGCCTTAAATGATTAGTGCAAATATCCCATATAGGTACGTAATTTTGCTACACTTGTACGGAATATCCTCCCGCCCAAAATATCCGTTGTTCACACCATAGAAAATATGTCGTTGAAGATCACTGTATAACTCTAAAAACTAAATTAAAAAACTCACCAAAATTTTCTACGATAAAAAAACTATATTCGGAATCAACTACTACATAATTAGTCAAATCACCTGCATTCTGATATAAGTTTGAAGATTGATCGCAAAATAATAGGAAATTAACTACGATTTTTAATTTCAATGGCGGCAATGCAATCATGCTTCATCTCAAAGCTTTAAACCTGAACGCAAATATATTCAGCAAATAATTTGATGCGAGCATAAAAAAGAAAAGTGTAATGAACCTAAGGTTGTCGGCTGAAGATGAGTTAGAAATGAAATGAATAAAGAGTAGGATTAAGATGAAAGAATATGGGGCGACGTGGCAGCTTCTGGGGCGTCCAAGAGCACTTATGATATGTGGCTTAGATTACAATTCCTAATATGATCCAAGGGTGGAGATCTAATAAGGAATATTCTAGAAACTCCTATTAGTAACAGATTCTCAACAGAATCAAGGAAGCAAATACTGGTATTCAACTAACTCTCTCTCTCTTCATCTTCCTTCTCTCCCTCTCGACATACTCTCTATCCTCTAACCTAATTCTCTTCTTCTTCTATAGGACTCCATTGAAGACATTAGGGAAGCTTGTAGTTACTGTTCATAATATTGTAACACTTGATTGAGCTAATAAAATTCCCTTGACTTCCGCTATTCATTTGTTTACAATTCATTCAATATCGAAGTTTATTACAATTGGTATCAGAGCGCTTTCTTGGCCCTAAGACAATGATAATTACAGAGACTAGATCAAAATCTACTGAAGAAAATATTAAACGAGTGGAGAATCAGCTACAGGAACACATGGCCTCGACGAATCAGAAGTTTGAGGATCTGAGCAGCAAATTGGATCTTCTAATGGAGAAGCTTCTTCCCACTTCCGATGGAATTTTAGGAAGTGGCCCAGAGAAGGAATGCAGTTGGACAACTCTGGAGCTAGGACTAGGTATGGGGATGCAGTAGAATCTACACAGGGGAGAGGACATTTCAGTCACAGATTCGAATTCCCTTATTTTGATGGAGTTGGATCTGATCCTTGTTCATGGCTGCGAAGGTGTGAACGATACTTCCAATATAATCATGTACTAGATCCTCAACAAAAACTGGAGGCTGCAGTGCTTCATTTGGTTGGCAAGGCTGAGGCCTGGTTCTTCTCATATCAGGTGAGCCATGGAGCTATCTCTTGGAAGGATTTCTGTGAAGAAATCTGCAGAAGATTTGTTGAAGGAGATAATAGTAAGTTCAATTTAATTGGTGAATTTAAAAAAATAGAACAAAAAGGTACAGTCAATGAATATCTAGAAAAATTTGAAGAACTCAAGACTTGGGTGTTAATTAGGAGACCTACTATCCCAGAAGAATTCTTCTTAGAATTCTTTATGGAAGGGCTCAAGGAAGAAATCAGGAATACTGTGAAAATGCTCAATCCTTATACATTGAGCCAAGCTGTGGAAAAGGCTAGATTTCAGGAGAAGGTTATTGAAGCTCAAATGAGGAAGAGCAAGGTCACTTGGAACAAAGGCCCAGTGCAGGATACTAATATTATAGTAAACAGATCTCAAGGAAATTGGTCTAGAGAAGGGCATGGGAACACATCCAATGCAGGAATGAAAAGGAACCACAATTTGTGCTACAAGTGTGGAGATAAATGGGCTCTTGGCCATCAATGCATGAATAAGCACATCAATGCAATGACAGCTGAGGAAGAAATAAGGGAGACAGACCATACAAATGACCTACCTCGGGAACTGGAGTTCATTGAAGACTCACAGGAGTTAGAAATGGTGGAGGAAGCTGTTAGCCTCAATGCCTTGTCTGGAATAGAGGTTCCAAACACAATTACTTTGAATGTTACAGCCAAAAAGAAGGTATTAACTATACTTCTAGATTCAGGAAGCACCCATAGCTTCTTGAATATGGAAACTGCTAGGCAGATTGGATGCATACTTAAGGAAGCTAGACCTATGAGAGTTACTGTGGCCAATGGAAACCAGTTGATAAGCCTTTATTCTTGCCCTATGTTCAAGTGGAAGATACAGGGGGATAGAATTTGAGGACTCAGTGAGACTAATTCAGTTGGGGGTTGTGATCTGATACTAGGGGGAGATTGGATGAAGGCTCATAACCCAGTTTTATTGGACTTTGTAGCATATAGAGTTGTAGTGTCACATAAGGGAAAAAGGGTGGAGCTCAAGGGCATGTACAATCAAGCTATGCTGCAGAGTATGTCTGGTGGCAGCATAAGACAGTTGTTCAAAAAAGGAAAGGTATTTTGGGGGCACTTATTTACAGTAACAACAACAGAGATGGGAAAACAAGAAGAGTTACCTTCAGAGCTCTCAGGGGTGCTACAACAATAGAGTGATGTGTTTGCAGAGCCAACTTCCTTGCCTCCTAAAAGACAGCATGACCACTTTATACCCCTGAAACCAGCATCAACTCCAGTCAGTATCAGGCCTTATAGGTAGAATTACTTCCAGAAAAATGAGATAGAAAAACAAGTTAAAGACATGTTATCTAATGGTATCATACAGCCTAGTCATTCTCCATTCGCATCACCTGTACTTTTGGTTAAAAAGAAAGATGGTAGTTGGAGGTTTTGCATTGATTATAGAGAACTTAATAAGATGACTGTTAAGGATAAGTTCCCAATTCCATTAGTAGATGATTTACTGGATGAATTACGTGGCTCCTATGTATTTTCTAAGATAGATCTGAGAGCAGGTTATTATCAGATTAGGATGAATGAGGAAGATATCCACAAGACAGCCTTCAGAACACACTTGGGTCATTATGAGTTTAAGGTAATGCCATTTGGGCTAACTAATGCTCCTACCACCTTTCAAAGCCTTATGAACCATGTGTTCCAGGATTACTTGAGGCAGTTTGTCTTAGTTTTCTTTGATGACATTTTAGTATACAGTCCTACTATTCAGGAACACAAGGAGCATTTAACAAAGCTGCTGGAAGTTTTAAGAAGAGAACAACTGTATGCCAAGAGATCTAAATGTTATTTTGGCCAAGACAAGGTGGAGTATCTAGGCCATATTATTACTGGGGAAGGAGTCACCACTGATCCATCCAAAATAGAAGCTTTGGTGAATTGGCCTATACCTAAGTCAATTAAAGCATTAAGGGGATTTTTGGGCCTAACAGGGTACTACAGAAGGTTTGTGCATTCATATGGGGTCATCAATAAGCCCTTGACTAACCTACTTAAAAAGAACTCCTTCCAGTGGGGACAAGAAGCAGAAACAACTTTCAACAACCTGAAACAAGCAATGACCACTACACCTGTCTTAGCATTGGCAGACTTCACCAAGACATTTGTGGTTGAAACTGATGCATGTTCAAAAGGAATGGGTGTTGTATTAATGCAGGAAGGGAGACCATTAGCATTTTTAGCAAGGCCTTAGCCCCTAGGCATTGGGGATTTTCTACTTATGAGAAGGAGTATATGGCAATCCTAGCAGCAGTAGACAGATGGAGACATTACTTACAAGGGGGACACTTTATTATCAGGACTGATCATCATAGCTTAAAATACCTATTAGAGCAGAAAGTAACAACTGCTCTCCAACAGAAGGGTTTAACTAAATTGCTGGGATTGGATTATGAAGTACAATACAAAAAGGGGACAGAGAACAGGGTAGCTGATGCATTATCTAGAAGAGAGATAGAGGACTCCAGCCTATCTGCCATCACTACTACTGAACCTACTTGGATGGAGGAAATTTTCCAGAGTTACCAGAATGATCCTACAGTTGCACAGTTGACTATTGAGCTGGCAACAGCTCCTGGCAGCAAACCACACTATACCTTACAACAAGGACTTATAAGGTATAAGCAGAGGATATACATAGGAAGAGGAGATCACCTCAGAAACAAGATTTTTGAGGTATTACATCAATCACCCTTGGGTGGTCATGCAGGACAGAAGGGTACTTATCGAAGAATTAAAGGAGTATTCTATTGGCCCAACATGAAGACTGAGATAATAAAGAAGGTTTCAGAATGTGATGTTTGTCAGAGAATGAAGACAGAAAATGTGCTCTCTCCAGGCCTATTACAACCCTTGCCTATCCCAGAAATGCCATGGCAGGATATAGCCATAGACTTCATTGAAGGACTTCCTAAGTCTGGTAGTATGGAAGTTATATTGGTGGTAGTGGATAGACTAACTAAGTATGGCCATTTTATAGCCCTTAAACATCCTTATACAACACAAGATGTAGCTGAGGTCTTCCTAAGGGATATATATAAGCTGCATAGATTGCCCAGGACCATTGTAAAGTACAGGGATGCCATTTTCACTAGTCAATTTTGGCAACAGCTCTTCAAAACCATGGGAACTAAACTGAATATGACTGCCTCCGTTCATCCCCAATCTGATGGTCAAACGGAAAGGCTTAACAGATGTTTGGAATCTTATTTGAGATCTATGGTGTTCACTAATCCTAAGCAGTGGGTGAAGTGGCTACCATTAGCTAAGTGGTGGTATAACACCAATTACCATAACTCACTAAAGTCCACCCCTTTTCAAGCCCTGGATTGCTTGTGATCGCAGCCAACTCCGCACCAATAAAAGGTAGCAAGAGAGGGTCGCAATACCTTTTACCCGATTTGTAGGCCGGGATCGAATCCACAGAGAGCTAGTATTGGAGTTGGGTATCTACTTAGCTTAGGATCGCGTGCGTGTTCTTAATTGGTCTTCTCATAATTTTTGGGGTTTTCTTTTATAAACTACTATTATAAAACTACTAATTAGAATTGAAACTAGATTACACTAAGAGATAATTGCTAAGAGTTGTATCTAATGGATTAAGGGGCATTAGGGTAGTGACTTTCACCTAGGTGGCTGATTGACGGGTAATTGCTTCTAAAGCTTGATTGACATGATTGGGGAAATATGTATAACCGTTGCACAATTTTACCCACTCTCACACCTCTCGGTAGAGGGAGTGATTTTGCCCAATTGACTCTCTCGAGACCAAATGGGTAGGCAAATTAGCTCAAGCAACTAGGGTTCAAGTCGGGTAATTACTCTCTCGAGGTTTAACCCTTTAATTGGGACTATCAATTCTCTTGAGTCCATCCCAATTCCTTGTTGGGTCAATTTTGGAGACTTAGGCTCTCTCTCTCAAGAAGAGACAAGTCAACTTTGCACAAACCAGTGTTTGCAACCACCAATTCATAAATTAAACCATAAAATTGACCCAAATACAAACACCCATAGTCAATCTAACCTTAAATCATAACACCCATCAATTACCCACACTAGGGTTGAGCCACAACCCTAGCTAATGGGTTTAGCTACTTATGCTTGAAGAAGAAAATAGAGAAATAGATGAAGAAGAAGACATATCAATTAAACACTAAAGAAAATACAGAGAATCTATCGTTAAAAGTAAGCTAAGATGCCAAAAATGGCTACAGATGATGTTCTCATGAGCGCACCTGCTAAAATAAAATAACTAATGCCCTAAAAATGGAAAAAATTCTATTTATACTAAGCTGGAAAAACTGGATAAAAATGCCCCTACGGGGTCAGTGCGGGCCGCACGAAACGGACTGCGGCCGCACTAGGCTCTTGGACTTCAAATCCCGGCTCTCTGAACTTGGGCTCCGCGGACCGCGCAGAGTGGACCGCGGCCGCGGAGGCAGCTAGCGCGGTCCGCACAAACATGACCGCGGACCGCATGGCTTTGAACCTTGGCAATTTCAACTCTCTGAAGTTCTCTTC
>NC_031995.1:86878176-86912104 GCF_001879085.1 Nicotiana attenuata | reverse complement strand
TTCACTTAGATTTCACCTCAACAACATTCAGGGCAAGTTCTAGACCAATGGCCGGACTTGGACTCGCAAATCGATTCCTCACCACACAAGCTAAGGGATTGCTAAATACATCGAGTCGGGGGCCCATAACGACCTTATATACGATTTGAGCACACAATGGTCCCGAAAAACCACTTGATGATTATCGGCCAACGCAAGAGTCTCAAGGCCAAAACTTTCACCATCCTAAACACAACATTTTGTCTTTGACCATGGGATCAAAGGCAAATGTGCTAGGCCCAAGTGAAGCTTTGCTTGAGGTACCCTTAACTACAAACTACCAAAAACAAAGAAAAACGGACTCAAACCCTTAAGAAGGTTGTCACGCCATCTATCATTGGGAAGAGCCACCCGATTCACACAATATTCCACCTTTGGAAAGAACCGTGGCATTAAGAAAACCAAAGGCTTATTAAAACGTCCAAAACAAAACAAAGGCTACGAGCCTATATAAGAAGCTAAAATTGAAAAATTTTTGCGAAAATAGAAAATAGAATGAATATGTACAATAGAGGAGTGAATATACAACGGGGAATGAATATATACAATGATGTAACTTTATATACAGACCAAAGGAAAGATAAAAAGTACGATAAAAGTAACTAAATGTAAGATTATATACAGACCAAATGAAGAATCAAGAAAGCATAAAAGTGATCCATATATACAGTCATCCAAACAAAATATAAAAGTGATCCATATATACAGTCATCCAAACAAAAAATGAAGGGTGCACCCCCTCAAATAAAAGCTGGCATTGTCCCCAATGCCAACTAACAAAATAAGCACCAAAACGTATAAGTAAAGGATATGAAGACTCCCTAAGCCTCGTCCGTCTGCATAGGATCATGAGTGGTCCCTGGGTCCTCTGTGTGCTCGGGAACCTCAGACTGGTTCCCGGTATCCTGCTGCTCAGCTGTTGGGACTTGGGCCTGGACCTGTACTGGCTCTGGTACTGGTACATCCTGTGGCTGACTGGAGGAAGCCTCCGGTGGGTCCGCCAACTGGATGATGGCATCATCTGAACTAGGGATCTTCCTCCTCTTCTTTAGAGGCCTCTGTATCTACTCCGGGTATGTGGCTGCTACTGGAACTACTGCTGGAGCTGGGTCCTCAAATAATAAGTCTAAAGGCAACTGGTCTGCCTTCAGTCTATCCACATCCGCTCTCAACTCCTTCACGGACTCCCTGGAGGCCCGTGTCTTGCGCAGCTTCTTGTGCTCCTTGGCAAGCTCCTTTAGAGCCTTGCCATGTGAATCCACTGCCTTAGCCAAGGCAGCCTGGGTACTGAGGATGTTCTCCTGGTTTTCTATAATCTTCTTCAATGCTTCCTCAATGGACTGTGGGACCTGTGCTGGCTGTGATGCTGACTGAGCTGCAATGGTGGAGGTCAAGGTAGACAACTTGGATGAAGCAGTATACATCCAGTTGTTCAGGCTCTGAAGCGTCTGGCTCAGCCGGTGGGCAGTGATAGGATGGGCCCGGGAAGATGGAATCTCCGGGCCAGCTGAGGTAGAAGGACCTGGAGGCAAGTCAGCAGTAGTGGAAGGTCCGGGAGGCATGTCAGCAACTGTGGAGGCAGGCTCAGTGGAGGCCGTCTACCACAACTGGCTCTTCAGATTGACCAGTTGGGGCGGAAGCAGGGGCCTTGTAGTTCTTGTCCTTGGGGTTGTCTGGCCCCTTCAAACTATTACCATGAAAATGGAACTACTCGGTTTGGCCTTGACATCATAGGACTTCTTTTCCACCTCCAAGTCCCGGAAATACATAGAGAGGGTGTTGGGGTACGGGTAGTTTCGGTCGTGCTCTGCACCCACTAAGGAGATAATGCGGGTCATCACATTCCCCACATTGATGGGGTATCCCGCCATGATGGAAGCAACCAATACAGCCGGGTGGAGAGGAATGGTCTGGTCATGGGTAGTAGGGTCCAACCGACTGCAAACAAAAGTCAACCAACCCCTAGCCTTAAAGTTTAGGGTCCTCCTCAGTATTTTTACCCCCGCAGTCAACCACTCAGGAATGGTACCTGGGATTTCCAGGTACTGAGCTAACCATGGACGGACCCCGTCGCCCATCTCCAACTTTGCCAGATATAGAGTCTCGCACCTCTTCATAGAACCCCAAATACTCATTCTGAGACTGCCCGTCGAACAACACCTTTTTGTCTCGAACCTTGGTCACTTTGGAACCCTTGACGATGTGGGCCACATTACCATAAAATTCCTTGACCATATGTTCATTTGCATCTATACATTTCTCCATAAATATTTCCCAGCCCGGTCTAGTTCTAAATTGCCTCTGCACGTCAGGGTTGTGGGGTAGTAAGTCTTTGTCAATAAAACTCCTCTCCGGTATCAAATGCCTCACCGGCTACCACTCCCTAAACTTATGATATTCCACTTGGCTCACAAATCTGTCCTCCTAAACATCGGTCTTCCTAGTTCGGGCGATGCCTCCTACCTGAGGCTCACCACCCTCCGGTACCTCCTCATCTCCCTCATCATCTCCGCCTGCACTCTGCCCAGATAATGAAGCTGTGGGGGAGGTAGAGTCGTCCCCACTACCGGCTGCTGAGCCCTCAGACGACTCAGAAACGATATTGACTGGCCTTCGGATAATGGGTGATGGTGGAGGAGTATCATCAGTCAATTGGAAGTTGGTGACGACATAAGTTGGGACTGAGTCGGAAGAGACATCCCTTGACGGTTGATACTCACTCCCCAAGGAATGGGAAGCCGCTCTATCTGCGGCTTTTATCAGCTTCCTGGTTTGTTTTATGTTTTCCCGAGCTTAGGGAGTGAGTTTAACTATTCTCTTTCCTTTGCCCCCTCGGGAGGATCACCTCTCCCGGGTTGTTTTGATCCTTTGCTTCCTCGTTGTTTAACCATTGTCTGCAGGCACAAACATCTAACTTTGTTAGTATCAGCAAAGACAGTGAGACAGATGTGTATAATAAATTGTAGAACAGAAGTAGAAAGTTGCAGACACAGTTGCAGGAACAGGCCAGTGCGGACCGCACAAAATGGCAGTGCGGCCGCGCTAAGGCCACCGCGGATCGCACAGAAATGACCGCGGTCCGCACAGGTCTAAGGTCCCTAAAAACAACTCTCTGAATCTCAGCACCGCAGCCTGCACTAAATAGTACCGCGGCCGCGGTGGGCCAGTCCGGACCGCACAAAATGTAGTGCCGCCGCACTGGTCAAGGGAACCTCTCTGAATCTCATCACTGCGGCTTGCGGAAAGTGGTAATGCGGCCGCATTGAGGCTACCGCGGACCACACAAACATGACCGCGGTGCGCGATGGGTGCCCAAACCTGGCACTGAGTTAGGGTTCTTGGGTTTTGCATTTTAGTTCATTTTTTCACCTAGACATTGTCCCTACTCAATTACCCAGTTAATTATGCTCACCAAGCACACAAAATTTATCAATTTAACTAACCTAAGCGAACAAGTAAAGAAATACGGGAAGAAGAAAGAGCTATAGGCTAAAGAAGGCAAAAATAAAATGAAATTACAAAATTAAACAAAGGGAGATGAGTGAAATGTTACCATATGTATGAGATGGAATGCAGTTAATCAATCTAAGCAAGAATTACAGTCAAAAGAGAGGATGAACAGTAGTTTAGGGTTTCTGAGAGTTTAGGGTTCGAAAAGGGTAAAGGAGGCCCTTGGGGTCTATTTATAGAGAAACCCCCGGGGCCCATTCTCACCTACCAACGCGGCCGCACAAAATGGACCGCGGTCCGCGCTGGGTTTGTTTAGAAGATGTTTGAGCAGGCAACCTCTGCGGTCCGCACAAAGCAGACCGCGGCCGCGGAGGTCCACCGCGGTCCGCACAAAATGTAATGCGGCCGCGGTGGCAAACTTCAGAGAGTCCTCACATTGGCTCACACCAGTGCGGACCACACAGAGTGTAGTGCGGCCGCACTAGAAACTTCAGAGACTGAACAATTTTGCCATTATGCCCTGCAATGCATCAACTCAATCCCTGCAACATCTCACAATCAGTTAGCCCAAAAATCAATCCTATACTACCAAGAAAAATCAAAGAAAACAAAAAGAAAAACACATGGGTTGCCTCCCAAGAAGCGCCTGATTTAACGTCGCAGCACGACGCGGGTTACCATCACATCATTTGAAATGAACAACAGCCACCACATGGCTATCATCAAACTTCCCAAGATAATGCTTGACACGGTGCCCATTCACTCTAAAGACTTCACCACTTTTGTTCTTCAAATCTAGAGCACCAAACAGGGTCACACATACAACTTCAAATGATCCACTCCACTTTGATTTCAGCTTTCCCGGAAACAACCTTAGACGAGAGTTGAATAAGAGCACCAAATCACCAACTTTCAACTCCTTTCCACGAGCATATTTGTCATGAAGGTACTTCATCTTGTCCTTATACAAGGACGAACTAGAATATGCATGAAACCGGAATTCATCAAGTTCATTGAGTTGTTCAACACGAAGATTGGCCGCAACATCCCACTCAAGATTAAGCTTCCTCAAGGCCCACATGGCCTTATGCTCCAATTCCACTGGGAGGTGACATGCTTTCCCAAACACCAACCGATACAGTGACATACCAATTGGGGTCTTGTACGCGGTCCGGTAAGCCCATAGAGCACCATCTAACTTTTTAGACCAATCGGTCCTATTGGCATTGACGGTCTTGGACAAAATGCGCTTGATCTCCCTGTTAGACACTTCAACCTGGCCACTTGCTTGAGGATGATAAGGTGTAGAGACTTTGTGGTTGACACCATACTTGGATAGCAAGGTATCAAAAGCTCTATTACAAAAATGCGATCCTCCATCACTAATGATTGCCCGGGGTGTACCAAACCTTGTGAAAATGCTCTTCTTTAGAAATGACACCACACTCCTAGCTTTATTGTTGGGCAAGGCCACGGCCTCAACCCATTTTGACACATAATCAACCGCTACAAGAATGTAAGTGTTTCCACACGAGCTAACAAAAGGGCCCATAAAATCGATACCCCATACATCAAAGATATCAACTTCGAGAATTGTGTTCAGAGGCATCTCATATTTCATGGAAATTCCGCCCGCTCGTTGACATTGATCACATCTTTTCACTAGATCACTTGCATCTTTGAACAAGGTTGGCCAATAAAAGCCACAACTCAGAACTTTCGAAGCCGTTCTCACCCCTCCATGATGGCCACCATAGGGAGATGAATGACAAGCCTCCAAAATACTCAATTGCTCTCCCTCCGGGACACACCTTCGAATCACACCATCCGTGCAAATCTTGAACAAATATGGCTCATCCCAATAGAAGTCCAGACTATCCCGTTTGAGCTTCTTCCTTTGGTTAGAAGAGAGCTCACACGGGATGATGCCAGTCACAATGAAATTAGCAATATCCACAAACCATGGCATATCACACATTGACACAGAAAGTAGTTGCTCATTGGGGAATGTATCATTGATCTCCAAGCCATCACACGACCTTCCTTCCTCCTCCAAGCGGGACAAATGATCCGCAACTTGGTTTTCACTACCTTTCCGGCCCACTATTTCCAAATCAAACTCTTGAAGAAGTAACACCCATCGCATCAACTTTGCCTTGGAATCTTTCTTGGTCATCAAATACCTAAGGGCGGCATGGTCCGTGTGCACTATGACTTTGGCCCCCATAAGATATGGCCGAAATTTTTCCATGGCGAACACAATAGCCAACAATTCCTTCTCCATCACCGTGTAGTTTCGTTGAGCTTCATTCATAGTCTTGCTTGCATAGTACACGGGATGAAACTTTTTGTTTACTCTTTGACCCAAAACTGCCCCAACCGCAACATCACTCGCGTCGCACATGAGCTCGAAAGGCAAGGTCCAATTGGGTGCGGTAATGATCGGGGTAGTTGTCAACTTATGCTTTAGAAGTTCAAAGGCCTCCATACATTTCTCATCAAACACAATCTTAGCATCTTTCTCTAGCAACTTGCAAAGGGGATTCACAACCTTCGAAAAATCCTTGATGAACTGCCTGTAGAACCCTGCATGCCCAAGGAAACTTCTCACCCCTTTGACAGAAGTGGGGGGAGGAAGTCTTGAAATCACCTCAATTTTGGCTTTGTCTACTTCAATCCCATGCTTAGAAATTTTGTGACCCAACACTATGCCCTTTTCAACCATGAAGTGGCATTTTTCCCAATTAAGAACGAGATTGGTGTCTTCACACCGGGCCAACACTCTATCCAAATTACCCAAACATTCTTCAAATGAATCACCAACCACCCTAAAATCATCCATAAAGACCTCCAAAATGTCTTCCACCATATCGGTGAAAATAGCCATCATGCATCGTTGGAAGGTCGCCGGAGCATTGCCCAACCCGAACGGCATCCAAGAAAAAGCAAATGTACCATATGGGCAGGTGAATGTTGTCTTCTCTTGGTCCTCCGGAGCAATTAAGATTTGATTATAACCCGAATATCCATCCAAAAAGTAATAAAGGGCACGCCCCGCAAGGCAATCAAGCATTTGGTCAAGGAATGGCAAAGGGAAATGATCCTTGCGGGTCACCTTATTTAGCTTCCGGTAGTCCATGCATACCCGCCACCCAGTAATGGTCCGAGTGGGAATAAGTTCATTGTTGTCATTTGTCACCACAATCATTCCACCTTTCTTCGGCACACATTGCACCGGAGAAGTCCATGAGCTATCAGAGATTGGATACACCACACCTGCATCTAGCCACTTGATCACCTCTTTCTTCACCACTTCTTGCATTGCTTCATTGAGCCTTCTTTGATGTTCTAAGGAAGGCCTTGCATCATCCTCCAAAATAATTTTGTGCATGCAAAATGCAGGGCTTATTCCCCGAATATCCGCCAGAGTCTATCCAATTGCCCTTTTTCGCCTTTGAAGCACCGCCAAAGTGGCCTCAACCTGCATGTTAGTAAGGCAAGAAGAAAGAATAACTGGTACAGTTGAATTAGAGCCCAAGAATTCATACCTGAGGTGTGGAGGAAGTGGCTTTAACTCCAACACCGGTGGCTCTTCAATTGATGGTTTGGTTGGTGGAGTTTTTCGATTTTCAAGATCCAAAGACAATTTTCTTAGCTCATAGGAATAAGAGCCCATCCCATGTAATGCATTGACACACTCCACTCTGCTTGCATCATCATTGACATCAAGATTTAAGAGCACGGCCTCAAGGGGATCCTCCACGTTCATCATAGAACTTGTGTCATCCACTATCACAGCTGTGACAATGTCCACAAATGAGCATACCTCGGTGCTATTGGGTTGCTTCATGGATTTGCAAACATGGAAGATGACCTTCTCATCACCTACCCTGAAAGTTAGTTCACCCGCTTCAACATCAACCAATGCCTTCCCCGTTGCAAGGAAAGGTCTCCCTAGAATAATTGGGACCTCATAGTCCACCTCACAATCCAAAATCACAAAGTCCGCCGGTAGGATAAATTTGTCCACTCGGACAAGCACATCATCAACTATACCCAAAGGACGCTTCATTGCTCTATCTGCCATCTGTAATCTCATGGAAGTTGGCCTTGGTGGCCCAATACCTAGAGTCTTGAAAACTGAGAAGGGCATCAAATTGATGCTTGCCCCAAGATCCTATAAAGGTTTGGCAAAGTCTGCATTACCAATAGTGCAGGGTATAGTGAAAGCACCGGGATCCTCTAATTTCGGGGCCATTGAATGTACTATGGCACTAACTTGGTGGGTCATCTTGATAGTTTCACAATCCATTGATCTTTTTTTTGTAACCAAATCCTTCATGAACTTAGCATAACCAGGCATTTTCTCCAAAGCCTCCACCAAAGGCACGTTGATGGATAAGCTCTTCATCATGTCAATGAACTTTTTGAATTGGTTGTCACTTTTCTGCTTGGCTAGCCTTTGAGGATAAGGCGGAGGTGGTCTAGCCAAAGGTGCCTTGGCTTTTGGCACCACTGGTTCCGGCATGTCAATTATGTGCTCCCTAGACGGGTTCACGGCCTCTTGAGTTTCCACTCGGCCTCACCAATGTCAATCCTCACATCATTGTTCACCTCATTCTCAACCACATCCTCAACTACCAAAGGAACATCATTTTCTTGCAACTCAACATCATCATCCACAACTTGCTTATCTTTCGAGGCATTGCACATCACTGCCTCTCCCACTTCGTGTTGTAACCGCCATCACATGATTGTTCCCACCCTTAGGGTTCACTACCGTATCACTTGGTAGAGCACCCTTTGGGCGAGTATTCAACGATTGAGAGATTTGCCCTAATTGCACCTCCAAATTCCGAATGGAGGTATTGTGGGAAGCCAATTGAGCATCGGAATCTTGGTTCTTCTTCATCATTTGTTCGAACATTATTTCTATTCTTCCCATATCATTACCCGAAGAACTCGATCCTTGAGAAGGGAACGGGGGTGGATTGTTCGGTTGTTGGTACATTGGGGGCCTTTGAAAGCCTTGTCCCTGGTTTCCTTGGTTTCCATTGTTGTTCCAATTGCCTTGACCATTGTTGTTCCAATTGTTGTTATTACCATTCCAATGCGCTTGGTTGCCTTGATTGTTGTTCCCCCAATTACCGCCTTAACTGTTGTTGTTCCAATTACCACCACCTTGTTGTTGATTTCCCCAACTTGGGGTCGCCATTGTTGGTTTGAAGAGTTGCCTCTATTGCCTTGATAGTTGTTAACATATTGTACCTCTTCATTTTGCTCATCATAGCCCTCATTTTGAAACCCATCACAATCATCATCAAATTGTACGGAATTCCCTTGATTTTGTTGTCTTCTTTGCCTTCTGTTGTTGGTAAGCAAATTAACACTTCCCATAGCATTCACTTGGCGAAGGTTTTGGACTTGTTGCAACTGTGCCTTAGCCAATTGGTTCATAGTAGTTGTCAACTCCGCCATAGCCTGTCCATGGTCATGTAGTTCCTTATGCAAATGAATAACCATAGGGTCACCTTGGGGAACATTGGCCCTACTTTGCCTTGCGGAGGATGTATCCGCCATCTCATCAAAAATCTCACAAGCTTGGTCATAAGTCAATTTCATGAAATTACCCCCAGCCAATTGGTTGACTATGCATTGATTTGTTGTATTGATGCCCCGATAGAAGGTTTGTTGGATCATCGCCTCCGTCATATCGTTTTTTGGGCATTCTTTCACCATTGTTCTAAATCGCTCCCAAATCTCATGCAAAGGTTCCGTGGGTTCTTGCTTGAAAGCCAATATCTCATCTCGAAGTGCCGCCATATGCCCGGGTGAGAAAAATTTAGCAATGAATTTATCCGCCAACTCATCCCAAGTTGTGATGGAATGATTGGGGAGACTCTCTAGCCAATCTAATGCCTTTCCCCGAAGTGAGAACGGGAAAAGTCTCAACCTAAGAGCATCTTCGGACACATTCGTCTTCTTGCTACCACAACATGTATCCACGAACTCTTTGAGATGTTTGTAAGCATTTTGATCCGCAGCGCCCGTGAAGTACCCACGCTGCTCAAGTAAGGTCAACATCACATTAGTTATCTGAAAATTTCTCGCCCGGATTCTGGGAGGGACAATAGCACTTGCATAGCCTTGGTTCGGCAGCACCCGAGGAACCATTCTTGGAGGTGGCGGAGGAGGGTCTGGAACGTTGTCATTAGCATTGGCCTGGCGGCCTCGTCCACGTCCGGGAGGTACACGAGGCACCTCATCGTCTCCAATATCCTAAACCTCCTCCCCCGTAAGCACATTTCCAAGAGGGTCATTTGCATTTAAAGCCATATTGGTACCTGTAGTAATCACACGCACAAATTAGTAACAAAGAAGGAAAGAAGAACAACACACAAAACTAACTAAATAGATAGCCAAAACTGTTAGCTCCCCGGCAACGGCGCCAAAAAGTGATCGCAGCCAACTCCGCACCAATAAAAGGTAGCAAGAGAGGGTCGCAATAGCTTTTACCCGATTTGGTGGGTCGGGATGGAATCCACAGAGAGCTAGGATTGGAGTTGGGTATCTATTTAGCTTAGGATTGCGTGTGTGTTCTTAATTTGTCTGCTCATAATTTTTGGGGTTTTCTTTTATAAAATACTATTATACAACTACTAATTAGAATTGAAACTAGATTACGCTAAGAGATAATTGCTAAGAGTTGTATCTAATGGATTGAGGGGCACTAGGGTAGTGACTTTCACCTAGGTGGCTAATTGACGTGTAATTGCTTCTAAAGCTTAATTGACATGATTGGGGAAATATGTATAACCGTTGCACAATTTTATCCACTCTCACCCCTCTCGGTAGAGAGAGTGATTTTGCCCAATTGACTCTCTCGAGACCAAATGGGTAGGCAAATTAGCTCAAGCAACTAGGGTTCAAGTCGGGTAATTACTCTCTCGAGGTTTAATCCTTTAATTGGGACTATCAATTCTCTTGAGTCCATCCCAATTCCTTGTTGGGTCAATTTTGGAGACTTAGGCTCTCTATCTCAAGAAGAGCAAAGTCAACTTAGCACAAACCAGTGTTTGCAACCACCAATTCATAAATTAAACCATAAAATTGACCCAAATACAAACACCCATAGTCAATCTAACCTTAAATCACAACACACATCAATTACCCACACTAGGGTTGAGCCACAACCCTAGCTAATGGGTTTAGCTACTCATGCTTGAAGAAGAAAATAGAGAAATAGATGAAGAAGAAGACATATCAATTAAACACTAAAGAAAATACAGAGAATCTATCGTTAAAAGTAAGCTAAGATGCCAAAAATAGCTACAGATGATGTTCTCATGAGCGCACCTGCTAAAATAAAATAACTAATGCCCTAAAAATGGAAAAAATTCTATTTATACTAAGCTGGAAAAACTGGATAAAAATGCCCCTACGGGGTCAGTGCGGGCCGCACGAAACGGACTGCGGCCGCACTAGGCTCTTGGACTTCAAATCCCGGCTCTCTGAACTTGGGCTCCGCGGACCGCGCAGAGTGGACCGCGGCCGCGGAGGCAGCTAGCGCGGTCCGCACAAACATGACCGCGGACCGCCTGGCTTTGAACCTTGGCAATTTCAACTCTCTGAAGTTCTCTTCCGCGGACCGCACATAATGGCAGTGCGGCCGCGGAGTCTTCACCGTGGACCGCACAATGTGTACTGCGGCCGCGTTGCTTGAAGCTTGGTTTTGCCATTCTCTGAATCTACCTAGTGCGGAATGCACAGAATGGACTGCGGCCGCACTAGGTTTTATGTCTTACAATCTTCTCTCTGAATCTCCCTAGTGCGGACCGCACAAAGTGTAGTGCGGCCGCACTAGGCCTGTTTGTCCTGAGTTTGCCTTGTTTTTGGTACTTGTGCAGATTTCACTCCTTTTGATCCGATCTTTGACATTTCGTCACTTTGTCGATCAAACCTGCAATCAAGCACAACCTATGAGCCTTTTGGAACTATTTTGTAATAATTTATAATCAAAGCGTAAGCAAGAAGGGGCATAAAACACGTCAAAATCCCTAGTTATCAGCTTTCCCCTATACAGGTTCCCTTGGGATCCCTACCATATTCCACAAATACAGAAGCAGGATCGCTTATAGCTTAGAGACAACAAATGCTACAGAACTTGAAGGAGAATTTGAACCAAGCCCAAGCTCGTATGAAATTTTATGCTGACAAACACAGGTCAGACAGAAATTTGGAGGTGGGAGATTTAGTCTATCTAAAACTCCAGCCATATAGGCAAACCTCAGTAGCAGTGAGAAGAAACTTGAAACTAAGTGCTTAGTATTACGGACCGTACAAAATTACTGAGAAGATAGGGGCAGTGGCTTACCGACTTGAGCTTCCACCTGGATCTCAAATCCATCCGGTCTTTGATGTGTCACAGCTCAAGAAACATGTTGGTCCATCGATCACTCCACAGCCACAGCCTCCGATTTGTGACGAAGAAGGCCAGGTATTGGTTCAACCAGTAGCAATCTTGCAGCGACGAATGGTTAAGGTCAATAATGCAGTGGGGGTTAAAGTGTTGGTGCAATGGACAAATTTAGGGGAAGAAGAGGCGACATGGGAAGATTGGGGCTATATTAAGGGCCGATTTCCTGATTTTGTGACTTCACTCAGACCTTGAGGACAAGGTCTTTCTTCATCGGAGGGGTATCGTAATAAACCTAAGGTTGTCGGCTGAAGATGAGTTAGAAATGAAATGAATAAAGAGTAGGGTTAAGATGAAAGAATAAGGGGTGACGTGGCAGCATCTGGGGCATCCAAGAGCACTTATGATATGTGGCTTAGATTACAATTCCTAATATGATCCAAGGGTGGAGATCTAATAAGGAATATTCTAGAAACTCCTATTAGTAACAGATTCTCAACAGAATCAAGGAAGCAAATACTGGTATTCAACTAACTCTCTCTCTCTCTCTCTTCATCTTCCTTCTCTCTCTCGACATACTCTCTATCCTCTAACCTAATTCTCTTCTTCTTCTTCTACAGGACTCCATTGAAGACATTAGGGAAGCTTGTAGTTATTGTTCATAATATTGTAACACTTGATTGAGCTAATAAAATTCCCTTGACTTCCGCTATTCATTTGTTTACAATTCATTCAATATCAAAGTTTATTACAAAAAGTTGATATAGTTTCTAAACATTGCAACACAAATAAATTCAAAAGCAACAAGCAACAATCGAGCTAGAACATACACTTTCTGATACAGATTTCATACAACTTTCATATAATTTTCATACAATATCGTACCAATTTTTATACAACTCGTCATACATACTTTCATACAACTCATCTTCATTCAAACTTTCATACAAATTTGACACATCTTTTAACTTTCATAGTACAGTTTCATACAACATCTGTACAACTTGTCATACACCTATCGTACAATTTAAATACTACTAATATAATTTTAATACATCTTCAAATGTATGGTCAATTATAGTTTGCCTATCACGCTTCATACACGTCATAAAACTTTTATACAACTTTCATACAATTATATTGTTGTACGTATAATTTAGTATATGGAGTCTTAGCTCATGCACAGAAGATTAAATTGTTGGTTCTCATAATTAATAAACTATGTTCACAATCAAAGATATTGTTGGACAAAATATTTTTATGATTGTAGCACAAGATTATCGTATAATTTGTCTTGATTATGGGAGTAGTTTTACTCCAACTTCTTGTGCTAGTATACTCAGTGTATATTGAATGGACCAAGTAGAGAAAAGATGTTTTTGTACTGAATATATAAAATATTTTTTCTAATTCATTAAATGAGCTTATACTCCTAATCTTGATAAAATTATTATGATTAATGTAATTTGTTTATTATTTTTATTTATCAAAAGTTACGACTCTATTTAGATTTAGTGTATGCCTAATAGATTGGACAATAACGAATAAACATTTGTGAATAATAATTAGTTGATAGAATCCATGACTCGGTTTTGAGTTTGATGATGCCCCTTTATTTAAGCTTATAAGTTTTCATGTGAAAACCCGGCCGGTGAATTTTATTTCCGTCACATGAAATAGTTTAAGCGGAATTGTAAAGGATTTAATTAGTTGATTAAATTAAATTTTCGGTGATTTAATTTAATTAAATGGTATTTGAGATCTTAACATGGGGAGTTAAAATAAGTGTTATTGGATTTTCTAAATTCATATTGAGGAGTTCAATTGCAGTTTTTTAGTGGAATAAAATGCAATTAATTATAGGAAGAATTAATTCATGTTAATTTCGAATTAATGCTATAATTGGTAGCCTCTTATTATTTCTGTGGTCCCTGCTATACCTAGTAAAAACCTGGACAAGACTTGGGTAAAAAGTGACTTGGGAGAAAAGTCATCTAATAGAGTTGGAGTAGGATTCTACTTGTAGAAGGAGAATCCTACACGTTTTTGGAGCACAATTTTGGCCAAAAATAACTCTACTAAAGTAAGACTAATTTCACTCAATAACTCACAATTTAGAGTTATATTGTTCTTGCCCACCCAAAAGCAAAAATCGTCCAAGGTTTTACTGGGCAAATAACAGAAGACTACAGCCCTGGATTCTTGCTGTTTGGAAGATTTGTGCAACTATTTCAAGAGGTTAGTTCTTCTAATCTCGTTATTATTGAGTTGTCTAATTTACATGTATTTGATGCCTGGATTGTATGTTTGCTTCCGCTGCGCATGCTCTAACACTTGTCATACACCTATCGTACAATTTAAATACAAATCTAATACATCTTCAAATGTGTGGTCAATTATAGTTTGCCTATCATGCTTCATACACATCATACAACTTTTATGCAACTTTCATACAATTATATTGTTATATGTATATTGTATGTCGTTTGTATATATTTTGTATATCGTATATTCTTCTTTCTCTTCGAGTTTCAATTATGGGTGTTTAACAGGCCAGGTTGACCCAGTTCTGGATCAGCCCAGACCGGTATTTACCCGGACCGGCCGGATCGGAGGTAGGGGGTCGGGTAAGGTTGGGTTTGGGGTGTTAGGGAGTTGGTCCGTATACATTTTCCTTACCGGTTAATCGGACCAGTCAAAATCGATCAAGGAAAATAACCGTTGAACCGGTTAACCGAACCGGACCGGACCGGCTCAACGGCTATTTTTTGATTTTTTTTTTATAATTCATTTGATTGTTGCAACGGGCAGCTTCCAATTTGACCGTTGCCCAACGGATATTTTGCAAGAATAGCCCTTTTTGGGTAATTTTTTTAAAAATAACACTTTTAGTAATTACTAATTTAGCCCTTTGAAAATTGTATATACACCCTGTTTCTTCTTCATTTCTTCACTCATCTCTCATTTCTCAAACTCAAATTCTCAATTTATGTTAAATCATGCCCCGTGCTTCTAGAGTGCGCTCATATGTTTGGGAACACATTGAGGTGGTAGAAGAAATTGAAGAAGTTCACAAAGTAAAGTGCAAGAACTGTGGTCGAGTCTTAAATCTTCGTCGAAAGTGGGAGGCCACAGGCTGTTTAAGGAGGCATATGAAGAGTTGTCTTGAGCGTCCTCTAGAATATCGTATTTAAGTTGGATTTGAGACAATTTGTGTTATTTTAAAATTATTAGACGTATTTATGCTTAATGTTTTAGTTTTTTAGATTAATTTGAAGTATTATTATGCAATAAAAATTTAAATTGAAACTATGAAAGCCTTTGAATTTAACACTCCAAAAGATGGCCAAGAAGTTCATATTGATTATGAAGAACTTACTAAGGCAATGCAAACCTTTGAAGTTCTGAATTTATAATTTTATAATTAATAATTAAACTTTGAATTTACTCTTTTTTCGTTAATTTAGTTGTTGTTAAATGTAAACTTTAATTTTCATGTTTGAAATAAAAAACGGACTTGCAAATTATAAGTGCAATTTTTTTCCATCTTCATTGTATTCTATTATCTTAAATTCTTAATGAAATATTCAAATATAAGGATTTTAATCTTATTATAAGATTTTTTTTTGTTTTATATCTTTACTTTATATTAATATAAATTAGATAGTTATAAAAAATATAATAAAATAAACCCGGCCCGACCCGACCCCTTAGGCCTAAAACCGTTCCGGTTCAATATTTCACCGGATCGGCCATGACCCGTTAAATCTGATTTGGAAAAACCGATAACCGGCCTGGATTGGTGACCAGCCGGTCTCTTTTTTACTCAACCCGACCGGCCCGGCCCACCCCTTTGACGCCTTCAATTTCAATCTGAAATTTACCCGAAATCAACTCTAATCTTAACCAATCTCCTTCAAAACTGAGATATAAAGGATATTCTCAATTGTTTGCAAGAATACTCAATCCAAATAAATTATAATTTCGTAAAGTCTGAATTTCGAATGCAAAGCTTCGGAACTTTTTAATGGTTGTCAATCAATTTTGTAGTTTTTTTCATTATTTTTAATTATTATTAAACAAATAGCAGATGATTTCTAAAATATTTAAATCATGCTAGCCTCCTCAACTAATTAATCTGTATATATATATATATGATTACGTTTACATAAGCTCATAAATCTGGTAATTAATTAAAGGCAGAATAGCCTGGGAGACACTTGTACTTGTTCCGATTTGTCATCTCGGTCCCTACACTCCATTAAGTTTTATCCAAACACTTCAACTTAATCAAAACAAGACTTTTTAACACCTCCGAAATCGTGTGATGCTCACTTGCTTGGCGTGGATGACAAATCAGCATCCACATCAGATTCTATGTCAAAAATAATATTATTTAACAAAATCTTAATTTCATAAACAAAAAATAAAATAAAAAAGCAAAAAATTAAAATTAAAATTAAAGAAAACCCCTCCTCCCTTCTTCAAACCCACCCATTCAACCTTCTTAAAAGAATAACCCACCTGTCATGGCTCCTCCACCACGAGTACCACTACTTCCTTCACTCCTCTTTTAAAGAAAGTTATCTATCCATAAAAAATACATGAGCAGAGAATTAAGTCTTTTGAATTTTGACTTATTCCTCTACCCCAATTTGAAAGGGCTGTGAAAAAATTTGAAATCTAAAACCACCGGATAAAAATGAAGGAGTCATAGAGAAGGGAAAGAAGGGATGAAGAAAGATGAAGAAAAAGGGGAAGGGAGGGGATCTAAAGAAAGATGACGAGGAAGAGGCGGGAGGGGGGGGGGGGGGTTTCAAGAACGAAGGGGGAAGGGACTGAAGAAGAAGAGGGGGGGGGGGGGAGGGGGAGAACGAAGGGGGAAGGGGCTGAAGAAGAAGGAAGGGGGGGGGGGGGGACAGAACGAACTCTTTCATACTAGAATAATTGTTAGTATTATTTATTTATTTATTTTACTTTTTTAATAAAGAGAAATCATCAGCTCACGCACTTAATGGGCGTGTAAGTCACTCATTTTGTCCACTTCAGCCATATCAATGCCACATAAGCTCGGTCAACAGTCAGAAGGGTTTAAAAGTCTTGTTTTGATTAAGTTGAAGTGTCTAGATGAAACTTTATGGAGTGTAGGGATCGAGATGACAAACCGGAACAAGCACAAGTGTCTCCTAGGCTATTCTGCCTTTATTAAAATATTTAAATAATTATATTATTGCGTGACAAATGAAGATTCGGAACTCAGTAATATTTTTTATTATGATTTTAGAGTGAAATTGGAATTTGAAGAGGAATATTTAAATTTTCATAGAGGGAAAAGGGTTAGATTAGAACGTGAGGGGGGAGAGGTTTAGAACGCGTGAATTACCCAATAAATGCCTATAATTAAGGGATCCTCTTCTGTTATGAATATAGATATGATATGTAATTACAAAGGAACTTCTATGATGTAAAAATTCCTTTATTGAAAGTTACAGTATTTTTATTCTATTAAATATTTTTTATTTAAATTATACATACTAATAGTGTAAAGAACGTTTACATTGTTACTGTAATCTAGCGGGATATAATTGATTATTGCTCTTTGTTTAGAAGAATTACTTCTTATTGCAAGTTTTTTTCTGAAACTAACCAACTTTATTGACCATCAAGTATAATATTTATGAATCATATCTTAGCATGACTCAGCTAGCTAATCACCGAGTTTTATTATAAGTATAAAAGATTTATACTTTATCACCGCATGAAACTTCAATTCCAATTTTTTGAGATTTATGTATACGGCGAAAATCATATGACCCCGATTTTGTAGGCTTGGGAGGTCGCATCGAGTACAGGTTCAATATAGACCAAGCTCGAGCTCGAAGGCAGATCACGAGGCTCGAACATCTAAGTGCTCGAGGAACATCGGAGCCAAGTATGACCAACCCCAAAATGATGCCGTTATGGATTCGTAACAAAAAGAGCAAGATTCTCGCCACGTCCCCAAGATCATGGCGTAAATTTCGGAATAGATTTGTACGAGTTAGTACGAATCCGTACTAGGCGGTTATACAACTGTCCCAATAAGATTCTTTACTGTAAATAAAAGTATACCTTATTTAGGGTTCCCCTATTATATAAAGGGGACCCCAATCATTTGTAAGGATCATCAATCATTGACAAAGAATATACTCTCTTACTTTATTGCTCATATTTCATCAGAATTATCTCTCAGCTTCTTTATCTTTATTTTACTGTCCTTGTTCTTGTTGACCAACCTCGACGCCATCATAGCTTGAGGTCGAGACTGGCTTAAACACTGGTTTGATTCAACTTACTTCTATCATTTATACTTCAGATTTCTTGGTTATTAATTAGTATTGAATTAAATTACGTATTTGTAAAACCATAAACCAGTTTAATTGTTACTCGTATTTTTGAGGTAAACAGTTTGGCGCCCACCGTGGGGCTAAAGATAATAGTGGTTGTTTCAGTACTGATTCTGATAACAAACGTTATTTTCACATTTGTTCTTGTCAAGAATTTTTGTTCTCAGGTTAAAACATGTCAAACTCGCAAAACGCACTCGTACACAGCGACGATGGTGTTGGATTCCATGGGGAGAACAACAATGTAGGGGTCGGTGTACCACCGATTAACCCTGGGGAAGTGCCAAATATGGAACCAGTTGATGTCAGTTCACACATTGCTTTGAATGCGGATTTAGGCGCAGACCCCGGAGGAAGTGTACGCAGGGAAGCCCGATCTGGTGCCAAGGAACACAGGGTATAGGAGATGGAGGAGTCAGCCTCCAAGTAATATTCGAGATGCTTCAAGCTCAACAGGTTGCTATCGCTCAGCTTCAAAGTCAGCACAAAACTCCAAGTATAGTCGAACCAGAAAACACTCAACGTAATGAGCCGGTGCCAGAAAGATCAAACTAATGGCTCGGGGACTGATCCCACAATTATGAGGATGCTCGAGGAACTCACCAAGAGAATCGAGTCCGGGTAGAAAAAGATTGAAGATAATGACAAAAAAGTGGAGACTTATATCTCCGGTGTTGATCAAATACCGGGGGCACCCCCAGTCTTGAAAGGTTTGGATGCCAAGAAATTCATACAAAAGCCATTCCCTCCAAGTGCAGCTTCGAAGCCCATTCCTAAAAAGTTCCGCATGCCCGATATACCTAAATATAACGGGACAACCGATCCTAATGAGCACATTACCTCGTACACTTGCGGGATTAAAGGAAACGACTTAAATGATGATGAGATCGAGTCGGTTTTGTTGAAAAAATTTGGGGAGACCTTGTCAAAAGGAGCAATGATTTGGTATCACAACTTACCACCAAATTCTATAGATTTGTTTATTATGATAGTAGACACCTTCGTGAAAGCACACGTCGGGGCTATAAAGGTTGCGACGAGGAAATCGGACGTTTTTAAGATAAGACAGATAAATGATGATGTTAAGGGAGTTCGTATCCCAATTTCAAATGGAGCGAATGGAATTACCGCCTGTCTCGGATGATTGGGCAGTGCAAGCTTTTATGCAGGGGTTGAACGAGCGGAGTTCGATCGCATCATGATAGTTGAAGCAAAATCTGATCGATTACCCAGCTGTGACTTGGTCAGACGTACATAATCATTACCAATCGAAGATCAGGGTGGAGGATGGCTAGTTAGGAGCCCCTTTGGGTTCAGTTCATTCTAATAGATTGGCAGCTAAAGCCCCGAGGGATACGGAAAGGGAACCAAGATCAAACAGGGAGCTGTATCAGCAATATGTCGATCGGAGAAACAACGGTTCGGGGCGTAACTCTCCTCGAAACGATTGAGGTCAAAGCTATCAGGGACTTATGAGTAGGAATGGTTTTGATAAACACACTGATCCCGCGGAAGCACCTCGATTATCGGAGTATAATTTTAGTGGTGATGCATCGGGGATCATATCAACTATTGGAAGGATCAAAGACACAAGGTGGCGTAGGCCTATCCAAACTAGGGGTGTTCGTTGATCGGTATGGTATGGTACGGTATTTAGATATTTCGGTTCGGTATTTTCGGTATTCGGTTTCTTAAAATGCAATACCAATATCATACCTAATTAAATTCGGTATGGTTCAGTTTTTCTCCTTTCGGTTTATTCTGTTTGGTAACTTCGATTTATTCGTTTTGAATACTAACTAGTGCATAGAGTCATAGAATGTAATATTCTGAATTAACATACTCAAAAGTACAAAACTAAAAATATTTGTTGACAAAAGTTTTGTCCAAAACTAGCAAATATCAACTAGAGAGAGAAAACTGTACATAAAATAATAAATTTGTTCATTAGAAATGTTTTGTTACTTACTTAGAGTTAATTGATGAACTTAGAGAATAAATGAAAGTAAAATTTTAGATTTTTATATTTATGTTGTAATTAATAATATGTGTATTGTGTAATATAATATATATTTCGGTACGATATTGGTATTTCGGTATTTTATTTTAAAATACCAAATACCATACCTAATACCAATATTTCTTAAAACTTAAACCAAATACCATACCGAATACCAAAATATCGAATACCAAATACTAAAATTTTCGGTTTCGGTACGGTAATTCGATATTTACCAAATTATGCACAACCTTAATCCAAACCGATCCTTCTCAAAGAAATCCAAACTTGATGTGTAAATATCATGGCACACATGGCCATAGGACCGAAGACTACAGGCAGCTGAGGGAGGAGGTAGCTTGATTGTTCAACGAGGGTCATCTTCGAGAATTTCTCAGTGATCGAGCTTAGAACCACTTCAGGGAAAGAGACGCCAACAAAAAGAATGACCAGGAATAACCGCAACATGTAATTCATATGATCGTTGGCGGTGTCGATGTTCCACAGGGGCTTGTATTCAAATGTACCAAGGTGTCAATTACCAGAGAAAAACGAACTCGGAGCTATGTGTCCGAGGGCATCCTATCGTTCAATGACGAGGAAGCGAAAGGCATTTCCCAGCTGCACAATGACGCCCTAGTAATTTCTATTTTATTAAATAAAATTCAAGTTAAGCGTGTTCTCGTGGATCCAGGTAGTTTAGCAAACATAATCAGATCGAGGGTCATAGAGCAGCTCGGCCTGCAGGACCAAATTGTACATGCATCTCGAGTCTTAAACGGCTTCAAAATGGTAAGTAAAACAACGAAAGGGGAGATAATCCTACCAGTAAACGTGGCCGGGACCATCCAAGATACAAAATTCCATGTCATTGAAGGCGACATGAGATATAACGCACTACTCGGGAGGCTAGGGATCCACAACATGAGGGCAGTTCCTTCAACCCTTCATCAAATGATGAAATTCCCAACAGAGGATGGTGTGAAAATATTTTACGGGGAACAACACGCTGCAAAGGAAATGTTTGCAGTCGAAGAGGTGATACCGGTATCAGCGCCTTCGACCTCAGAAAAATCGAGCACCAAAGATAAACAGACGGCCAAATAGCAATCATCGTCCCCAGCCTCGACCGAATCGGAGAAGCAGGTAATCGAAGAAGAAGAAGAAGAAGTGGATCTCCTTACTCCTCGAAGCTTTGTTGTTCCCGAAGAGTTCGATGCACCAAGTTAACAGTCGAGGAGCTGGAACAGATCATATTGATCGAATACATGCCCGAGAAAAAGGTATACCTGGGAACAGGATTAACCCCCAAACTCAGAAAAAAACTCATTCAATTTCTTATCGATAACATGGATTATTTTGCTTGGTCCCATTTAGACATGAAAGGGATCCCACCGGAAATAACAACACACCGGCTAAGCCTCGGCCCCAGGTTCAAATCGGTAAAGCAAAAAAGGAGGCCCCAGTCCGAGGTGAAGCATGCATTCATAAAGGATAAGGTAACTAAACTTCTTAAAATAGGGTCTATTCGGGAGGTAAAATACCCCAAATGGTTAGCAAACATAGTTGCAGTCCCTAAAAAGGGGAACAAACTTAGAATGTGCGTAGATTATAAGGATTTGAACAGGGCATGCCCTAAAGACTCTTTTCCACTGCCTAACATCGATCGCATGATCGATTACCACGACCGGCCACGAGATCCTTACCTTTCTCGACGGCTACTCTGGGTACAATCAAATTCAGATGAACCCAGAGGACCGGGAGAAGACCTCGTTTATCACTAAGTTTGGAACATACTATTACAATGTAATGCCCTTCGGGCTAAAAAATGCAGGAGCCACGTACCAACGCCTAGTTAACAAACTGTTCGAAGAACATATAGGTAAATCAATGGAAGTTTATATTGACGATATGTTGGTTAAGTCCTTGCGCATAAAGGACCATTTAACTTATTTGCAGGAAATATTCAAAATCCTGATGAAGTACAACATGAAGCTTAACCCAGAAAAATGTGCCTTCGGAGTCGGCTCGGGCAAGTTCCTCGGCTTCATGGTATCTAATCGTGGAATCGAGATCAACCCCGATAAGATCAAGGCCATTGAAGATATCACAATCGCGGATAGTGTGAAAGCCTTGCAAAGGTTAACAGGACGAATAGCCGCCTTGGGTCGATTCATTTCGAGGTCGCCAGACCGAAGCCACAGGTTCTTTTCCTTGCTCAAAAAGAAAAATGATTTCGCATGGACCTCGGAATGCCTTTCCTTGTATTTGGATGTGTCCGAGATAGCGGTAAATGGGGTACTGGTCTGGGAAGAGCAAGGTACGCAGTTCCTTGTCTATTACGTAAGTCAAACTCTAGGAGATGCTGAAACTAAATATCCACACTTAGAAAAATTGGCACTTGCATTAGTAAGCGCATCTAGAAAGTTAAAGCCATATTTTCAATGTCATCCCCTATGTGTGTTGACCACTTATCCCCTTTGAAATGTTTTGCACAAGCCCGAACTATCGGGTCGGTTGGCCAAATGGGCCGTCGAACTTGGTGGGTACGATATCGAGTATCAACCCCGAATGGCATTAATTCTCAAACCTAGCTGACTTCGAGGCCGACTTTACGTCGACCCTCATACCCGAAGTGGAGAAAGAACTTCTGTTAAAATCAGGTACATCATTGGGGGTATGGACCCTTTTCATGGATGGTGCCTCGAATGTGAAAGGGTCCGGGCTTGGCATTCATGTTTTGAAGCCACTAACAGGTAGTACTATTAGACAATCTATCAAAACTTCTAGGTTGACTAATAAAGGGGCCGAGTATGAGGCCATGATTGCAGGTCTCGAGCTAGCTAAAAGCCTGGGGGCAGAAGTCATTGAAGCCAAGTGCGATTCCCTAGTGGTCGTAAACCAAGTAAACAAAAGCTTCGAAGTTCGAGAGGATAGGATACAAAGATATTTGGACAAGCTGCAGGTAACATTACACCGCTTCAAGGAGTGGACTCTAGATCATGTTCCTCGAGAACAAAACAGAAAGGCCGATGCACTTGCTAACTTGGGGTCATCGGTTGAAGAAGATGATACGTCCCAGGGACTGTCGTCCAATCATCGAGGTCTGTGGTTGAAGAGGGTCATGCCGAGATAAATTCTACAAGTTTGACTTGGGATTGGAGGAATAAGTATATCGGATATTTGAAAAATGGAAAACTCTCGTTGGATCATAAAGAGTCGAGGACTCTACGAACCAAGGCTGCTAGGTTCACACTAGATGAAGGTGTAACATTGTACAGGAAGACGCTTGATGGACCATTAGCGGTATGTTTTGGGCCGGGGACACCGATTATGTTCTACGAGAAATCCACGAAGGTACTTGTGGGAATCACTCCGGCGCCGAGTCTTTGATTCGCAAAATTATTAGAGCAAGATATTATTGGGATAACATCGAAAAAGACACTAAGGAGTTTGTTAAAAAGTATGATAAATGTCAAAGGTTCGCACCGATGATTCATCAGCTCGAAGAGGAACTTCACTCACTCCTGTCCCTGTGGCCTTTCATGAAATGGGGAATGGACATCGTCGGCCCTCTACCAACGGCCCTAGGTAAAGCTAAATTCATTTTATTTATGACTGACTACTTTTCTAAATGGGTGGAAGCACAGGCCTTCGAGAAGGTCAGAGAAAAGGAAGTTATTGACATCATCTGGGATCACATCGTGTGTCGATTCGGGATACTTGCCGAAATTGTATGTGACAACAGGAAGCAATTCATCGACAACAAGGTAACAGAGTTCCTTGAAGAACACATAATAAAGAGGATCTTATCAACACCGTACCACTCGAGCGGAAACGGACAGGCCGAGTCAACAAACAAAACTATCATTCAAAACCTAAAGAAAAGGCTGGAAGATGCAAAAGGAAAATGGAGAGAAGTTCTACCCGAGATTCTTTGGGCATATCGAACGACATCGAAGTCCAGCATGGGGGCGACCCCGTTCTCATTAGTATACGGTTCAGAGGCCTTGATTCTGGTCAAGGTCGGGGAACACAATGCCAGATTTTGACATACATCAGAGGAGTCAAATCACGAGGCTATGAATACTAGCCTCGAGCTACTAGATGAAAAACGAGAAGCTGCACTTGTTCGAAGGGCGACTCAGAACAAAGAATCGAGAGGTATTATAATAGAAGGACTAACCTTCGACACTTCAAAATCAGGGACTTAGTTCTACGGAAAGTCACCCTCAATACTCGAGACCCGAATGAAGGGAAACTAGGCCCGAATTGGGAAGGACCGCACCGAGTCATCAGAGTTATCGGTAAAGGATCTTACAAACTTGGCACGACGGGAGGTGAACAATTGCCAAACAACTGGAACGTATCACTACTCAAATGGTATTATTTCTAAGGTATGACCTTCTCTTTTTTCCCTTTGTATTTAAGACTAACACATTGCAGATGCTTGATTGAAGAAGACAACGGCACCCTTATACATGAAGACCATAGGTTTTAAAGCACGCGTTGCACTCTTTTTCCCTTAGATCGGGTTTTATCCCAAATGGGTTTTTTCGGCGAGGTTTTTACCGAGGCAACAAGTATGTTCTACCTAAGGAGAATTCAACAGTATCCAAGGCTTATTTCCAATCAACCTCGAATACTGGAGGGTGTCGCCCTTGGTGGTTATATTTTCGAGGAAAATACTTTGAGCTAAAGAGGGCCTCGATAGGAAAACTTTGTAATGGGCCAAACGGTCAGATGAACCGTGTCCATATAGAATAGTCGAGCCCCGATGGCAAAACATGTACGCATGTATCAATTAGTCGAAGAAGCATTCTTTATATATCAAAACACTTTGTGTCTCAAAGAAATTTTCTACTATACGAACATCCTACTTGTGATTTTGCGAGAAACGGCTCAAGGGCCAAAACGCGAATATACTTCGAATACTAGGGGACTGTCATCGACAGTCAAATATCTAAACTCAAATTTATAAGACCTCAAAGAGGCACCCCTCGATGCAAAGGCCAAGGCCATCATACTCGGGGACTAACCTTTTGGATAAGTTCAAAAGGTTATCGGGAAATAAGTCCAAGAGACACACCCGAAGGCTACGGCCATATTAAAGACTACGGTCATATAATAAGGCTACGGTCGAAATAATACGGCTCGGAGACGTCCGACTTCTGCCATAAGTTAAAGGCCTTCTAATACTTTGAAAAACCAAGGCTACCCTCAGCAAAGCAAACAAAGAAGGGCTTCGATAAAATCAGCCCTCGAATAATTTAAAGGCTTCGATAACATCAGCCTTTGAAAAAGCCTCAAGAGGTATTAAATTATCGTAACATAAACGGATTAAAAATGGGGTTCCGATCGATTGAACCCTCGAAAAACCCAATGGGTACAAAAACACATGCTAAGGCATAAAGAAATTTTCACAAAGTCTTTTAGCCAAAAAAAGGGAAAAATTATAACCGCCATACAGGCCGAATTGGCCCAACCTAATAAGAGCCTAAGGGACGATTTGGTAAGCCTAAAAGGTCAATACACGTAGAGTTTGAGACCTCGCTCTCACTCAATTCAAACCCAAGGGTTCGATTACTCCAAACCTAAACAAGTAATGGTTTGATCATGGCCCAGGGACGCATAATTACCCGGTATGAGCCCGTAAAGGTCTATGCCCAAAAGCTCGAACTTATTCGAACTCAACCCTGGCAGTTTCAAAGAAAACACTTGAGATAAAATCTCTAACACATAGTTAAAGAGGATGAAGTCATTGCAAAAATTTCACAAGGCAAGAAATATCGAAATTCTTATTTTATGTATGTTGAAAAAGATATATACAAGGGACCGATAACATGTCTTACAAAAAAAGAACGAGACAATAAGAATGGAAAATCCTATCTACGCCCAGGGCTGGTCTCTCCTTCGGGAGCAGCTTCCCCTTCGGGCCTAGCTTCATCATCGGACCCGGTCTGGCTACCTTGATCATCGTCATCAAGAGGAGACGAGGAACTTGGCATCGGACTCGAGTGCTTTTACTTGGGCTATCTACTCGGTAAGTTTGAAACCTCGAGCATGGTCTCTTCGAGGGTCTCCCTTCGGGATTGACACTTGGCCAAATCACTGACCCATTTCTCCCGGTTGGAGGCTTCCCTTAGTTCCATTTGAGCAGCCTCGACATCCTTTAGGTACACAGCAATGGTCTTGTCAGCTGTGGCCTTCGTCCTCTCGACCTCGGCCCTGGCTTCAGCTACCTCAGCCCCGATTATGGCAAGTTTGGCCTCGAGCTCATCGATCTTCTTGGCCTGGGCCAAATATTTCACTTTGACTCCCCGGAGCTGAGTCTCAGCCGATGCCAGGTTTGTTAGGGCAGCCTCTTTTTCACCAGCAAGCCGATCCATGTTTCCCTTCCACTGGTTGCAGTCGGCCTTAACTTGATCGACCTCCCCTCGAAGATGCCCAATCATAGCTAATTTTTGCTGCAGCTGAGACATTGAAGTGTTAGCCTCCACATTTGGGTCAACTAGATCTGCAAAACGATGGTTACCTGCTTGTCTAGCTCGGCCTCATTTTGACGAGCTTTGGCAAAATCTGCCCGAAGGTTCTTGAGCTCCTCCTCCTTTTGGCTGCAAAGGAGCCTCAGAGCCTTCTTTTTATCCGAGGATCTCTTGAGCTTGACCTCACATTGACTCAGCTCGGCCCTAAACTTGGCAATGGCCTACACAGAAAAAAGAGATGTCAGTTAATGCAGAAGGAGAAGAAAAAATTTGCAACAATAAGAGTTAGTGCTTACCCGAGAGAAGAGACGATGAGCCTCTTCAAAGAGGGTAGATGCGTCATTGAGGTCGGCGGCATTATCGACCCCAGTAAAACAATCTTGGAAAGTATCTTCTTCGAGGACCCTGATCGGGTCGGGCGTTCTGTTCAGCCTCGGGGTTCTCGGTACTTGCCCCCTTCGGTGTACTTGTTGAAGGCGGGGGAATAATCTCGATCTCAGGAGACGGGGGCCTTGTCAGCATTTTTCTTTGGGGTCTCCTTTTCACGAGGCAGGGTTCCCGGTTCAGAAGACTTGACGGCCTTAACTGGCTTCCTGGTTCGGGTCACCAACGTTGAGTCTTCGCCCTCTTCCTCTTCTTCGTCATTCAGTTGGTGGATTGAGTTATGTCTACTTGAATGAGTTTCCTCCTCTACCTTCGAGCAAGGGCTCTCTTATCCTGGGGGTCTTCGGGTTTCGAAGCCCTTTTCCTCTTGTTATCTTTCCCTAGGAACCGGGGACTCAGTCTCTTCCTCGAACGGGGCTGGCCTCATTTTGGAGGCATCTCCAATACCTACATGAATGAAGAACATGCGTGAGTAGGGTGACATATTCACTAAAGCATAAAAAAAGTTGGGCGAAGGACTTACCACGATGTTTGGCCTCCCATTTGCTCTTCAACAAATCACGCCATTTGCGCTCATTGTACGTGGAGGTCGCGGCTAATTTCCGTACCTAATCTTCGAGGTCATGGATTCCATGGGGAATCCAAGAAACCGCTGCAAAAAAAGGTAGAAACATCACACAATGCAAAAACAGAATATAAGAAGACATTGGGGGAAGGACTTCACTTGCGGTTGGGATTCCATTTCTCCGGGAACGACATTTTACCCTCGGGAATGACGTTCGAGGTCCTCATCCGCACGAACCGGCTCATCCAGCCCCGGTCCTTATCATCATCGTTGCTAGCAAAGAAGGCCTTGCTCGACCGGCGTTGGAGCTTGATCAGCCCCCGAAAAATCTGAGGCCGATACAGTCTAATGAGGTGGTTGAGGGTGAACTCTAGCCCCTCGGCCTTGGAAGAAAAGTACCGAAGCATATTAACTATACGCCAGAAAGAGGGATGGATGTGGCCGATGGTTACTTGGTATCTTTTGCAGAAGTCGATCACGACTGGATCGAGGGGAACCAATGTGAAGGGGTAAGTGTAAACACTTAGGAACCCCTCCGCGTGAGTGGTAATGCTCTCCTCGGGGTCGGGGATCTGTACCATGACCTCGTCCCCCCAACCACACTCTTTCTTCATGGCCTTAATATGTTTCTTTTCTATCAAGCAAACATATCTCGATACATGCTCGCATCGACCAGGAATAGCGGGGGTATTTTCAACTCTGAAGTCCTTCTTTATAATACAAGGGCCGGGAATGATCTCGTGAAGGGCTGACGCTTTATCACCAGCCGGCCGGGAAGAGGAGGATGATGCTTTCTCTTTTTGAGGAACGGTTTTAGAAGTCTTCGTCATTGATTCAAAATAAAGGTAGTGGAGATAGGCAGAGTTTTATATTTTCCGACACTAAGAGAACAAGGGTAACAAGTAATAAAAGGTGAAGAGAGGAAGATATGAAAGGAATTTAGAGGTGAAGTGAAGATTGAAGTAAAGTTTGTTCAAAATTGAACCTTGTATTTATAGGCAAGCGACGATGATTCGATGGCGCTAATGGTCGACCACCACTGGTCAAGCATTTAATGTTTTGGGGAAGCGAACCGACAGGACGTTTCGGTCACCTCGAGCGCCTACGTCATGGGAATGACATCATCGTCAAGGACTCCGGAGAAATCGAGGCTCAAGTCGTTTCTTATCATTTTAATCTAAGAAACAAGGGGACTATCTGTATACGGCCAAAGTCATATGACCCCGATTTTGTAGGTTCGAGAGGTCCCATCGAGTACAGGTTCAATATAGACCAAGCTCGAGCTCGAAGGCAGATCACGAGGCTCGAACATCTAAGTGCTCGAGGAACATCGAAGCCAAGTATGACCAACCCCGAGATGATGCCATTATGGATTTGTAATAGAAAGAGCATGATTCCCGCTACGTCCCCAAGATCATGGCGCAAATTTCAGAATAGATTTGTATGAGTTAGTACGAATCTGTACTAGGCGGTTATACAACTATCCCAATAAGATTCTTTACTGTTAATAGAAGTGTACCTTATTTAGGGTTCCCCTATTATATAAAGGGGACCCCAATCATATGTAAGGATCATCAATCATTGGCAAAGAATATACTCTCTTACTTTATTACCCATATTTCATCAGAATTATCTCTCAACTTCCTTATCTTTATTTTACTGTCCTTGTTCTTGTTGACCAACCTCGAGGCCATCATAGCTCGAGGTCGAGACTGGCTTAAACACTGGTTTGATTCAACTTACTTCTATCATTTATACTTCAAATTTCTTGGTTATTAATTAGTATTGAATTCACGTATCTTTAAAACCATAAACAAGTTTACTTGTTACTCGTATTTTCAAGGTAAATAATTTATTTTACAGAACTCAATACTTCTTTGGACATGCAGTGATCGATACATTAAAATATATATTAATAAAGAAAATAAATATAGAAAAATTAGGAATACGAAGCTCTCGGGGCGCATGATTACTAACGTGCGCACACCATGGGTAATAAGGCTCGGATTCCATCTTAGAAGGTGTTGATGATGCAAACGGTGGCCTCGCAAGGAGGTATTTATTTAGGAAGGAAAGGAAACACTATAAAAATAATTGTAATTGAGAAGGATTAGCATAATTGAATATAAGGTTAGCCAATTTAAGGATGTAATTGAAGAAGAAAAGGAAGTCTCCAATTCGCCAGTATCGACGGGATGGGTTCGAATTGTTTAATATCCAATGAGTAGTCGCGAACTCTCATAGGCAGAAGAGGTGGAGGCAGCAGAAGTATCGGTGAAATGACCATCGATTTGGGATAATTTCAATGTTACCAAAATTTCCAATGTCGGGTTTAAATTGGAGTATGTTCAATCGGAAGTACACAGGGAAACGAGTGTTTGTGCTAATGAGGTGGATGATATTAGCTTAGAGATAGATTATTGTAGTACTGCGATAGTTTGCTATGTGCTTGGAGCACTGATATGTGTGGCATTTAGCGACTTATTAGTATCTTTTTGCTATAGTTTTTCATCCGAATGTATAAATTTTATTCCCAATTCTAATGAAAATAGTTCAATTGCAGCTGTACTGGAAAGGAATCAAGGCATTGGAGGAAGCATGACACAGAAAGAAGAAAATCCTAAGCATTTCAGTGAAGAGGAGAAGGACAGAGGAAAGTGCGGTCCACAAAAAAGAAATTGTAGCCGCAAAAGTATTTTGTGGTCCGCAAAAGCAGAAATATGCTGCAAAAGATGAACTGAAACTTCAAGAACTTTAGGAAAAAGTGTGGTCCGCAGAAGAAAATTTGTGATTGCACTTCGATCTACAAAATAGTTCGCACTAATGAAATGAATTATTAGAGAATGAGCAGTTAGCTAATTCTGAAGCCTCCTCAAATGTGGTCCAAAGAACTAAAAAATACGGCTACAAAAGCTTATGTGCAGCCGAAATTCCTGAAGTGCGACCGCGGAACTCCACTCACTAATAGCACAAGCAAAGTCAACCTAGCATAGTCCGGACTGCAAAACTCAGTTAGCAGTTGCAAACCCTCCGATGGGCATTTTTGATAGAAATTTCATGAGTCCAATATATAGAACTTTATATCTTTTTAGGGCATCTTTTTACTATTGGAGCTGGAGTTAGTTACTTTTAGCTATTTTGAGCAAGTTTGAGCTACAATTGGAGAAGACCTTCTACTCTTTCTTTTATTTTAAGTTTTACTTTTCTTTAATTTTATCTTGTTTTTATCTTGGAAAAAGCCTCTCTACTCCGTCGGGGTAGGGGTAAGGTCTGCGTACACACTACCCTCCCCAGATCCCACTAGTGGGATTATACTGGGTTATTGTTGTAGTTGTTGTAATTTTATCTTGTTTTTGTCACGCCCCAAAATCCGAGGAGCGCGACCGACGCTCAACCGAGTAAACCCGACTGAGCAAGCCTGCTAGGTTGTCACGACCCTAGTTCACCAACTGTGAACATGTCATGACGGCACCTGGTCCCCATGACCAGGTAAGCCTAACACTTGCGGAAATGTAATAGTTGCGGAAAAATAGAGAAAATCAAATCAAATATCTAAAGGAAACTTTACTGAATACCGCATGGCAAGTACAACGCAACATCACAAGTCTAAAACAATTCCCAAAACCCGGAAACTCACAAATCACAAGCTAAGGGATACAAAAGAGGCTCTGACTCAAGAATATCTATACAAAGGAGAAATACTGAAATAGCTATACTTATTACAGAAAGCTGGAAAGGGACTCCTCGGTCTGCGGACGTAGCAGATATACCTCGAAGTCTCTACCGATACGCCTCCTTCCAAGGCTGACAGAACTGAGTGGGAGTACCTGTATCTGCACAACAAAAATGTACAGAAGAGTAGCATGAGCACACCACGGCGGTGCCCAGTAAGTATCAAGACTAACCTCGGTGGAGTAGTGACGAGGAACAGTCAAGGCACCTACCGGTCAATAAACAGTATAACCATAGGAATAATGGAAATGACATATAATTATGTAAAGACTGCATGAATGACCAAGAATGCTACAAATCACAATAAGGGAAAAATACAACAAGTAACAACGAGAATATAATAAATGAGGATAGGAAATGACGACAGAATCATAATCCAAATCCTAAGGTCACAACACAGAAATGGGAAAAACAAGTCAATAACTCATATCCTACAATGATGTTCACAAAGGTCTTATCCAACTCTTTCCACAATTTCACCAAGTCTCGGACAAACCACAACTCGCGAAGACCCAGCATCTGAAATCTAACAATTGGCATCCTATGCCCCATCAATCTCATGGTCATACCGACAACTAACTGGCTAACTAGGGCCACTCTCACAAATATAATGGATAAACGAGGGCGTACCTCCACCCTTAGCAAAATCAGGAGGAATTCACCTCTAATAGGGGTGTTCAGCTACGTGTATGCTTGTGCAAATGTTTCTAACAAAATTCTACCAGCTAGTAAACATGAAAAGGAGAACGGACCGCACGTGCGATGTTTCCCCACAACTTCCAAGCGATAAAGCTCATACCGGTAAGCAACCCACAATCACATTATTAAACAAATAGGAATGCCTCCACCGGCCGTCACAATTCTATACAATCATCCCCTGACATAGCCCACCTTATTTCGCCACGTGTGCAATTAATAACATAATAAGCACCGCCTTATTTTGCCACACGTGCATCACAATATTCCCACCTTATTCCGCCACATGCGCAACCCACATATAAGCATATAACATATCCCGCCTTATTACGCCGCATGTGCAAAACATCAATAACAACAATAACACGACAAAGACCTCGTGCAACCCTTCAACAACAACCGCACGGCAGAAACCTCGTGCATCACAATACCAACCACCGCACGGCAGAAACCTCGTGCATCACAATATCAACAACCGCACGGCAGAAACCTCGTGCATCACGATATCAACAACCAAATGACAATATATACAGGAACAAAGCAAGAGAATCAACTCAGGTATTCCGTTTACCAAAAGACGGTACAACTAACTCAAGGAATAACTGTAACAGGGAAATACTAAGCGCAATAAGAACAACTCAACAAGGGAGAAATGATACGAAACAATGATTCCATAATACTCAGTTCTACAACAAGGAAGTTAACATGGATCAAATAATTACAATTAAGGAAGTATCGACTAAACATAGGATATCCAACTTCTTTCCAATTAAGACCAATTAATTACACGAGAGATAGAAATAATGCTTTCCAGATAAAGACAAGCAGTTAGGAATGATAATATGACTATAGAAGGGTAAATGTCTACAGTTAAACAAGTAAAAGTCAATTAGGCAACAAGAATAACCAAAAAGGGCAGATAAATTCCAAGTAAGTCGTGTAGAGGTGGAACTAATAACAGGGAACTCAATCGTATCCAGAACAACTTCATATTCGGTGATTACAAGTACCTAAGAGCCTAAAAGGGCAATTTTCCACAAATAAATCCGATCACGTACTCGCCACCTCGCGTACAAGGAATACAATCAACAAAGAAGACTCAAATCCTAAGGGGAAGTCCCCCACACAAGGTTAGGCAAGATACTTACCTCGAACCGGTTAAAATCAACTAGCAACTACGTTCTTGCCACGAGTACTCGACTCCAAATGGCCCAAATCTATTCAATTAAATCACACATTGTAAATAACATCTCAAGCAACTGATTCTACTATTTAATTCAAAGCTAAAGCGCAAAATTAGGCAAAATAACCAAAACGCCCCTCAGGCCAACGTGGTCAAAACCCGAGGTTCGAACCAAAACCCGGTTACTCACACAAACCCAAATATATGATTTGTTTTGAAATCGGGCCTCAAATTGAGGTCCAAATCCCCAATTTTAGAAAAACCTAGGTTCTACCCAAAACCCCCAATTTCACCCATGAAATTCATTGATTTTAAGTGGGAAACATGTTAAATGATGTAAATGACTGAAAGAATTAAGTAAAAATCGACTTACAAATGATTTGGAATGAAGCTTGTTCTTGAAAAATCGCCTAAGGGGTTTGGGTTTTGAAAGAATGGTGAAAAATGATAAAAATTCGACTAAGTATAAAATTTGCTGGGCCTCAGATGTGGGAAATGCGAACATGGGTTTGCATTTGCGAACCCTGCAGGTATGGGAATTGCGAAGGAGAAGTTCGCATTTGCTAACTCTGCCAGGAATTAAGGACTTCGCA
>NC_031995.1:86875495-86878106 GCF_001879085.1 Nicotiana attenuata | reverse complement strand
GCTCCTGCGATGCTAAGGCCGCTCTGTGGCGCCGCTTCTGCGGTTCCCAAGCCGCAGAAGCGAAAGTACCAGAGGGAAAAACTTCAGCTGCTGCAACACTTCTCAAATTTTGCCGTGAACCACCCGAAATCATCCCGAGGCCCCCGGGGCCTCAACCAAAAGTACCAATAACACCTAATACCTCATTCAAACTTGTACCAATCCTTAAAACACCTAAAACAACACCGGAAGTCCGATTAAATCAAAGATTCAAGCCTAAGAACTTCAAATTCCAACAAAACACACTTTCGATCAAAAACCTACCAAACCTCGCCCGAATGACCTGAAATTTTGCACACACATCCCAAATGACATGACGGAGCTACTGCAACTTCCGGAATTCCAATCCGACCCTCGGATCAGAAACTCACTATCGGACCGGAAACTTCAAAAATTCAAACTTTGGCATTTCAAGCCTAAATGAGCTACGAGCCTCCAAAATACATTCCGAACACGCTCCCAACCCCGAAATCACCTAACGGAGCTAACGGAACCATCGGATTTCCATTCCGAGGTCGTCTTCACACTGTTCTGATTACGGACCATTTTTCAACTCTTAAGCTCTCATTTAGGGACTAAGTGTCCCAAAACACTCTGAATCCCAACACCGAATGTCCCGGCAAACCAAAATAGCAGAATAAACTTAGGGGAAGCAGTTTAATAGGGGATCGAGGCGTGAATTCTAAAAACGACCGGTCGGGTCGTTACATCCTCCCACACTTAAACATTCGTTCGTCCTCGAACGAGCATAGAGAACATACCTGAAGTCTTCACGTCACTGAGTGCGCACTTCCAACATACACCCGCGGGTGATCCCACGTCACCCCAATCCACTTAAGCCTGACGACACCATCTCAACTGAAATTTAACCTTTCTAACAATACCAATAGGCCTTCAAGCCAGAATTCTCACCTTCCATCCGTTCCCAAAAGACCCGATCCTAAATCCATATCCGGTATCAGTCTCAACCAGTTATTTCAATACAAGCCAACACACACAGGGTACAACCACGCAACATGACACATCACCCATAGGCCCACAATACCATTTCTGATAGCAATACTTGCCTGAGATCAAATCCGTACCGGCCATAAGCCTCATATTCAACAGGAACTCTTTTCAAACCTCCACAAAACTGACGATGATACAATAACCACGAAAACCGCATAACAAAACACCCGAATAACCAAATCTCAGCCAACACCAACGGGTACACACCCCACAAGCTAAAACTCAAGAAGCATAGAATGGAAATGACTGAATATGAGAAAGGAAACACATAAGGAACTAACAAACAAATCAAACTAGTACAGATTCTTCTAAAACACAAATCGACAAAACATCTAACAAGAAAGAATGAAAGCATATAAAAGACTCACAATGATCTTATACTGATATAACTTCTCACCGCAGTACACCACCCGGTCTCAACATATCAAATCACCTGAAATCACGAGGGTCCCGCCCTCATTACTGAATCACAAGTAGGGCACACATCAACCCATCTAGAGACTCTCACTAGATCAATTCCGTCTATAATTACAACACAGGCTGGCTCCCACACCGGTGGAGCATAGAAATCATAGCTCGTAACCAAGAATACTCGGAGATCACATCAAACCTACCGAAACAGACAACATGAATTTACTACTAGCCTCATAACTCTCGACAACAGCTAGGAACGGACGATAGACACGGCTATCACTCATAGAACCTCCCAACAGAATAATCACGTAGACAGAGTACAATCATGAAACGCACTCATAAATGGAACAACAAATAAGGGAACTCACCCCGATAAGCAGAACTGTGGTGAACTACAGATAGTGCCCCTCTATAACAAACCGAATCCGTACCTGAATGACATTCAACTGGCGCACCGGCCTCAAGCCTACTATATGAAACACATCAACGAACTGGGCCTCCCCCTCTTGGGCGCCCTCTACCTGCCCGAATACCTCGCTGGGACACACCGGTCCGAAGTCTGGACAATCTCTCATCATGTGGCTAGTATCTACACACTCAAAACACCCTCTCTGCTGACGAGGCGGTGGGAACTGTGCGATGCGGGTACTCCGAGACCTATGAGCACCTGATTCACCATGCAAAGCTTGAAGCGCGAACTGAACTGGCTGACCCGCAAAACCTCTACCATGACGCACCCTGCCTCCAAAATAAGGACCAGTGTATCTCACTGGCCTACGAGGCCTCCTCGCCTCCTCAAGCTCTCTCTCCTGATCTCGGCTGCTCTCTCCCTCATGACCCTGCCTGCCCTCTCTCTCTTTAGCATGCATACCCTCTATCCTCCTAGAAATATTCACCACCTGCTGATATGGAATATCCATCTCCAGCTCACGGGCCATGCTGGACCTGATGCTAGGAATGAGCCCCTCAATGAACCGACGTACCTTCTCGCGAACAGTAGAAACCAAGGCTGAGGCGTGTCTAGCCAAACTGGTGTAACGGACAGCATACTCCGAGACGGTCATAGCACCCTAGCGCAAATGCTCAAACTCCGCGCGCCATGCATCCCTGAGGCTCTGAGGAACAAACTCTCTCAGAAACATATCTG
>NC_031995.1:86856560-86875395 GCF_001879085.1 Nicotiana attenuata | reverse complement strand
ATGATGATATGGATTGCTGTGTCAGTTCTCGAGGAGGAGGGGGAGGAAGGCCCTTCCATACAGGCTATAAGCAGAGGAGCACGCCTCAACAATTGGACCGTCCGAACCACCAGAGCCCGGAAGGGTTCGGGGTAGCAAGGCTGAACAAGCATCATGCACTATTCTATTCTATTAGTTTACTTTCCTTTCGCATTTTTTTTTTGCAAGAAAGAGCTCCAATGTTCAAAACATTTATGGAATTCATCAAAGCATTTCAATTTTCTTATAAATCTTACTCTTATTATTTTCTCTCATTACTTTTCTTATACAGCATTACTATTACTTATCTTGATGAACTAACGACTGTGACATACAACGAGACAACGCAACAAACGGACATAGATTCAGAGGAAGATGATATACCGGAAGAGATTGTTAAGGAAGTTGAGAATTTTGAAAATAGGCCTAAGTCCAACCTGGACGAGACTGAGATTGTTAACCTCGGGAAATGCAGAAAATGTCAACGAAACTCACATCAGTGTTCATTTGTCACCATCAGAGAAGCAAGAGTATACAAAGTTTCTAAGAGAATATGAGGATATATTTGCCTGGTCGTACGACGACATGACTGGTCTGAGTACATCTATTGTGGCTCACAAACTGCCGACTGATCCAGCCTGTCCGCCAGTAAAACAGAAGCTCAGAAAATCCAAGCCAGATATGAGTTTGAAAATCAAGGAAGAGGTCACTAAGCAGGTCAAAGCTAAGGTTCTCAGGGTAGTGGAGTATCCAACGTGGTTAGCCAACATCGTGCCGGTGCCAAAGAAAGACGGGAAGGTTAGAGTCTGTGTCGACTACCGGGATCTCAACCGGGCCAGTCCAAAGAACGACTTCCCCTTGCCAAATATACACATCCTGATTGACAACTGCGCCAAGCATGAGCTGCAGTCATTTGTTGATTGTTTTGCCGGGTATCATCAGATCTGGATGGATGAAGAAGATGCTGAGAAAACGGCCTTCATTACGCCGTGGGGGATGTATTGCTACGAGATGATGCTGTTTGGGTTAAAGAATGTGGGGGCCACCTACATGAGGGCCATGACTACCATTTTCCATGATATGACACACAAGGAGATCAAAGTATATGTGGATGATGTCATCATCAAGTCCAAAAAAGCCACCGATCACATGGAAGATCTGAGGAAGTTTTTCAACAGACTAAGAAGATACAACTTGAAACTGAATCCCGCACAATGTGCATTCGGGGTGCCAGCTGGAAAATTGCTTGGGTTTATTGTGAGTCGCCCGGGAATAGAATTGGATCCATCAAAGGTCAAAGCTATTCAAGAATTGCCACCGCCAACGAACAAAAAGGACGTAATGAGTTTCTTGGGGAGACTTAACTACATCAGCCGGTTTATAGCACAATCTACCGTTATCTGTGTGTCGATCTTCAAGATGTTGAAAAAGGACGCCGCTACCAAATGGACCAATGATTGCCAAAAGGCTTTCGACAGAATCAAGGAGTACTTGTCAACACCGCTAGTTTTGGTCCCGCCCGAGCCAAGTAGACCCCTATTACTCTACCTTGCGGTATTGGATGGAGCGTTCGGTTGTGTTCTGGGGCAGCATGATGAAACGGGGAGAAAAGAGCAGGCCATCTACTATCTCAGCAAGAAGTTCACTCCTTACGAGGCCCGGTATTCTCTGTTGGAACGCACCTGCTGTGCTTTGACTTGGGTAGCTCAGAAGCTAAGGCACTATTTCTGTGCCTATACTACGTATCTCATATCAAGGATGGATCCATTAAAGTACATCTTTCAGAAGCCCATGCCCACTGGCAAGCTAGCCAAGTGGCAACCTACTGTGTGAATTCGACATTGTCTACGTGACCCAGAAAGCAGTCAAGGGATAGGCACTAGCGGATCACCTTGCAGAAAATCCTGTGGATGGAGAATACGAACCCCTGAAAACATATTTTCCCGATGAAGAGGTATCATTCATAGGAGAAGACATTGCTGAAGCCTATGACGATTGGAGAATGTTTTTGACGGAGCAGCAAATTTCAAAGGAGTTGGCATAGGAGCAGTCCTAGTATCAGAAACTGGCGAGCATTATCCGGTATCTGCCAAACTCAGATTCCCGTGCACCAACAACATGGCCGAATACGAAGCCTGAATCTTGGGACTCAAGATGGCCATTGACATGAACATTCAAGAGCTGCTAGTAATCGGGGATTCAGACCTGCTCATACATCAGGTTCGAAGAGAATGGGCGACCAAGAATTCCAAGATACTCCCTTATCTGCACCATGTGCAGGAATTGAGAAAGAGGTTCATGAAGATAGAGTTCCAGCATGTTCCAAGAATCCGGAATGAGTTCACCGATGCATTGGCCACCTTATCATCAATGATACAACATCCAGAGACGAACTTCATCGATCCTATTCCGGTGAAGATCCATGATCAGCCATCTTACTGTGCTCATGTCGAAGAGGAAGCAGATGGAAAGCCTTGGTTTCATGACATCAAGGAATATTTGGCAAAAGGAGAATACCAGAACTTGCAAATGCTACTCAAAAGCGCACACTTCGAAGGTTGTCCAACAATTTCTTTCACAGTGGAGGAATCCTGTATAGGAGGACTCCAGATCTGGGATTACTAAAGTGTGTCGACGCAAGGGAAGCGTCCAAACTTCTAGAGGAAATTCATGCCGGGACCTGTGGTCCTGATATGAACGGTTTTGTCTTAGCAAAGAAGATCCTCCGTGTTGGTTACTTTTGGATGACAATGGAAACAGACTGCATCCAGTATGTCCGGAAATGCCACCGTTGTCAGATACATGCGGACATGATAAAGGTACCTCTAAATGAGCTTAATGCAACAAGCTCACCATGGTCGTTCACCACGTGGGGAATGGATGTTATCGGACCAATTGAACCTGCCGCTTCCAACGGGCACAAATTCATCCTAGTGGAAATTGATTATTTCACCAAATGGGTTGAAGCAGCATCTTACAAAGCAGTGACTAAGAAGTAGTTAAAGACTTTGTCCGCGACCGCATTGTTTGCCGATTCGAAATTCCAGAATCAATCATCACTGATAATGGTTCCAACCTCAATAGTGACTTAATGAAAGCTATGTGTAAGACCTTCAAGATCATACACAAGAATTCCACAGCCTACTGACCTCAGATGAATGGAGCCGTAGAAGCCGCCAACAAGAATATCAAGAAGATACTAAGGAAGATGATAGAGAAGCATAAGCAATGGCACGAAAAACTATCGTTCGCTCTGTTGGGGTATCGCACCACAGTCCGAACATCAACTGGGGCGACCCCCTACATGCTGGTATATGGTATAGAAGCCGTCATTCCTGCCGAAGTAGAAATTCCTTCCTTAAGGATCATACAAGAAGCTGAGCTCGACGACGCAGAATGGGTAAAAAGTCGCTACGAGCAACTGGCTCTTATAGATGGTAAAAGAATGAATGCAGTTTGCCACGGTCAGCTTTATCAGAACAGAATGTCCAGAGCCTTCAACAAGAGAGTCAAACCAAGACAGTTCACACCGGGGCAGCTGGTACTAAAGAAAATTTTCCCGCATCAAGATGAAGCCAAAGGGAAGTTCTCTCCCAACTGGAAGGGTCCATACATGGTTCACCGGGTTCTGACAGGAGGAGCCCTTATACTTGCAGAAATGGACGGAGAAGTTCGGACAAAACCGATAAATTCAGATGCAGTTAAGCGATACTATGTGTAACCATTTATGATTTCCTTATGTAATTTGAACTACGTCTGACCTGATTCCCGTTTAAGAGGGGATACATAGGCAGCCTTATGGGTTCAGTCACAATTCAATAAAATTTTCATTTTCCCCCGCGATTGGAAACTGGGGCAGATTTTGAGGAGGACCCTCAAAATTCCGAAGTAACTTCAGCCGATCATCGCAAGCAGCCGTCAGAAGTATCAATCCAGCAAACTGGGGCAGAATTTTGAGGGGGACCCTCAAAATCCCGAAGCAAAAGAAATAGCAATGTCTTGGACCGCGTCTCAATCGTTGGTTCATCTAAAGAAAACTATTCTTAATTATGTATTTATGCTATATTTCTACTAAATCATGCATGTCTATCACCAAAAGTGCTCTGTTTAGCAACGCTACCCCAAGGATACACACAGTATCACCAAATCAGAGCCGAGCCGGTCAAGCAAAGTCAGCGGGGACACGGAACTAACCTTTCCCCTTTACAAAACTCACGATTTTTTCTTTGGATGCAGGCACCCAAGTCGCAAAGTTATATATTATACACTCATACTGTTTAGGAATACAACTCTCGGAATTATCACTCCTATCCACGGTCGCTATCCGCATACAATATCCCCAGCAGCCGCAATATCACAATCGGTTACCAGCTATCAGCTAAGAATTTATATCATAATTCGCCTTTTATCTCTTGCATAAGGCTACTATTTTGCCTTCCGAGACTAAGCTCTGTCTCCATCTGCATTTCCTGCATTGCATAAGGCTACCATTCTGCCTTCCGAGACTAAGCTCTGTCTCCATCTGCATTTCCTTCATTGCATAAGGCTACCATTCTGACTTCCGAGACTAAGCTCTATCTCCATCTGCATTTCCTGCATTGCATAAGGCTACCATTCTGCCTTCCAAGACTAAGCTCTGTCTCCATCTGCATTTCATGCATTGCATAAGGCTACCATTATGCCTTCCGAGGTTAAGCTCTACCTCCATCTGCATTTCTTGCATTGCATAAGGCTATCATTCTGCCTTCCGAGACTAAGCTCTATCTCCATCTGCATTCTCTGCATTGCATAAGGCTACCATTCTACCTTTCGAGGTTAAGCTCTACCTCCATCTGCGTTTCTGCATTGCATAAGGCTACCGTTCTGTCTTCCGAGACTAAGCCCTGTCTCCATCTTACATGGCTGAAAGATCGCCACCTTTATTTATGCCTCGCATTGGCTGAAAGATCGCCGCCCTTATTTACATCCTGCATGGTTGAAAGATCGCCACCTTTATTTATGTCTTGCATCGGCTGAAATATTGCCACTTTCATCTACATTTTGCATGGCTGAAAGATCCCCACCTTCATTTATGTCTTGCATCGGCTGAAATATCGCCACTTTCATCTACATTTTGCATGGCTGAAAAATCGCCACTTTTTTTGCATCGGCTGAAATATCGCCACCCTTATTTCTGTCTTGCATGGCTAAAAGATCACCACTTTCATTTTGCATTGACTGAAATATCACCACTTTATATACGCTCTCATGGGCTGAAAGATCGCCACCTATTGCATTGCATGGGCTGAAAGATCGCCAAACTGTCCAAGGGCGTCATTGTTCGGAGGTACCATCTTCATAGCCCGAGAACGCCATGCCATGGCCTGAGGACCCCCCTTTTATCTCTTGCATATCATTGTTCAAAGGCATGATAGCTCAGAGGCATCATTCTCATAGCCCGAGAGCATCATTTCATGGCCTGCGAATTCTTTATCATACGCTTCATGGCCCAGGACGTCATGGTCTGAGGACGTCATCCTAATCGTCCAAAGACATCATTCATGGTCCGACGGGAACCTGCATCATGTTTAAATTTTCGCACAATATACACTTGTATTGCTTATTTGCAGGTAAACTGACTAGCAACTTCCGTCTCAGCAGGAGCGATCCCGCTCCAGTTCCCACAGCCCTATTAGGCTTTAACCATCACAAACCTGAATATCGCGTCCGTTCTTCAAAGATCTCCATCGGCATATCCCACCGACGGATCCTGAACTACATGTGTCCTTATTCCTGTAAGACCAGGGATATGTAGGCAGCTCAGGAACCGGAGCACGGTCAACCTCTTCAAACCATTTCACTCGGTCAAAATTGGCCATCATATCTTTACCCGACAACTCTTTCATCATTCCCGGGTAAAGAGGGGCAGCTGTTGATACCCAATTTTTCCCTGTATATTTTTATATGCAAAATACCTTTCAAAAAAGCATATGTATGCATATCTAAGTATGCCCAAGTGTTTTAGAATTTTTTCCCAATTTTTAAAGATTTTTAAATCAATTTATTGCCCTATTTTAGCAGTACAAAAGCCAATAATTTATTCCCAAAATTATCATATTGGTGAATAACTTATTTTATCTCATATTTATACCAAAATATAGCTAGGGTAATTTTTATGCATTTTTACAAATTTATTTGGTATTTTAAAAGTCAAATTGCATATAATTGCAATTTTAGCCTATTTGGAGAATTAATAGCATTTTTATAATTATGAAATTGGTTTCCAATATTTTTAAATTAATATTTATATATTATTAACTGATCCAGTACATTTAATTTGCTTTCAAAATCATTTTTACTATTTTTATAAAAAAAAGGGGGAAAACTAGCTATTTAAAATTTGGCCTCTTTTCGTCTCAATTGCAGCCCCATTACATTTCGATTATAGCCACATTGACCCCCCCCCCCCCTAATTGACCCAATTTTGAATCCCAACCGGGCCAGCCCAATTCCATACCCTTAACCCATTTAACTACCCGACCCAAGCCTCTTTTAATCCAGGCCGTTGATCAATCTGATCAACGGCCACGATCTCCCCTTACAATTTTAATTCATCCAAACCCCCAACCATAACTCATTTCACTCAATCAGCCGCCCCTGAATTCCTTTCCTCTCTCAAACTCTCTCAAACTCTCTCGAAGGTTCTCGAAACCCTAGCCTCTCTCACTATCTTCAACCTCAATCCCACCGGAATCCATGACTTCTCAAGCCATGGATGGCCTATACTCACCTCCCTCCATTCTTAAACGCGTGGTGTTCGAAGTTTCGAGGTCTGACCTCGATGGTGTCCGCTCATATCTTCATCGATTCAAGGTTATATGGCTTCTCCAGCCTAGCTCCGGCGTATCCAAAGCACTTCGAGCCTGGTTCTGACTTAGCCGACTTAGATTGGACCTTTTCCAAGCCTTTCTCATTCTAGGGTTCCTCTGAAACCCTAGCTATTCAAGGTTTTCTCTGTTTGTTTTCTTAAATTTGTTCTATGCATGTGCTCTACTTGAGTTCTTAAACGTTTTCAACAATTTTTTTTCTTTCGAAAATTACTTCTCTTCGATTTAGGATTTCTGAAGAACTCAAAATGTTTTCTCCGACTGTTCTTTTCCCTTTTCTTTGTGTATATTTTTCACGCATGTGTTTCTACTATATATGTTCTTTTGTGCCTTGTCTTTCTACTGTGTTTCTACACCATGCTTACATGTTCGTCCTACTGTATTTTTCCTATATGTCTTGTTGATATACTTTTCTGGTATTTTGTGTTCTCCTACTGTATGTATCTCCTACTAAGTTCTTTGTTTGCCTTTTTTACTGGACCATGTTTGAGTTCTCTTTAAACATGTTTCGTCTACTGTTTTCTTAAGGGTTATACTACCTCTTCTCTCTTCTGAACTTGTTTAAGTCCCTGGTTTTTCATAAACATGTTCTTTCTACCCTCACTATGCTCCAAATCAGTTTCTTCACTTTGTGGTTTCAAACTTGCTATTGTTTCTGTGGTTTTCTCATAAGTCTCTGAAAGAGACCTCTGAGCCTGTTTCAATTATTTGTCTCCTCGTCTCTGTATCTGATTCGAGTTGGAAACCCTAGGATTTGGGGTTTTGGCGAGTTTTGATCTTGTGTTTGTACTAGGGTTATATTTTGGGAACCCTAGACTCTCTCAGACTCATTCTGAGTCTATAAACTGAGCTTGGACTTTTTTGTTTATGACTCTGAACTTGTCTATGCTAGACTCTTCTATTGATTGGTATGATAGTTATTCGTGCTTGAGTGAAAAGGTTTTCCAACTTATGATTGATTCAGAATCCTTTTCTTTAGGTTTGATTGATTGTTACTGATTTTTCCTTATGTAAAACCTTTCTCCACCTTTTCTGACTGGATTCATCCATACCAAATTCAAACCTTGGGATTTACTGGCTGTTTAATTGATTTCCTTTCCTTATTTGCACAAACCGTGTGCTGTCAAGACTTTTCCTTAAATATACCTCTATGTATTTACCCCTCTTATACTGCTTTGAAAAGGTGTTTGATTGGTCCCTTTCCTTAATTATTTTTACCCGTTTGAAATTAGAATCCCTTAATTAAAGGGAAACCTTGTGAAATTGATTTCCAAACTATTTTCTTACCTATTTCTTCTTGCTTTCTACACTATAAATACATGGCCTTCTTTAACACATAAAAGGACAGAGAGAGAACACAATCAAAACAACTCTCAATTCAATACCTTCACACACCTTGAATTCGACACTTTTCAGACACTTTCAATTACACAGCTTTTCAATTTAATACTTTACACCAATCAAGTAGCATAGTTTTCTAATCATAGCATCCTGACTATTTACTTGCAATTTGGCTTTACAAGACTACTGCTTTCTTTCTCTTGTTTCCCTGAAACTGGTATGTTCTAATTTAGTTTGCAGCCTCATCCCAATGTGTTTATTTTTCAGCTTCTACAATCCTGTCTACTTTGTTGTCTATGCTCAGTGTTAAATATGTATGTTGTTCTCTTTGCATATATTTCTGCTGTGAATCCATATACCCCTATTCCCCTCTATGTGTTTGAGTTAAAGTTCAGAACATGGAAACATCCAAATTGCTGCTCATGTCTGGACTAGATCCTTTAAGGGATCCTAACTCCCAAACAATGTGTCTAAACATGCTGGTCGGGGTGTGCCAGCACCTCTAATTGCTGGGTATGACCACCAGCCTGTCTTGGCTTTCCCCAGAATCCCTCTATTGCACTCACACTCTCTCCTAGTTTCTAAGTTCTGCCCCCCTCCTATGAGCCTTGCTTTGGGATCTTGAGTTCCCTCTGAACTTGCACATTTGAGGGCTGGCCCTTCCACACTGCACTATAATTCAGTTCTGCAATGTATTTGGGTGTAAGCACTGCCCAGAGTCTACTTGAGACTCTTAGAGAACTCTGATACATCCCAAATAAGAGAAACGCTTTGGAAATCTGATCTTTGGGGTTGGTTTACTTCATGCTTTAGACAGAAGACTGAATGAGGCTCTCCTTGATTGGAATTTTTCTAGTTTTTCTGATGTAATTTTACTTCTTTTTTTTCTTATTCAATTCTGGGCTGTAATAATCTTGTAATAACTATTGGGGCTTTTAGTCAAAAGCGGAGGGTACATCATGCATGCAAAAAGGGGTAGATATCATGTTCATAGGAACTTAATACACTTCTGCAATCATGTCCTGCTTTCAGTTCTACATTTCATATAGAAATCCTGTTTATAGGTTCTGCATTTTCATATAGAAACCATGCCTATAAGTTCCTACACTTCTCCATTTTATAAGAACCATGTCTATAGCTTTCTGCATTTTCATATAGAAACAATGCCTATAAATTTCTACACTTCTGCATTTTATAAGAACCATGTCTATAGCTTTCTGCATTTCATATAGAAACCATGTCTGCAGGTTTCCGCATTTCTGCATATCACATAGATAACATGGCTATAGGACTTCCTGAATTCTGCATATGCATCTATCACTAGGCAAACGTATTTATAGGTTTGAATAACAAACAGCATTCTAGACACCATGCCTATAGGACTTCTGCACTTTTATTTCGACTGTAAACGTTTTAAAATCATTTAGCATCTAGAAAGCATGCCTTTAGGAGCTATCAACTAAGTCCGAATCGTCTATTTTGCCTATAAGTCTAAAATCAGTAAATAGCATTGCTTAATATCCACAAAACTTATGCTTTTGTAACCAACAAGTCTTCTTCTTTAAAAATTAGTACACTCCTGCATTGTTAGATATCATGCCTTTAGGTTTCACCTAGGCAAGCCATAAGGTGAATTAGTTAATGGAATCAGACTTCGTTAAATTCCAACCAGCAGGCAGGTCTGATTCGGGTTTCTTATCTGAAATATGTAATAAATCAGTCTGCCTCGCGTTTCCTTTACGTTTAATTAAGACCATAACCAGTATGTGCAAGACATGCTAAACAATATGTCTTTAAGTTGAGGAGGCCTGTTTGAGCCTTTTAATTGTTATGTGTTTCCCCATATATGCTCTACGTGTTTTGATTGTCGCCTTAGAATTTTATCCTTCTAAACCACAAAAGCCAAATCTCCCTTCCCTTTAGGACTAGTAGTCCCAAATGCCTCCGGGGGTGATAGGATTTGGGGAGGGTTAATAGCATGCAATAAGTAAAACGAGACCATTCCGCGTTTAATACCTTAACGGGGTGGGAAAGGGTAGATATGGATATGATGACCACGCGATAACATCACGTGTATAAATGGTTACCGGGTGTTGTGTGGGGTGATCCATATTATGTATAAACCTAGGACCCCTCCCTTATTTGTTTACTTTATTTCAGAATTTCAACCGCTTTTCTAAGACTTCAGCTTTTAATTACTTTTAATTTGTAACAACTATGTGAAAATTTCCCCTTTTTACTCGTTTATTCAAAATCTCTAAAACTGCTTCTTCCCTCGAATTTCAACTTTTCCAACTTCGTTTAACTGTAATCATTCACAACAATTATGTGAAAACCCCTTCATATTTGTAACTCTTATTTGTCTATTTGTTGTTTGCACTTAAAGTCACGATTATAGTATGGCCGGGAACCACACTAGTGGATCCCGAGGGGTGCCTAACACCTTCCCCTCGGGATAATTTCAAGCCCTTATCCAATCTCTGGTTTTCTAAATCAAAGTTATTCTTAGTGTCCTAATACACTTAATTATTAGGTGGCGACTCTTCAATCCAAACCCAATTCCCAAAAGGAAACGAGTTGTCCGCCCAAATGTCATAAACCCGATTTCGCGAGAAAAAGGAGGTATCGACAAACGGGGAGTATTTATGGACCTTTGAAAGGTCATTAACCTAGTTTAGTGCGATCAAATCCAGCTTGAAGTCCGCGGAGGTGTTTAAATGTGAATATGGGCTTTATATCAGGCCAGATGTGTTCATTTCAGTAAGGCGCTCCTTGTGGAAGAGCAGTTAGAGTGTTTATTCATCGTCAGTTATTTCAAGTAATGATATATTGCGCCGTGTGAGTTGTGAGACGGCTTGGTGAACTACTTATGTGTTGAGGTTTCGCGTAGAGACAATGTTATATGAGCTAAATGGCTCTTGAGATGCAGATCGTATATCGCACCTCAGTTGTGCTTGAGTTTTGTAGCCTATGGCACTATATGTCTCCCCAGGGGTGGTATTATGCACTTAGCGTGCTTTTGACCGATATTCGGTATCTTGTTGTAATGAGAAATTCAGCTCGATGTGTGTCTCCTTATGTGAGTTTTCTGTGCGGATCGGGTTGTACGCCGCAACAGTGTGATGATAATTACAATCCCTTATATTCTATTCTATATGTTTTGTCTCTCCATTTTCCGAGGAAAGTTCATGTTAGTTGAGTGATTTGAGTAGTCCCTTCCAGAGTTCATTTTCCTTATGTATCGCGTTCGAATTGGTAGCCTATTGGCACGTTGGGGCATCATATGAGACTTTTGACCATATCCAGGGTGGCTTATTGCCTAAGTAGTTAGTACTGGGTGAGACAAGATCATTGGACTTAGGATCAGTGCAATCTGAATATGTGAAGTATATTAAAGAGTAAAGGCCATTATTTGGTTCAGAAAGATGTGATGGTTCTTGGCAGGGTATAGACCTTATGAATCGTTGATTCGGCAGTTGGTTATGAATTCCTACAAATCTCTTCTGTCATGGCGGTATTGTAAGAATTAGAGCAAGACCTATGTAGGTCATGAGGTGCAATGGGGGCATCGGATTCATGGAATTTCGATTTATTCAATTAGAAATTGTTATTAGGGTCCTGTGAGTAAAGTGGAGCAGGTTGTAAATTCAGCTAAGGTATGCAGTCATGTTTTGGTGCTGCGTGTAGTTATTGATATGGTGAGCGCATGTTAGAACAAGTCTGGCAGAGAATTTCGGGTGTTGGAATTGGGCTCTAAGGCTTATTTTCTTAAGTAAAAAGGGATATCTTCAGATTGATCGAGCTAGGGTGCTCAGCTGAGTTGTGGTAGCACGAGTAGGTGCTCGAGGTGTTAAACAGCAATTCCAGACAACCCCAGCACAGTTCCTAGCACGTTCGAGGACGAACGTATGTTTAAGTGGGAGAGGATGTATCGACCCGACCGGTCGTTTTGATCTCTGGCGTGTCGTCCAGCAGTTTGAGGCCATGGGCAGCCTCATTTCAGGTACTATGACTTGCACGCGTGATTGGAATTGAATTTCGCGAAGTTCAGAGTCGATTTGGGAAGAGAATTCTCATTTCGGAAGCTTTAAGTTGAAAGAATTGACTAAGATTGAATTATTTTTAGTAAACGACCTCGGAATCGGTATTCGAAGGTTCCAATAGGTTCGTATGATGATTTCGGACTTGGGCGTATGCCCGGATCGGGTTTTGGATGACCCGGGAGCATTTTGGTGCCAATTGTGGAAGTTAACATTTTGGAAGAAATTTCATAAGTTTGGGTTGAAGTATATTTCAGCGTTATTGATATCCGTTTGGGATTTCAAGTCTGGAGTAGCTCCGTATGGTGATTCTAGAGTTGGGAGCGATCGGAAGTGAATTCGGATGTCCGAGGAGAATTTTGGAGCCATTTGGCTAAGGATAGAAATTTGAAGGTTTTTTAGAGGTTTGACCGGAGGTGGACTTTTTGATATCTGGGTCGGAATGCGATTCCGAAAGTCGGAGTAGGTCCGTAATGTCGAATATGACTTGTGCGCAAAATTTGAAGTCAATCGGACGTGATTCAAAAGGTTTAAACACCGGAAGTAGAAGTTTGAAATTCTAAAGTTCATAAGGCTTGGATTGGAGGTCGATTCGTGGTTTTAGCGTTGTTTGATGTGATTTGAGGCCTCGAGCAAGTCTGTAATGTGTTTTGGGACTGGTTGGTATGATTGGTTGGGGTCCCGGGGGCCTCGGGTGGATTCCGGGTGGTTAACGGATCGAAAATGGAATTTTGAGTAGTACTGAAGTTGCTGCTTCTTGTGAGCACGTGATTTTTGCCCTATATGAATTACTCCCACAAATTCAAAACAAAATAATTTTTCCCGTTGTTTGCAATTTTGTGGATTTTTGTGGCATTTTCTGTTAATTATTTGCATTTGTCTGCGCATGTTTATTTTGTTTAATTCATGAAAAATACAAAAATATGTTGCATTTGCATTTAGGATTTAATTTTACATTTTAGGATTAATTAACAAATTAGTTGTTTTATAAAAATGGAAGAAATCTCAAAAATAGTTTATGTTTGCTTTTTAATTTTAATCTTGAATTTTGGTAGTTTTTCCTTTAACTTGGTTTTAATTAATAGTAGTAAGTATTATTTGTAGTAATTAATTTGATTAGATAATTTTATTAGGAATTAGTTTAGGTTTATTTTTAGTTTTAAATTAAAAGAAATTAGAAAAGTTGAAAAAAAAAAGAAAGGAAAAGGGAATTGAAAGCAGGTTTGGGCTGCCTTGATTTAATTTACACAGGCCCAATTCAAAGATTAGCCCCGGTCCGCCCCAGCCCAAAACCCGCTCCATAACCCGGTCCCTTTCCCCACTTAAGACCAAACGACCTCGTTTTGTTTAATCTGAATCCCAGCCGTTGATTTCCTTTAGATCTAACGGCTGGGAACTAGGGGTCTTGTTGATATATATATGTCTGATCCGCCTACCCCCCAACCCGTCTCTCTCACTCCCTTCTATCTTCAGAGACTCCACATGAACTCTAACCCGCCGCCACCCTTCCCCACCACTTCGGGCATGGCGGCGCCGGCCCCAATCACTCTCAAATTAACACCCTGAAACTCCCACGCCTCCCTCGTGTTGAATCCACAAATATTTTCCCTCGAATGTCCCTTGAACTTCTCGAATCTTAGATCAAAGCGTAACCCTAAAACCCAATTCCTCCAACTCAAGACCTTTGTGAAGATTTCAGGTTCAGTCAGACTTTATTCGTGCGTTTTGTCAAAAAACACATGATTAATCTCCGATTGAGCCGAAATTCTGAAGATTCGAAGTTCTTCTACATTTCTTACGGTCTAGGCTGTTTTTAGGTACGATGTCTTTAATTTTTGAGTTTGAATTTTCATGTGAGCTCCTTTATTGTCTGTTTCTGTTTCTTGTGTGTGAGTTTTGATTTTTCTTTTCTTCTCTGATTTTCTGATACTTCGAACCTTTTGCATGTTTTCCCATTTTAAGTTAATTACTGTTTCTGAGCCTGAATTTTAGTTTAAATTGGTTTGCCCTTGATATTTGGGCTTTTGAAGCTTTGGGTCGAAAGCCTGTTGATTCTGTTCAATCTTCTTCAACCTATTTTCTTTGAATTCCTCTGTGAGACCTCGAGTCAAACTGGGCTCAAAAGAAAAGGTCTGGCGCAGAGTTTGCAAACCGAGACCCACTAAGTGAATTTGGGTCAACTTGACCCAGTTGGTTTAAAGGGTAAATGCCAAGGCTGTTGTGACGACCCGGCCGGTCGTCTTAAGAATTAATGCCCCGATCCCCTATTAACTGCTTCCCCTAAGTTCATTTCTGCTATTTTGGTTTGCCGGGACGCTCGGTGTTGAGTTTCGGAGAGTTTTGGGACACTTAGTCCCTAAATGAGAGCTTAAGTGTTAAAAAATGATCCATAGTCGGAATAGTGTGAAGACGACCTCGAAATGGAAATCCGATGGTTCCGTTAGCTCCGTTAGGTGATTTCGGGGTTGGGAGCGTGTTCGGAATATATTTTGGAAGTCCGTGGCGCATTTAGGCTTGAAATGCCAAAGTTTAAATTTTTGAAGTCTCCGGTCCGATAGTGAGTTTTGATCCGAGGGTCGGATTGGAATTCCGGAAGTTGCAGTAGCTCCGTCATGTCATTTAGGATGTGTATGCAAAATTTCAAGTCATTCGGACGTGTTTTGGTTAGGTTTTTGATCGAAAGCGTGTTTTGATGGAATTTGAAGTTCTTAGGCTCAAATCATTGATTAATTCGAGTTTTCGGTGGTGTTTTAGGTGGTTTAAGGATTGGTACAAGTTTGAATGAGGTATTAGGTGTTATTGGTACTTTTGGTTGAGGTTCCGGGGGCCTCAGGATGATTTCGGGTGGTTAACGGAGAAATTTTTGAGATGTTGCAGCAGCTGGTTTTTCTCTTCTGGTATTTTCGCTTCTGCGGCTTGGGAACCGCATAAGCGGAGCCGCAGAAGCGGCTACTCAATCGCAGGAGCGAAATTGGGCTCCCTCAGCTTTTTCCGCAGGTGCGGAAGATCTAAAGCAGATGCGGTTACGCACCTGCGAGGCTTCTATCGCAGATGCGGTCCTGAGTCAACTGCAAGAAAACCGCAGAAGCGGTAAAGGAATCCGCATAAGCGGAACCGCATAAGCGGCTATTGAACCGCATAAGCGGATGTCGTGTTTTTAGTGAAAGTCGCAGAGGCGGCTCGTTTTCTGCATAAGCAGGACCGCAGAGGCGGTCCCTTGTCCGCAGAAGCGGAAATGCCTGTGCAGATATAGAAATTTCGAGGCTTAGATTTCATAAGTTAGAAAAATCAAATTGAGCTCGGGGAAGGGCGATTTTCAGAGGGTTTTGAAGAGAAGACTATTGGGTAACGTTTCTTTAATCCCTTCTAGTTATATTTCATTATTTTGTAGTTAAATCCATCATTAAAATTCGAATTTAGGATCAAAAATTGGAAAAAATTGGGTGAAACTTTATAGGCTAAACTATTGGGTTTTGAGTGGGTGTTTGACCTCCGATTTGGGATATTATTATATGGTTAGACTCGTGCGAGTACGAGGGTTATGAAAATGTGAAAAGTATTCGACTCCGAGATGTTGGCCTGAAGGGCATTTTGGTCATTTCACCTAATTTCACGTCGTAGCTTTGAATTAAATAGCAAAGCCAGTTGTTTGCGATGTTATTTACAATGTGTAATTGAATTGAATAGATTTGGGCCATTTGGAGTCGGATGCTCGTGGCGAGGGCGTGATTTCTAGTTGATTTTGAGCCGGTTCGAGGTAAGTGGCTTGTCTAACCTTGTGTGGGGGACCTTTCCCCTTAGGATTTGTTATTTGGTATTTGAGTGCCTTGAACGTGAGGTGACGAGCGCGTACTTGAGCTGATTGTTGAAAATCCTGATTTTACTTAAGATAGTGAGATCGGGTTTCTTTCATATTTGCTTTACTCTACCTGCAATTATAACTTGTGCTAGATTAGAGAAGCAGGTTTAGTTGGTTTAACCTACCTAATTGTTTATGTTGCCTTGACTGTACTACGTGAAGCATGCTAGGCTAGTACTACCTGTTGCTTGTCGTTTGTACTTCATTCCTTGGTATCTTCTGACTGTGATTGCGCATTTATATTGGGACTACGGATGTGGGATTCCGGTAGCTCCCCCCCCCCCCCCCCCCCCCTTGTTTGTTTACTTTGGGACTACGGGTTCGATTCCCGGTAGATCCCCCTGCACTTTTACTTTGGGACTGTGGGTTAGATTCCCCATAGATCCCCCTGCACTTTTACTTTGGGACTGCGGGTTAGATTCCCGATAGATCCCCCTGCACATTGATGGTTGGACTACGGGACGGTATCTCGGGAGATCCTTTCGGTTCGGCACATGAGTTGGACTATGGGACGGTATCCCGGGAGATCCACTGGACAGTTGAGGAAAGGGCTACAGGACGGTATCCTGGGAGACCCTCATTGTTATCCTTGGTATTGAGCTGTGGTCATTCTGTGTTTATTTTTGTTCTTTGTGTAGTTGTTATTGCCTCGTTGACCTGTCTTATCTCACTGCTGTACTCATTATTCTGTCAGATTTTCATTGTTAATTATTATTATATTTTACCTCAGTAGGGCCGTGACCATCCTCGTCACTACCCAATCGAGGTTAGGCTTGGCACTTACTGAGTACCGCTGTGGTGTCTTCATGCCCTTCTTGCGCATGTTTTTCATGTGCAGATCCAGGTACCTCTACTCAGGCGCACTATCCTTGAGGCGAGGAGATACACGGAGACTTCGAGGTATATCTGCCGCGTCCGCAGACCAGGAGTCTCTATTCTGTTCCAGCTTTAGTATTTAGTTTATTCCTTTTCTCTCAGTTGTTTAGATATTCTGGAGTTAGAGCAGTGTACTATATTTCTGTTAGCCTGTGGTTCCCGTGAGTTTCCGGGTTTTGGGTTTAGATTTTAGACTTTCGCAATTTATTCTTTTTGAGTTGTATATGCCAGGTGGCACTTATATACCATTTCTAGTTTCGCTTAATTTAATTAGATGTTTTCGCAAGTTATAGTAATTTCCGCATTGTTAGGCTGACCTAGTTGTAGGAACTAGGTGCCATCACGACATGTTCGTGGAGGGTGAACTGGGGTCGTGACAAGTTGGTATTAGAGCTCTAGGTTCATAGGAGTCACGGAACACAGGCCGATTTATTAGAGTCTCGCTGATCGGTACGGAGACGTCTGTACTTATCTACGAGAGGCTATGTAAATGTTTAGGAAGAAAAAATCTTCATTTCATTTGAGTTCCTTGTCGTGCGATATTTTTGAACATCAATTCTAAACTTCTGACTTCTATTCTCTCACAGATGGTGAGAACACGTTCTACTCGAGATGATCAGGCACCCGCGCCCCCTACTGCAGCCGTCAGAAGCCGAGCCCAGGCACCTGGCACACCTACTACTGCCACTACTACTCCAGCGCTCCAGGAGACTTTAGCTCAGTTCATGAGTATGTACACCACCTTGGCTTAGGCAAGGTTGCTTCCCCTTGCTGCGGCCACATCCCAGGTCGGGGGAGGAGCACAGACTCCCGCCGTCCGCACCCCTGAGCAGCGAGTGCAGGTTGAGCAGGCTCCCGAGATTATTCCCGTACCGCCTGTAGCACCAGTTCAGCCCGAGGATGGGTCAGCTGCTTCAGAGGACGAGCAGCGTAGACTTGAGAGGTTCAAGAAATATGATCCCCCAGTGTTCAGTGGATTAGCATCAGACGATGACTTGGGATTTCTAGAAGAGTGTCATCGTATTCTTCGCACTATGGGCATAGTGGAGTCCAGCGGGGTTTCTTTCACTGCTTTTCAGCTTTGGGGAGCCGCCTATGATTGGTGGCACACTTATGAGTTAGACTGTCCAGTCGAGGCTGCTTCACTAACTTGATCCCAGTTCTCGGATATGTTCATGAGAGAGTTTGTCCCCCAGAGTCTCAGGGATGCATGGCGCGCAGAGTTTGAGCATTTGCGCCAGGGTGCTATGACCTTTTCGGAGTATGCTATCCGTTATACCAGGTTGGCCAGGCATGCACCGGCTTTGGTTGCTACAGTTTGGGAGAGAGTTCGCAGGTTCATTGAGGGTCTTATTCCACCCATCAGATCTAGCATGGCTCGAGAGTTGGAGACGGACATTCCTTATCAGCAGGTAGTGAGCATTGCTAGGAGGATTGAGGGTATGCTCGCCAGGGAGCGAGGGGAGAGGGAGGCCAAGAGGTCTCGAGAATCGGCTCACTACTCTGGTGCCCGTACCCCATCAGCAGGTCGTTATGGTAGAGGTTATGCGGGTCGCCCTGTTCATTCAGCTCTTCCAGCAGCCGGTAGTGCTCCAGCTCCGCCTACACCTCAGGAGCCTTACTATGCACCTCCACTTTCTAGCGCGCCTCCTGTGCGGGGTACTTCCAGGGGTCAGTCTAGCAGACCTGGCCCTAGTCAGTCACAGCCACCGCGTCCTCCCAGAGCTTGCTTCGAGTGTGGTGATACACGCCACATGGTTAGGGACTGCCCCCAGACTTGGTAGGGGTGCAGTCTTCGAGAGACTGCTCGAACCACAGCGTGCTCCTCAGACTTC
>NC_031995.1:86787834-86856092 GCF_001879085.1 Nicotiana attenuata | reverse complement strand
GTGGAGGGGTTTTCATCGATTGCAGCCCCTATGACTAGATTGACCCAAAAGCGTGCCCCATTTTAGTGGACGGAGGAGTGTGAGGCGAGCTTTCAGAAGCTCAAGACAGCTTTGACTACAGCCCCAATCTTGATGTTGCCTACCGGTTCGGGGTCTTATACTGTTTATTGTGATGCCTCACGGGTTGGCCTTGGAGCGGTGTTGATGCATGACGGTAGAGTGATTGCCTATGCGTCCAGACGGTTGAAGGTACATGAGAAGAACTTACCCTGTCCACGACCTTGAGTTAGCTGCCATTGTTCATGCCTTGAAGATCTGGCGTCATTATTTGTACGGTGTGCCTTGTGAGATCTATACTGATCATCGGAGTTTGCAGCACTTGTTCAAGCAAAAGGATCTAAATTTGCGCCAGAGGAGGTGGTTAGAGTCGTTGAAGGACTATGATATTACTATTCTGTATCACCCGGGCAAGGCCAATGTAGTGGCGGATGCCTTGAGCCGCCGGGCGGAGAGTTTGGGGAGTTTGGCATATTTACCAGCTTCAGAGAGGCCTATGGCGATGGATGTTCAGGCCTTAGCCAGCCAGTTCGTGAGATTGGATCTTTCGGAGCCCAGTCGGGTTCTAGCTTATGTGGTTTCCCGGTCTTCCTTATTTGATCGTATCAGGGAGCAGCAGTATGAGGACCCCTATTTACTTGTCCTTAAGGACAAGGTTCAGCGTGGAGATGCCAGGGATGCGACCATTGGAGATGACGGGGTATTGAGGATGTAGGGCCAGATTTGTGTGCCCAATGTTGATGGTCTTCGAGAGATGATTCTAGCCGAGGCCCATAGCTCGCGGTATTCCATCCATCCGGGTGCCGCGAAGATGTATCAGGACCTGAGGCAGCACTATTGGTGGAGGCGGATGAAGAAAGATATAGTTGGCTATGTGTCTAGGTGCCTCAACTGCCAGCAGGTGAAGTATGAGCACCAGCGCCCGGGTGGGTTGCTTCAGCAGATAGAGATTCCGGAGTGGAAATGGGAGCGCATCACCATGGATTTTGTATCTGGACTCCCACGGACCTTGAAGAAGTTTGATTCCATTTGGGTTATTGTGGATCGGCTGACCAAGTCCGCTCATTTTATTCCTGTGTGTACCACTTATTCATCGGAGCGGTTGGCGGAGATTTATATTCGGGAGATCGTCCGTCTGCATGGTATTCCAGTTTCTATCATTTCGGACAGAGGTACCCAGTTTACATCGCGGTTCTGGAGAGCCGTGCAGCAGGAGTTAGGTACTCGGGTGGAGTTGAGCACAGCATTTCACCCCCAGACGGACGGACAGTCCGAGCGCACTATTCAGAATCTTGAGGATATGCTCTGTGCGTGTGTGATTGAGTTTGGAGGGTCTTGGGATCATTTCTTGCCATTGGCGGAGTTTGCTTACAACAACAGTTATCAGTCCAGCATTCAGATGGCGCCGTATGAGGCTTTATATGGTAGGAGGTGTAGATCTCCGGTGGGTTGGTTCGAGCCGGGTGAGGCCAGGCTATTGGGCACAGAGTTAGTTTAGGATGCATTGGAGAAAGTTAAGACGATTCAGGATAGACTCCGTATAGCCTAGTCCAGACAGAAGAGTTACGCGGACATGAAGGTTCGTGATGTTTCATATATGGTTGGTGAGCGGGTTCTGCTTCGGGTTTCGCCTATGAAAGGCGTCATGAGGTTTGGGAAGAAAGGGAAGTTGAGTCCGAGGTTTATTGGCCCTCTTGAGGTCTTGAGGCGAGTTGGGGAGGTTGGCTATGAGCTTGCCTTACCTCCCAGTTTGGCCGGAGTTCATCCGGTATTTCATGTTTCGATGCTCCGGAGGTATCACGGTGGTCCGTCTCACGTGTTGGATTTTAGTTCAGTCTAGTTGGACAAGGATCTATCCTATGTTGAGGAGCCAGTGGCTATATTGGACAGACAGATCAGAAAGTTGAGGTCAAAGAGCATTGCTTCAGTGAAGGTTCAGTGGCGGGGTCAGCCGGCCGAGGAAGCGACTTGGGAGACCGAGCGGGATATGTGCAGCCAGTACCCTCATCTTTTCACTACTTCAGGTATGTTCTCTATGCTCGTTCGAGGACGAACGAATGTTTAAGTGTAGGAGGATGTGACGACCCAGCCGGTCGTCTTAAGAATTTACGCCCCGATCCCCTATTAACTGCTTCCCCTAAGTTCATTTCTGCTATTTTGGTTTGCTCGGACGCTCGGTGTTGAGTTTCGGAGAGTTTTGGGACACTTAGTCCCTAAATGAGAGCTTGAGTGTTGAAAAATGATCCGTAGTCATAATAGTGTGAAGATAACCTCGGAATGGAAATTCGATGGTTCCGTTAGCTCCGTTAGGTGATTTCGGGGTTGGAAGCGTGTTCGGAATGTATTTTGGAAGTCCGTAGCCCATTTAGGCTTGAAATGCCGAAGTTTGAATTTTTGAAGTCTCCGGTCCGATAGTGAGTTTTGATCAGAGGGTAGGATTGGAATTCCGGAAGTTGCAGTAGCTCCGTCATGTCATTTGGGATGTGTGTCCAAAATTTCAAGTCATTCGGACGTGTTTTGGTTAGGTTTTTGATCGAAAGCGTGTTTTGATGGAATTTGAAGTTCTTAGGCTCAAATCATTGATTAATTCGAGTTTCCGGCGCTGTTTTAGGTGGTTTAAGGATTGGTACAAGTTTGAATGACGTATTAGGTGTTATTGGTGCTTTTGGTTGAGGTCCCGGGGGCCTCGGGATGATTTCGGGTGGTTAACGGAGAAACATTTGAGATGTTGCAGCAGCTGGTTTTTCTCTTCTAGTATTTTCGCTTCTGCGGCTTGGGAACTGCAGAAGCGGAGCCGCAGAAGCGGCCACTCAATCGCAGGAGCGAAATTGGGCTCCCTCAGCTTTTTCTGCAGGTGCGGAAGATCTACTGCAGATGCAGTACGCACTTGCGAGGCTTCAATCGCAGATGCGGTCCTGGGTCAGCTGCAAGAAAACCGCAGAATCGGTAAGGAATCCGCATAAGCGGAACCGCATAAGCGGTTATTGAACCGCAAAAGCGGACGTCGTGTTTTTAGTGAAAGTCGCAGAGGCGGCTCGTTTTTCGCATAAGCGGGACCGCAGAAGCGGTCCCTTGTCCGCAGAAGCGGAAATGCCTGTGCAGATATAGAAATTTTGAGGCTTAGATTTGATAAGTTAGAAAACTCAAATTGAGCTTGGGGAAGGGCGATTTTCAGAGGGTTTTGAAGAGAAGACTATTGGGTAACGTTTCTTTAATCCCTTCTAGTTATATTTCATCATTTTGTAGTTAAATCCATCATTAAAATTTGAATTTAGGATCAAAAATTGGGTGAAACTTCATAGGCTAAACTATTGGGTTTTGAGTGGGTGTTTGACCTCCGATTTGGAAGATTTTTATATGGTTAGACTTGTGAGAGTACGAGGGTTCTGAAAATGTGAAAATTATTCGATTCCGAGACGTTGGCCTGAAGGGCATTTTGGTCATTTCACCTAATTTCACGTTGTAGCTTTGAATTAAATAGCAAAACCAGTTGTTTGCGATGTTATTTACAATGTGTAATTGAATTGAATAGATTTGGGCCATTTGGAGTCGGATACTCGTGGCAAGGGCGTGATTTCTAGTTGATTTTGAGCCGATTCGAGGTAAGTGGCCTTTCTAACCTTGTGTGGGGGACCTTTCCCCTTAGGATTTGTTATTTGGTATTTGAGTGCCTTGTACGTGAGGTGACGAGCGCGTACTTGAGCCGATTGTTGAAAATCCTGATTTTACTTAAGACATTGAGATCGAGTTTCTTTCATATTTTCTTTACTCTACCTGCAATTATAACCTATGCTAGATTAGAGAAGCAGGTTTAGTTGATTTAACCTGCCTAATTGTTTAAGTTGCCTTGACTGTACTACGTGAAGCATGCTAGGCTAGTACTACCTGTTGCTTGTCGTTTGTACTTCATTCCTTGGTATCTTCTGACTGTGATTGCGCATATATATTGGGACTACGGATGTGGGATTCCGGTAGCTCCCCCCCCTTCCTTGTTTGTTTACTTTGGGACTACGGGTTCGATTCCCGGTAGATCCCCCTGCACTTTTACTTTGGGACTGCGGGTTAGATTCCCGATAGATCCCCCTGCACTTTTACTTTGGGACTGCGGGTTAGACTCCCGATAGATCCCCCTGCACATTGATGGTTGGACTACGGGACGGTATCCCGGGAGATCCTTTCGGTTCGGCACATGAGTTGGACTATGGGACGGTATCCCGGGAGATCCACTGGACAGTTGAGGAAAGGGGTACAGGACGATATCCTGGGAGACCCTTATTGTTATCCTTTGTATTGAGCTGTGGTCATTCTGTGTTTATTTTTGTTCTTTGTGTAGTTGTTATTGCCTCATTGACCTGTCTTATCTCACTGCTGTACTCATTATTCTGTCAGATTTTCATACTGTTAATTATTATTATATTTTACCTCAGTAGGGCCCTGACCTTCCTCGTCACTACCCAACCGAGGTTAGGCTTGGCACTTACTGAGTACCGTTGTGGTGTACTCATGCCTTTCCTGCGCATGTTTTTCATGTGCAAATCCAGGTACCTCTACTCAGGCGCACTATCCTTGAGGCGAGGAGATACACGGAGACTTCGAGGTATATCTGCCGCGTCCGCAGACCGGGAGTCTCTATTCTGTTCCAGCTTTAGTATTTAGTTTATTCCTTTTCTCTCAGTTGTTTAGATATTCTGGAGTTAGAGCAGCGTACTATGTTTCTATTAGCCTGTGGTTCCCGTGAGTTTCCGGGTTTTGGGTTGAGATTTTAGACTTCCGCGATTTATTCTTTTTGAGTTGTATATGCTAGGTGGCACTTATATACCGTTTTCTTCTAGTTTTGCTTAATTTAATTAAATGTTTCTGCAAGTTATAGTAATTTCCGCATTGTTAGGCTTACCTAGTTGTAGGAACTAGGTGCCATCACGACATGTTCATGGAGGGTGAACTGGGGTCGTGACAGCTGTTAAGGGTAAATTCGGGAATATAGGTAGGGGAATCTCTCAGTAACTGAATAGGAAGCTTCCTAAGAAGCTGGGGTGGGGACTTAAGAGGATTTCTGAATTTTAACTTGAGGACTCCTAAGCAAAAAAGAAAATAAGAAAAGGACTAAGGTGCAAAATTGATTCTCGGGGGGCTGCCCTAATGCCTTGCCTATAAAGGCACCTTACCTTGCATTTCAAGAGGAAAAAAAAAGAGATTCTGGAAGAAAAAAAAATCTGAAAAATTAAAAACGGCTGAGTCCTTCACAACATTAAAGTTCATTTGGCATTTCTGATGAAAATCTGTCCAGTCTTCTTTTAATTCTATTATCTGAAAGTTACAAAGGATTTCTGGGGATATTTTGGGTTTAAAAACTGGTGTTCAAGTCTGTTGATCACTGGTTTATTGAATCAAGTCTGCTGTCGCTGCTTATCTTTAAGTTTCAACTTATTTTTCTCCTTGTGTATTGCTGTAATCAGGTACTCACTCTCGAGCTCTACAGAATGTGAACTCAGATTTGATGCATGAAATGAAAGAATGGAATTTAGAGCATGGCTTCAATTAGTTTTGTAGTTCAATTGTATAGCATTATGTTCTGATTCATTTCATCTCCTAGCTGATTTCTGGTTTATGTTAGTTGAATTTCGTCCTTGTATTTGACTTGAGGACTGTCAACATTGCTACATTAGAAGGCTCAATTGAGCCGTAGGTGTTAGATTTGTGTTTAACTTCTGCTGGATACAATGAATGGATGTGTGTCTTCATGCTATTTAGATTTGTGACGAGTTAGTATGCCATTTCTGTAGATGTGCCATCCTTATATTGATCTTGCTCAAGGGAACTGTAGTATTGTCCTCATGAATGAAATAGGAAATCAGTATAATTATTAAGTCTAGCAAAGAATTCGAATTAGATTGATCCGTGGAGTCTGTTGAGGATCAATGTTTAATGTTTATTTTTCTTTGAGATACAGGTTCGAATATGCTAGAATTGGCATACATAAGAATGTGATAAGAAATCATGAGTAGCAGCTTGTTCTAGTGTCGAATGCTGTTACTTGGGAAACTATGTGATGTTTGCTTTCATTGAAGCAGTTAGTTAAATGGCTTTACGAATTGAAAACCAAGTTAGTAATCAAAAATCAGAATCAAATGCTAGCTTCATTGCATATTTTCGTGTAAATTTTTGTTGATTGGCATTTGATCTCACACAGTTATTGGTTCAGAAATTTTGGGCTCTAGGTTGGCCCAATAATAGACGTATGGTTGTTAAATTCAATGTTACATTCTGTACTTGTCCATCTTCCTTTCCTTAAGAATTGGGCTCTTTGCTTGGGCTCGAATGGAATTTGTCGTAGAGTTTATAATCTTGCAGCCTGTTAATTTTGGGCCATTGGGCCTCATGTCAGGTCAAGCCCAAGTTCTTAAACAAAAAATGGAGTAGACTTCACTTAGCCCTTTAGATTCACAATTTAAATTCAACTGTGGTTTAAAAATAGTTATGATTCCCTTGGCCTTATTTAATTAGTAGATCCTTGTAGTTAATTTGAGGTGCGCCACCAAATAAAATTAGAAAACCAGTGGCCCTCGTTTAATTAATGTATTATCCTTAGAAATCGAGGCATGCCATTTAGCGAATTTCCATGGCCCTCGCAAAGTTGCAAACGCGTAGTTGCTTTAGGCGAGCTATTTTAATAATTTACCTTCCTAAACTCGGGTGCGCATTTATGTGACCCAAATCCAAATCCCAATAATGTTAGATAAAATATGTAAAGAGCCACGGGTGCATTTATGTGACGTGGTTCAAGACGTATTTTAAATGACGTTGCAATTCTCCTAAAAATAAATAAAGCTGTGAAGTTAAAATTGAACCATAGGCTAAAACATGTATTAAAATCAGATAATAGGCCAATAATAACAGTTGAGCGACCGTGCTAGAACCACGGAACTCGGGAATGCCTAACACCTTCTCCCGGGTTAACAGAATTCCTTACCCGGATTTCTGGTTTGCGGACTGTAATACAGAGTCAATCTTTTCCTCGATTCGAGATTTGAACTGGTGACTTGGGACACCATAAAATTATCCCAAGTGGCGACTCTGAATCCTTTAAATAAATAAATCCCGTTTCGATTGTCCTTTAATTGGGAAAAACTCCCTTATATATCCCTTTACGGGAGGGGGGGAGGGGGGGTAGTAAAAAGGAGGTGTGACAGCTCTGGCGACTTTGCTGGGGATAAGAACCCAGAACTTCTGGTTCAGGGTTCAGAATTCGAGCTTAGATGAATTGTTATATTTGGATTTATTTATTATCTGATTTTATTACATGTGTGGGCCTAATGTGCTAAATGTTGCTTTTACCGCTTTGATGTTATCTGAACTGTATATATAAACTGCTACGAAACCCCTCTCTTCTTTCTCCTGAGGAGTGCACGCTGGTCGTGACTTCTTTCTGTTAGTGTCATATCCCAAATAGAACGAGGTTCGGACAAGTTGCAAAGCCGGATGATCTTTTGGTTGCCGGTACGCAACCCTTCCCCCCCCCCCCCCCTCAGCTCGAGTTGTCCGCTCGGGTAAGCCAGTTTTAGAACAATACACCCAGGTTTTAAACCTAGAATAACTCAGCCTCATGCCGGATCCCTAGTAGGAGCGTTTGTTGCATCACGTGCATTTGACTTAGGGGACTCAACACAGGGTTGGGTCCGTCTAGGACAGGTGTACCCAAAATAACAGACCATCTTGATGCATCCTATGTGCTACATGTTGCATTTCTTCAAGGTTAAAAGGGTCATTTGGCAGACCAATGAAAGTTGGGGAAAATAAAAAAAAGAAAAAAAAAAGAAAAAGAGAGGGTGAAGTGTGAAAATAAAGCAAGTAGGGCCCAGTTATGTTTTTGTTACATTTTATTAAGAAAAAGACAAAAAAAGAGCATGAAAAATTCAAAAAGATTTTGCACTTTTTTCATCATTTTTCGAAAATCAAAAAAAAGAAAAAAAAATCCAAAAAGATTTTGCATGTTTCATCATTTTCAAGGAAAAGACAAAAAAATTATTTTCTCTAAATTAGTTATTTTTTTAAATTCTCGTCCGTATCCAATCTGCCCGAACTACGCATACCTGATTCTCATCTTTCGGGGCGTGATACGTAGGCAACCCACATAGGGTCCGGTATTCCTAGTGAATCTTAGGTTCTTGGCTTTGCGGGGTCTTAGCCAAATTTTGCACTTCTAGCCACCTTTTGGCTAAATAAGTCATTTTGCAAAAATAGTCTCAACCATGTCTTGCATGTGTCTAGTAGGGAATGTTATTGTCTCACATTCTGTTGGTTTAAGTTTTCACATACAGGTGTGGATTTACTTATCGAAGTTTGAGCATGACATACACCCCAGGATCACTGCATTACGGAGCCGCTCGAGGAGCCATTTTATGTTTTTGAGTCAATTGTTCATGTTTTACTTTTTAGTCCTGTATAGTGGCATTCAGTCTTTTAGGTGATATTAGAGTTGGTAATAGTCTAGTTGAGTTTGCGTAATCTTTTGTTATTGTATTTCTTATTTGTATTTGGAAATGTGTCACAAGTCAAAAATCCAAAAAAGAAAAAAGAGAAATTTTGCGTTTTTATAATTTCGTTATAAGTTTTCTTTAGAATACTAATTCTAGAAATGAAAAAAAAAATTCCTTTGAGGTGGTTTTTCCTTTAGGCAATTAATATAAAAATAAAAATTGCTTTTATATTTCCTTTAGTATATTAAGACTAAAAATTCAAAAAAAAAAGAGAGAATTTTCTTTTAGTACCTTTTTAAAATTTTCTTTAAGGTATTAATCTCAAAAATTCAAAAAAAAAAAAAGATTTTTCTTTTGAGGTTCTTTTTTGGAAAATTAATGAAAAATAAAAAAAAATATTCTTTTATTTTCCCAAGAACTTTAGGACATTGTGCATAGAAGAAAAAAAAACATACTTTATCTTTATCTTTAAATTTTCTTTCTTAGGTAATCAAAAACCGAAATCCAAAAAAATATTTTTTATTTTCTTGTTTCGAAGTCTTTCTTCAGGAATATCAAATAAAAATTCGAAATATTTTTCTTTGGCTTATTGTTTGGACTTCATGTCAGAAAAAAAAAAAGAATCAAAAAATATTTTTTCTCTTGTAGGATTTTTCCTTAATAATTTCCCATAGAGTGTTTGTTTAAAAAAAAAAAATATATGCTCGTTAAGCTTGCGTTTAGGATAGGTTATAGAACATTGAGTCTAGAAAATTCAAAAAAAGATTTGTTTCTTTTATTTCTCTTTTCTTATCAGAGTAGTCATTAAGGTAATAAGAAAAGAAAAAGAAAAAGAAAAAAAGAGAACGTCAGTTTGTTTCCTTTATTCCTGATCTTTTAGATCTACGCAAAGATCTGATTCATGCGGCGTCATGATACGTAGGCAACCTACATAGGGTTCGATCAAAGAATTTTTTTTATTATTAAGAGAAAAAAAGAAAAAAAAAGAAAAAGAAAAAGAAAAAAAAAGAAAAAGAAAAAAAAAGAAAAAAAGATGAAATCATGGGATGTGAGAAATGAGAGGGAAGAAAAAGAGCGATAATCAAAAAGAAAAAAGGGGAAGGAAAATGAGCGAGCTAAGAAGTGCGAGGAAAGAAAAGAAAAGAGAAGATTCAAATGAACAAATTGGGATGATGCCAAGTGACCTTACTACCCTCGAAGTCATTCTAGAACCATTAATTGTTGCTAGGTGCATTGCATGCAATGCGATATTTTGCTGTCAAATGCCCTAACGCTAACGGGATGACCCCATTTGGTTCCTATTGATATCTTCATACGTGGTTGGTTTGTGATTCTCGAAGTAGTAACTCCTCTCCACAACATAAAGTCAAAAGGCAATGGCGGACAACAACATAATTGGGTTGGTTGATACTGGTGCCCGAAAGTAGTTGGTTGAACAGGACAATGGGTTGGCTGATGAGGTAAGGATGTTAAGACAACACATGACGGACATGTATCAGGCCTGGATTACTGGGAAGGCGCCACCCCTGCCACCACCTAGCTTCTTGGATGCTGCCCTTACCCAAACTCCGGTCGTAGTGCCGGATGATCCCCCATACTCTCCAGATCCACCCGCTTATCATGGCTTTCCCAACCACCCGAGTAGCTCCATCACTCATCTTCCAATTACCTTTCCCAAAAATTGCCCTCCTGTCTTATCCAATATCCCCAACAATGAACACCCACTCAAAGCTCACGATGCCCAATATTACCCCGTAGAGGTTGCCCACAAGGTTCCTGACTCATACAAGCAGGGCCCGCGAGATGAGCCTCATGTTGAAAATGAAAAGTTCACAGGAAGAGAAGGGCGAGATGGGATACCCAGGAGGCTGAAAGGCATAGAACAATCTTTAAAAAACAAGCAAGGAATGGGAGACCAGGGTATCATGGCTTACAAAGAACTGTCTGTGTCCCCTGACGTTCGCATGCCCACGGGATTTAAAGTGCCAAAATTTAACTTGTATGATGGGTGTGGAGATCAGGTAGCCCACCTGAGGGTTTGTTGTAGTGGAATGAGAAGTGTTGGAGAGAAAGATGACTTGATGATGGCGTATTTCAGTGAGAGCCTGACTAGGGCAGCTTTGGACTGGCATACTCGTCAAGATGTTGGTAAGTGGCCTACATTGGGTGACATGGCTCAAGATTTTGTTCGATACTTTCAATACAAATCAGGCGTTACCCCAGACCGCTCCTCCCTATCTAAAATGGAAAAGAAACCGAAGGAAAGCTTTAGGGAGTTTGGGCTCAGATGGAGGGAGCAAGCTGCTCGAGTCAGTACCCCGATTGGTGAAGAAGAAATGGTTGAGTTTTTCCTACAAGACCAGGGGCCCACCTACTTCAGTCATTTGATCCCAGCCTTGGGAAAGCCTTTCAATGATGTGTTAAAAATGGGGGAGAAGGTAGAAGAGGGAATCAAGTCAGGCAGAATCATGAGTTGTTCGGCATTGAAAGATACTACGAAAGACATTCAGAACATCCCAATAAGTTTGGGTGGAAGAAAGAGAAATAGAAAAGATGATCTGCAGGGCATTCCTGCTCAACACTTTCAGCCTCGACATCGGCCCCATGGATATCCTTGTGCACCAGATGACCCTCCCCAATGCTACTTCTCTCCACAGAAACCCCAAAGGCGTACATCACTTTCCCAGTACCTTGTCCACAATGCACCACCGTATGCTTCACACCCACGAGGCCCGCAATGGCCCACACCACTTCCCCAAATGTCTTACCCACCCCCTCAAGCATATGAGCCACCTGCCCGCAAAAGGTTCCAACCAAGGCCAGAATATAAACTGAAAAGACTACTGAAAAAAGAAAAGGCTTTCACCCCTATTGGAGAATCATATGCCAGTTTGTTCCAAAGGTTGAGGCAATTGGACATGTTGAAGCCGATTCAGATAAAAATGCCAAACCCTCTACCAAAGAAGTTTAATTTTTCTCAAAGGTGCGCATATTGCTCTGATGCCCCGGGTCACAGTACAGAAAAGTGTTGGTACCTAAAAAAGGCAATTTAGAAGCTTATTGATGCAGGTGACATTGTCATGCAAAATCCAGATGCAGCAGACACTAGCCAAAGTCCATCGCCTGTTCATAATGAGACTCATATGGTGGGTATGATTTGTTTTGAAAAGGAATATGAGAATTCTTCTGAGATCCTCGAAGGTCCACACGCTGCAAAGCTTTCAGCGCTATCAGAGTTTGATCCTAAGAACGAGCAAAAGCAAAGGGAACCCAAAAGCAATTTGTTAAGAACAATGTGATGGAGACTTGTGAAGGTCCTAGTATTGTTGATGCAGAAGTCAGTGGCTAAGTTGGTGATTGGGAAGACGCTCCATTTCTTGGTCAGCCGGAGAGGAGTTTTTGGTGGTCTATTTTGTTGTCATTTCTGTTGTCCGGGTTATTTTCAGGGTTGTAATCCGGATATTGTCTTGTGACTCAAACCCTTTTATCCTTTTATTTTGCCTAGTTTGTTTAGTCATAGTAGTTCGTTTAGTGTTGTCTAGGTTTGTTCTATGGTTGTAACCCCAATTTAGTTTGCTTGTTTTGTTGTTCAAACCCTTTCACCATCTGTCTAATGCAATTTTCTATTTTCTGTTATTTCTGGTCAGTTTGTTTAGTTCTCTTTTCTTTTTTTTAGTTCTTTTCCTGTTGACCCTAGTGACATGACATGCACGCGTAATTCTCAGCCTGGTCTTAAAAAGTCAGTTTAATCATGAAGCAATGAAACAATTTTGAAGATGATAGGGACATTGGAAGGAAATAAGTAAAGGCATTTTGAGATTCACTTAAAGCCCGAATTGTGTAAAACTGGGGCAGATAGAACATAAAGAAACCCTATTAAAATGCATCATGCCGCATCGGGTTGAAGCTAAAGGAAAGTTTGCCCCAAATTGACAGGGTCGTTCGTGGTAATGAGAGTGAGAGTGTTGTCCAATGGTGCATTGTATTTAACAGATATAGAAGGCAAATGTGTAGATATAGTCAAAAGATATTATGTATGATTTCTTTGGTTAAATTGTATTTGTTTGTACTTGGCATGTTTTGAAGATTGGAATGACGAAGGCATTTTGTTCTGCTATCTAAACACTTTATCCTTTGTTACCCCTTTTTGAGCCTTATTTATTTCCTTTCATATCCCTCTTTTGGAATCAATAGCAAAGATCAGAAATGCAAGCGTGAAAGATAAGTAAAGGAAAAGAGAGAAAAGAAAAGAATGAAAAAAGAGAAAGAAAAAGAAAAAAAAAAGAGAAAAAGAGAAGAAAAACAACAACAAAAAGAAAAAAAAAGAAGGAAAGAAGAGAAAAGGAAAAGAAAAGAAAAATCACAACATACAAAGTAATTCCTATGTCATGAACTACGTTCGACCTGATTCCTTTTAAGGATACATAGGCAGCCTCACGGTTCGGTCCCATCAGAATAAAATCCAGAAGTCCCCAAGCAAATAAACTGGGGCAGAAGTTGTGGTTGTTGTAAGAAATCTGATTCCAAAAGTTGTAATTTTGAACCCGGTTGAGCTGTTTTGAGCCTTTTGATACCCTTTCTTTCTAACCCTATCCAAAAGCCCACATTACGGTCCAAAGAAAGACCTTCCGACCAGTCTTCAAGAGATGCCAAGGCGAGCAAGTAGAGGTGAATCATATCAGGGGCAACACTCCGGTCCAAACAAAGAAAATGAAAAATGAGAGAATCTTATTGATGAAAACCTTCATGGGCACCATAAGGAGATGAAAGCTGAGAGAAATCAAAATGAGAGAGTCTTATTGGTGAAAACCCTCATGGGCACCTTAAGGCGACGGTAAGTTGAGAGAAAGAACAAAATGAGAGAGGCTTGATGATGAAAACCCTTCAGGCACTACAAGTTGAATAAGGATCGTGAATCAGATTAGATAATCGGAGCATTGAAGCCCAGTTTCACGGTTTAGGGGTATAACAAGAGTTGGACATCAGACTTGCTTAACAGAATAGGCCACAGGTGCATGTCATGGTCATTAGAGTCGGTGTCCACATCTGATAGGTTTCTACTTTGTAGTTTTCTTGTTAGGAATCATTTCTTTCCTTTGTCCTTTACTCCGTTCCTTTTGTCTTGCTTACTCCCTCTTCCTGAGTCTGTTTGGTCAGAACCACTGAGAAGTGACTTCAAAATTTGCCACCAGCTTTCCAATTGCACAAAACGAGATCTGGCTAGCACATCAAAGTGGCATAAGTCAGGAAAGAACAGCAAGCGCACTGAGTTGGTAACAATCAACATGCTTTGGGATTCGTGTGAAATACAAAGGCTTGGTATATATCAATTCATGGACAATGCAACAGAAGAAGGGTTATGGTGAACGGATCAAATTTATATTCTGTGATAAGATTGACAAAAAAGGGTGGTAAACCAGTGACAAGCAAGATCTTCCAAGCAAAAATCAAAGTTATCATGGCAAGCGATGGAGAAATAGACCTCAAGGCCAAGGCCAGTGATTTAAATCAGGAAAGAACAACATGCGCACTGAGTTGGTAACAATCAATATGCTTTGGAGTGCATGTGAAACACAAAGGTTGGTAAAATGTAAGTTCACGAGCAATGCAACAGATGGAGGATATTGGGTCTGGATGGAGAAGAAGTATTTTCCGTGATAAGGGCGACAGAGAAAGTGGTTAGTCAATAACAAACAAGGTCTTCGAGTGGAAATCAAAGTTATCATGGCAAGTGAAGGAGCAACAGACCTCAAGGCCAAGGCCAGTGGTTTAAGTCAAGAAAGAACAGCATACACACGGAGTGGGTGGCAATTGACGTGCTTTGGAATTCATGTGAGACACAAAGGTTTGGTAGATGCCAGTTCATGAGCAATGCAACAAATAGAGGATATTGGGTCTGAACGGAGAAGAGGTATTTTCTGTGATAGGGGTGACAGAGAAAGTGGTTAGTCAATAAACAAGCAAGGTCTTCGAGTGGAAATCAAAGTTATCATGGGAAGTGAAGGAGCAATCGCCGTCAAAGTCAAGGCCACAAACCAACCACCATATTGTTAAACTGACAAGAGTTTTCTTTGATTGAAATAGGGGCAGAAAATTTCGGTTGTTTCGGAGAAACCCTCCATAAGGGAAAAGCAAGCACCATGGCAGGTTTGACCATAAATTCTCAGGATCCTCCTGGAAAATGGGACCTAGTTTAAAATTCAAAACAATCATGAGTAGCAAAATCTAGTATAAATGTACCCCAAAGGAATATAAGTTGGCTTCAAAGTTTGCATGCTTGAGATAGGATTCAATTAGGAGTTTTCAGGACCCTCCTGAATAATGGGACCTAGCTTTAAGATTTCCATTAGATAACAAGATATAGCGTAAGAATTCTGTTGTAGGATAGTATAATTCAGCCGTAAGAATTGTCACTCTTAAGATAAAACTTGACTTTTTGATTTTCAGGACCCTCCTGGATAGTGGAATGTAGTTTTAAGACCCTCTTAGATAACAAGATTTAGAGGAAATCACACCTTTAGAAGATATAATTTGGATTTAAAAACTGTCATTTAACTAGGAGTTATCAGGACCCTCCTGGATAATGGGATCTAGCTTTCAAATTCTTAGAATATTTGGTAACATTATTCAGTTTAACACTCACAGATGTGCCCAGCTACCAAACTGGGGCAGAAAAATTTCTTTGTTTTGTCTATTTTGTTGAAATCAGGAGCCCACTTGGAGAGCACGGGAATACAGTTCAAGTTCAGCAATCAGGCGCCCACCTGGAGAGCACGGGAATACAGTTCAAGTTCAGCAATCAGGCGCCCACCTGGAGAGCACGGGAATACAGTTCAAGTTCAGCAATCAGGCGCCCACCTAGAGAGCACGGGATTATAGTTCAAGTTTCAGCAATCAGGCGCCCACCTGCAGAGCACGGGAATACAGTTCAAGTTCAGCAATCAGGCGCCCACCTGGAGAGCACGGGAATACAGTTCAAGTTCAGCAATCAGGCGCCCCCTGGAGAGCACGAGAATACAGTTCAAGTTCAGCAATCAGGCGCCCACTTGGAGACCACGGGAATACAGTTCAAATTTTGGCAATCAGGCGCCCACCTAGAGAGCACAGGAATACAGTTCAAGTTTAGCAATCAGGCGCCCACCTGGAGAGCACGGGAATACAGTTCAAGTTTTGGCAATCAGGCGCCCACCTGGAGAGCACGGGCATACAGTTCAAGTTGAGCAATCAGGCGCCCACCTGGTAAGCACGGGAATACAGTTCATGTTTTGGCAATCAGGCGCCCACCTGGAGAGCACGGGAATACAGTTCAAGTTCAGCAATCAGGCGCCCACCTGGAGAGCACAGGAATATAGTTCAAGTTCAGCAATCATACGCCCACTTGGAGAGCACGGGAATATAGTTCAAGTTCAGCAATCAGGCGCCCACCTAGAGAGCACGGGAATATAGTTCAAGTTCAGCGATCAAGGCCCACCTGAGAGCACGGGAATATAGTTCAAGTTCAGCAATCAGGCGCCCACCTGGAGAGCACGGGAATACAGTTCAAGTTCAGCAATCAGGCGCCCACCTGGAGAGCACGGGAATATAGTTCAAGTTCAGCAATCAGGCACCCTCTTGGAGAGCACGGGAATACAGTTCATGTTCAACAATTAGGCGCTCACCTGGAGAGCACGGGAATACAGTTCAAGTTCAGCAGTCAGGCGCCCACCTGGAGAGCACAGGATTACAGTTCAAGTTTTTGGCAATCAGGCATCCACCTAAAGAAAAGGGAAACCATCTCAGAGTACAATTCAAGTCGGCAACAAGGGGACTTCATTGGTAGAATACAAGTCAACAAGGCAACAAGAATCACAAGATCAAGTTTGAAGATATAGATAGAGCTTTTGTAATTCATAGATCATAGTTTAGTCCAACTTCTTTTTATTTTGTCATGGTGTAATAAGGGGTTCAGTAAGCAGTAGCAGCAGCAGCAGCAGCAGTGAAATCACAACTTCATGGTAGTCCCAGCTACCAAAACTTCCCGGACTACACTGACCTGATTCCTTTATAGCCAAGGATATGTAGGCAACCTCGGAGGCAGGGTGCGTTCAAATCTTTCAAAAATGCTTCCCACGGAGTATTCAAACGGGCAAAAATCGCTCGTATACGCTCACTTTATCTTTGCACGAAAACTCTTCGTGTTTCCGAGCAAAGAGGGGCAGCTGTGAGCACGTGATTTTTGCCCTATATGAATAACTCCCACAAATTCGAAACAAAATAAATTTTTTTCCATTGTTTGCAATTTTGTGGAATTTTGTGCCATTTTCTGTCAATTGTTCGCATTTGTCTGTGCATGTTTACTTTATTTAATTAACGAAAATACAAAAATATGCTAAATTTGCATTTAGGATTTAACTTTGCATTTTTGAATTAAGTAGTAAATTAGTTATTTTACAAAAATTGGAAAAAATCAAGAAAAAATAATTTAATTTGCACTTTTAATCTTAATTTTGAATTCTGGTAGTTCTTCCTTTGATTTGGTTTTAATTAGAGTTAATTAACTTAATGTGTTAGGATTGATTTAATTTAGGATTTAGTTTGGGTTTTATTTGAGTTTTATTTTGGAAAAGTTAATTTAAAAAAAAGAAAGAGATTGAAATAAAAAAGAATTAATTTGGAAAAAGAAAGGGAATTCAAGAGATGGAATTTTGGGCCAAAATTAATTGATTTTCTCCCAGCCCAATTGAATACCCATCAAAACCCGGCCAGACCCAGCCCAAAACCTACTCCCTACCCGGTCCATCTCCACACCCCACCAAACGACCCCGTTTTGTCTAGCCTTGATCTGGGCCGTTGGTTTCCCCTCATCCGACGGTTTGGAACTGGGGGACGGGGGGGGGGGAGGGTTTAATATATAAGTGTCTGAAACGTGACCCCCCTATCTCATCGTCCCCTTCTCATTTCAGAGACCACCCTTTAGAACCCTAGCCGCCACCATTCCCCACCACCTAGAAGCCCGGCGGCGCCACCTCCAATCCCTTCCAAAATTACACCCTATAACCACCTCACTCCCCTCATCACAAATCCCCACTCCGTTTGTTTCAAATCCCCCTGAATCTTCTCGAATATTAGATCAAAGGTGAACCCTAAAATCAAAAGTTGTCCAATTCGAGTTTTCTTTGAAGTTTCAGGTTCACTCTGATGTTAGTCGTGTGTTGTGATAAAAAAAACACACGTTTAGCATCAGTTTGAGCCGAGAATATGAGGGTTCGAAGATTCTTCACCACCTTTTGTGGTCCGAGGCACCTTTAGGTATTTCCACTTTTCTTTGTTTTTTGTTCTTCAGTTTTCCTCCGTTTGCTTTCCTATTTTCTACTTCAGTCTCTTCTTCTGGACTCCTCTCCGTTCTGTTTTAGTTTCTTAAGGGTAGTTTTGTGATGCATGTTAGCTTTAAGAAAACTTTTTCTTTAATTAGCACAATTAGTTTGTTAATTAGGTTAGTTCTGAGTTGTTAATTCTAGTTCATTAATAGGATTTGGATACTGTTCGAATTGCTTCTGTTGTTGTTGTTTCGCCTCAGTCATTTGGTTTTAATTTGGGCCTGGGGCGTGCTCTAGGTTTCAGGTTCATTGGTTTGGGCTGGGTCTTGACTTAACTCAACCCAGGGTCAACTTTGACCCATTTTGGTTTTGGTTCCTGAAGTAATTAACAAAGGCGTAGAGGGTAATTTGGGGAAATCGGGGTATGGAATCTTTTGTTAACTGCCTAGGAAGCTTCTAGGAAGTGGATTGGGGGCTATTTTGAAATTCTGATAAATAAGATAGGGGTATGGGAGCTAAAACAAGAATTGGAAAAGGGTTAAAAGGCAATTTTCATTTCTTTTAGGCTGCCCTAATGGCTTGCCTATAAAGGCATTGTTACTTGAGGATTAAGGGAGGTTTTTTAGAGATAAAATTCAGAAAAAACAAAGACGGCTAAAATTTGAGTGAGAATTACTGTCTCATTGAACTCTTTCTGAGATTTCTGCAGTTTCTAATTCCTGAAATAATTTCTGATCTATCTGGGCTGAAATGGTTTGAGTTTGGTGGTTTAAAAGTTTGGTTTGAAGTTCTGGTTGATTTTTTGTTGATTGTTGCACCTCATTTCTGGGTTTAAAGCTGGTTTTCTTGGTCATCTCTGCTACTGACCACTGTTCTTGCTACTGCTTACCGCTGATCTGCTCACCTCTCTTTTATTTTGCTTTTCAGGTACCTGTTCTTAAACTTGTAGAGTTGATGCTCAAATTGGAGTTGAAATGAAAATGGAAGTTATTTTTTTAGCTCAATACTAAGTTGTGATTCATAATATAGCTTTACTTTCATGGATCTCTCTGTTTCATGCTTTCATAATTAGGTTCTTCATGTGTAATTGAATATGCCATTAGATACTGTCTTTTATTTATAGGACTTTAATTGGTTTTGCTTGAATAAAGAGGCTCAGAGACATTTTAGACTTTATGGATCATCAATCGTTGGACTCTATGCTTAATTATGTAAACTGAGTAACGGGAAGTAGTGTGTCATAGTTTATCCCATTGAATGTTGTTTCAAGCTATGATCATCTTTCTTTTCTTGTAAGCTATGTTTGAACATGAACCATTAATAATATGTAGAGTTTCTGGGTATATTAATTATGGGTGGGATTGAGATTTATTCAGTCGTGTTTGAGTAAAAAGTGTTGTTTTAATATGGATCAATGTGGTTTCTGGATAATAATTGGCTTTTAGTCTTTCATGCAGATGTTTGGGTTCTGAGACCTGGGCCTAGTACTGGCCCAATCAATCAAAACAAAGGGCAATCAGAATAAGTATGGCATCCATGTTTTTAAAAAAATTAGGATCATGTCAGCACTTCAATAATACGAATTTTTGTGTGCTTGGGGGTTCAACCTCGAATTCCACCCCTGCCTGATGCCTAGCCCTTAGAATTTTGGGGACTCTCATTGGGTAGATTGGGAAGCAAGCCAAATTTCATTATGTACAAGGCTGTGTAGTCAAGCCAATAGCCTGCTCTCATGCGTCTGCTATATGCTCATCTCGTCTAGTGCTGGTTTATTAAATTTTGAAATCAGCTCAAATGTTTAACCTAAAATTGTGTCTTTCCTGCTCCTTTGATTAGTTAGTGGGGGATGAGCCATACTAGACAACACCAATAGCTTATGGCCCTCCGAGTTTAATGTGAATTCTTTTAAAATTAGAATTGAGGTGCACCGTGCCAAACAAAAATGACAATTGCATGGCCCTCGTTTAATTAATCTAGTTTATCCTTAGAATTCGGGGCGTGCCATTTAGCGAATTTTCATGGCCCTCACAAAATTGCAAACACGTAGTTGCTTTAGGCACGTTATTTTAATAATTTACCTTCCTAAACTCGGGTGCATATTTATGTGACCCAAATCCAAATCTCAACAATGTTATATAAAATGTGTCGCGGACTGCGGGTGCATTTATGTGACGTGGTTCAAGATATATTTTAATTGAAGTTGCAATTTTCTTTAAAAAATGAATAAAAGCGGTTAAAGGTTTAAAATTGCACCATAGGCTAAAACATGTACTAAAAACAAATAATAGGCCAATTATAACAGTTGAGCGACCGTGCTAGAACCACGGAACTCGGGAATGCCTAACACCTTCTCCCGGGTTAACAGAATTCCTTACCCGGATTTCTGTGTTCGCGGACTGTAATACAGAGTCAATCTTTTTCTCGATTCGGGATTTGAACCGGTGACTTGGGACACTATTAACTATCCCAAGCGGCGACTCTAAATTTTAATTGAAAATAAATCCCGTTTCGATTCTCACTTTAAGTTGGAAAAAACTCCCTTATACGCCCCTTTCCGGGGGTGTAAGGAAAAAGGAAGTATGACACTTCTGTCATAACTGCACCTGCGGTTGGTGGACCGCAGGTGCGAGACCGTAGATGCGGTTGTCCCATCACAGAAGCGGCCCAGGGCAGGCCAGGCTAGGAACCGCAGATGCGGCTCCCAAGCCACAAAAGCGGCTCCGAAGATGCGGCCTGGAGACCGCAGATGCGGTCCCAGCTCTTTGGCCCATTTTCGCAGATGCGGCCCATTTCTCGCAGGTGCGGGACTGCAGATGCGGAAATGCTGGAGGCAGTGATGTTCTTCTAAATCGGGGGTTGGGTTCATTTCAACCCCATTTTCTTCTATTGGGGCCGATTTGGAGCAATCTTGAGGTGCCATTTTCACCACCAAGCATGAGGTAAGTAATTTATGTTAGTTTTGAGTTAAATACATGACTATTGTCACGACCCGGATTTTCCACCATCAGAGTGATGGCGCCTACTCGTTTGTAGCTAGCAAGCCAACTTAATTACCTTTCCATGACTAGCAATTATCTTTAACATTTTATAACATCAATATAGAACATAAAGTCTAATAAGAACAATAGCGGATATCTGTCTTAAAATGATGAATTTAAAACGCGGAATAGTCAAAAACAACCTCTACCCAAGATTTGGTGTCACATTACTCACGAACCACTAAGAATAAACTAAATACAAAGGTCTGAAAGAAATATAACAGTTGTCTGTCTCGAAACAAGGAGGCAACAGTCTAAAAGAAAACAATGAGAAGAGACGCCGGGCCTGCGGACGCCTGCAAGGCTACCTCAGTCTCGTGAATATGAATCGCCTGCTTCCGAACTACTGCTGCTGCTGCTCCTCAAAACCTGGACCTGTGCAAAAATGCACAGAAGTGTAGCATCAGCACAACCGACCCCATGTGCTGGTAAGTGTCTAGCCTAACCCCGGCGAAGTAGTGACGAGGCTAGACCGGACACCACATAAACCTGTGCAGTCATAAATATACAGCGGAAATCGAATACAAGGCAATTAACAACATGGGAAGGAAAACATGCTAAGGGGAGATACAATATTAACAACAATCCAGAGTAACAACTAAAAACAGCGTAGGTTCACAAAGAATAAAGAATCAATACTCAAATACAAACAAATAGCCTCAATAACTGTTGCGGCGTGCAACCCGCTCCATAATTACTATTGTTGCGGCGTGCAACCCGCTCCACAAATACCACTGTTGCGGCATGCAACCCGACCCATATCATTTATCATGTATCATTGTTGCGGCGCACAACCCGATCCTCACATTTTATTGTTGCGGCGTGCAACCCGATCCTCAATATCATTGTTGCGGCGCGCAACCCGATCCTCAATATCATTTAACAGCCCGACTCCCCAAACAAAAGTCACAACAAAGCGGCATAAAAATAAGCAAATATTTGACAAACATCCCGTCAAGGGAAAGATCAACAACGCTTTCTCTTTCTTACTTCCCTTATCTTTTAATTCACTTTACTATTTTGAGCCAACGCTCCAAAGAATCAAGTCTTTTCGTATACTTTCAATATTCGTATCACAATTAGAGCCAATGCTCCCAGGAATCAAGTGATCATATTACCGTTCACATGTTATTCACAACAACTAGAAATCCTCCAATAAACACGGAGTTCACAACCAAATCATGATAATCACATTATACGGACTCACGGTCATGCTAGACACCAATGTATAGATACTCGTCACCATGCCTATACATCGTACTCGATCACATAGCAATTAACAACAAGATTCAACTCCTATTCCCTCAAGCTAGGGTTAAACCAAACACTTACCTCAAAGCCTGGAGATCCGCTTAATCCTCAACTATTGCTTTACCTCGTGATTCAACCTCCAATTCAGTGATATCTAGGCATAATCAATTTAATAGTATCAATAAAGACTCAATGGTAACATCCCATAGCCTAGATATGAATTTCCTAGCATTGTTCCAAAAATCCCGAAATTAGACACCGGGCCCACATGGTCCAACCTCGAGGCTCTGACCAAAACTCAATCACCCATAACCCCACGAGTCCAAAGATATAATTTTTTTTAAGATTCGACCCCAAATTGAGTTTGAATCACCCAAAATTCTCAAAACCCTAACTCTACCCAAAACCCATAATTTCTACTTTGATTTCATGATTTAGGGCTAGGATTTTGCTAAATGACGAAGGAAATTGAAGAAAACAAGTTAGATAATACTTACCCAAGGATATTTGGTGAAGAATCTCTCTACAAGTCGCCTAGGGGCTGTGGAGAAGAATTGCTCGTGTATTTTTGTGATAGAACCCGTAGCTACTGTTTCTGTTCTTTTAAAAAAAATTCGCTGGGCAAAATTGCCCTACGCGATCGCGGAAATAGGGATGCGATCGCGGAGGGTACCACTGACTGGTCATCGCGATCGAGTAGAGGGTTACGCGATCGCGTAGAAGAACTACTGGGGGTCCAAAACTTGGTCTATGCGATCGCGACCCTACTGGTGCGAACGCATTGAAGGAGGTGCTGAGGCAGTGCGATCACGTGATCAAGTACGCGATCGCGAAAGAGCAAAGAGCCAAAGGAACGCGATCGCGGGCTGAAGATGCGATCGCGTAAGAGGAAATCACTGAGCAAAAATTGCAGAAAAATCTGCTACCATTCTAAGTGCAAAAACACCCCGAACCACCTCCGAAAACACTCCCGAGCCCTCGGGGCTCCTAACCAGTCACACACACTAACTCAATAAACATCCTACGAACTTACTCGAGCGATCAAATTGCCAAAATAACATCAAAATCATTGAATCAAGCCTCAAACTCATCATTTCTATTTCAAACTTCATAAACTTCCAACTTTAGATAATTAGGTCCGAAACACGTCAAACGACGTCCGATTTCGACCAAACTTTACAGAAAGCGCTTAACACATATTTAAGACTTGTGCCGGGCGTCGGAACCAAAATACGAGCCCGATACCACAGTCTTTTAATAAATTTTCATTTCCATTTTCCTTAATAATTTCAGAAAAATAATTTCATAGAAAAATTCATTTCTCGGGCTCTAGACCTCGGAATTCGACTCCGGGCACATGCCCGAGTCCCATAATTTTCTACGGACCTTCCGAGACCGTCCAATCTCGGGTCCGGGTCCGTTTACCAAAAATGTTGACCGAAGTCAACCTTAAACATATTAATATCAAAATTCTTCAAATTTTTCACAAAATTCACATATTTCAACATAAAAGCTTTCCGGCTACGCGCCCGGTCTGCGCACGCAAATTGAGGCAAGTAAAAGTAAGGTTTTCAAGGCCTCGGAAACACAGAATGAATGAGGAAACAGGTGATGACCCTTTGGGTTGTCACAACTATATACGGATTTGGACATGGAAATTTGTAGAAAACTTGGGGTTTGAGGGAAAACCTAGAAAATTGATATTCTTGGAATTTGACCACGATTTTGGGTATGGAATTAGGAGAAAATCATATATTTGAGTTCATGGAGTCATGGGTAAGCTTAATCTTCAAAAAAATTCAGAATCCGGGCACGTGGGCCCGAGGGTGATTTTGTCAACTTTTCGATCGGGCTTAGGAATTGTTATAAATTGGATTAAAATGAGTAGTTTATCGTATATAATGAATTTGCATAATCATTGGCTAGTTTTGGAGTATTTGGCATCGATTCAAGTCTTCGGAAGGGCGTGGAATGCCGGTTATGGATCTTCGGAGCGAGGTGAGTCTCCTTTCTAATCTTGTAAGAGGGAATTGTCCCCATAGGTGAGTTAATTGGTTATGTGCTCCTATTTGCGGGGGCTACGTACGCACGAGGTGACGAGAGTCCGTGCGTAGCCACTATTATGCTTTAGTCCGGGTAGTTTAGGGCCCAAAAGCATGCTTTCTTGTAATACTTGCAACCTTGATGACAAACTTAAAATGCTTAAAACATATCGAACGTGTAAATGAATTTCTAAAAAGGGCTAGATATCATTTCTTGACTTTTAAAAGAGAGGCTTGTCTTTTTTCTGAATATTTGCTCCTTGATGAATTATTGATTTGATTGGTTTACTGTGTTTATCTATTGTGGAACGGGCCGAACGCCTGGGTAGGTTAAATAGATGCATCTATGGTTTGCGCCATTCGGCCCTCTGGCAATGTACATTTTAAATAGTGTTGGATCGGGCCGTACGACCTCGGCATGAGTTACGCATGCTTGTATTGCTTGCTGTGATATTTGTTGATACTAATATCTGCTTTCCCCGACTTGAGATAATTGTTAATTAGTGGATTATGAATCCGGAGACTTTTGATAAAAGGGAACTTTTACCTATGTAGTAATTCATTTGAATCTACTGTTGGCCTTAATAAATTCGTGAGTCATCGCTTTAATAATATTATTATTTGACCATTAGTAAGTGTCGAAGTTGCCATCTCGTCTCTACTTCTTCGAGATTAGGCGGGATACTTACTGAGTACACGTTGTTTTCGTACTCATGCTACACTTGCTGTGCATTTTGTTGCACAGGTACAGGTATTTCTACTGGCCCATTGGGCGTAGCAGCACGGGCGACTCGGAGACTAGGTGAGCTACATTTCCTCGAGGCGACCCGTAGCTAGTATAGTCTCTCTCAGGATTTTATTTATTTTCTGTCCAATTGTATTCCGGACAGCTGTTGTACTTTATTCGATTTCTCTTAGAAATTGCTCATGCACTTGTGACACCGGGTTCTGGGATGGTTTTAAAGTATTTTGTATCAACTGCTTATTTTTTTCTATTTGAGATGATTATCTTTTTAAAATGGTAAATTTGAATGAAAAATCATAGATTTCAAGAGTATTAAAATAAGGATTTAATTAAGTATTTGGTTGGCTTGCCTGACAATGGTGTCCGGTGCCATCACGACCCTTAGTGGATTTTCGGTCGTGACAGTATGCTAGGTTTAGCACTAGGAATAGAAATAGGTTCAGGTGAAGAACTTGATATGCCAGGAATGGTGTAGAGGAAGAGATTGGTGCAGTAGCTTCAGGTGAGGTATTAGGTTCAGAAGGCATATGAGAAGCAGTAGTAGAAGAAGGTACAGGAATAGTGATAGGAAGAGTGTCATGTGAATCAGTAGGTAAATGCATGGTAGGAAATAAAGGGGTGGCAGTGGTAGAAATTAAAGCAAAAGGATAGATAGATTCATGAAATATCACATTCCTCGAGACAAAGATATGTTTGGACGATAGATCCAAAAGCTTGTATCCCTTTTTACCAAAGGGATATCCAAGAAACACACAAGTTATGGCCTTTGGGTCCAATTTACCTCTTTGATGTGGCAGAGTAGAGGCAAAACAAAGACATCCAAAACATTTAAGAAATGAGTAATCAGGTGGTTTGTGAAAGAGAAGTTCAAAAGGTGTTTTATAGTTCAAGAGCTTTGAGGGGTACCTATAAATTAGAAATGGGGCTGTAAGTAAGCATTCTCCCCAATAGACAATAGGTAAGTGAGACTGAAATAAGAGGGCTCAACATACCTCCAAGAGGTGTCTATGCTTGCGCTCTACTACACCATTTTGTTGAGGTGTAGAAACACAACTTGTTTGATGAATAATTCCTTTGGAAAGAAAATAGGCAGTTGAACTAATGCTAGACCCAAACTCCAAGGCATTATCAGACCTAACCTTTTTTACTTTGGTGTTAAACTGTCTTTCCACCATAGAAATGAAGGATTTGAGTATGGTAAAGGCATTCCCTTTTGTGCTCAAAAGATAGGTCCATGTGCCCCTACTAAAATCATCCACAATTGTGAGGAAATATTTGAAACCATCATGGGTGGCTGTTTTATATGGCCCCATGTATCAATATGAATAAGCTCAAATATTTTGGTAGAAGAAATACAACTGTTAGGAAAAAGCAGCTTATGTTGCCTAGCTAGGGGGCAAATTGTACAAGGAGTTGTGGCTTTATTGATACAAAAAAAAGGTAAAGTAGCAATATTTTTCATGCTAGTAATGGGCATATGGCCTAGTCTAATGTGCCACACATCTTGACAATGATCAACAGAATTAGACATAGAGTGAATAGAAGAGTTGATACTAGTATCCGCAGTAGATGAAAAGTTAGTGTTGTCTGCTTTGACTAAGTGTCCAGAAGGATAGTGTTTTGATCGTAAGATGTATAGTCCATTATTGAGTCTACCAAGATCCAAAGGCCTCTTCGAGGGAAGGCCCTGCATAGAGCAGAGAAAAGCACTGAAAATTAGATCACAACCAAATTGGTAGCAAAACTTGTGGACAGACAACAAGTTGAATTTAAAGGAAGGGACATATAGGACTCTGTTTAAAATCATGTCTGGAAATAGGGATACCTTTCCAGTATGAGTGACTTTGATTTTGAAAGAATTTGGTAGATTAACGGTTAAAGGTTGAGCTAGGGCTATGATATCAAATAGAATGGATTTATCAAAAGTCATGTGCTCAGAAGCACCTGAGTCAAGGATCCATGAGTGTATAAAGGACTTATCAGGAAGTAAAGAAGGCAGAATAGGGGCTATACTAGCACAATTAGCAATTACATTAACTTTAGAACTTAAAGCAGCTTGTTGACCAATTTTGACTGTTGTAAGATCTCCATAAGCTGAGAATATTGATCCTGACTTATTCCCACAACACTTGGTGAAATACTGTTATGTTGAGTTCCTTGATTTGAGTTTCCCTGCATATCAATAAGATCTTCTTCTGTGGACACTGCATTTCCCTGTATAATGTTTGAACTCAGAAATTTTCTTGGCTTATTTCCTTGCATATTTGTCTTAAAACCTGTCGGATAACCATGAATTTTGAAGCATCTTTCTACTGTATGCCTAGGTCTTTGGCAATAAGAATAGAACATATTCCTTTTGTCATTTCCCTTTGTTGCATTATACTTGTTTCCTCCTCCAATATTTATATTAAAGTTTATTCTGCCTTGTCCAGTATATTGACCAAACTTTTGTGTAGAAGCATTAAAGGAACTCGAATCCATAGGTGATATCACTTAAGGTTGGATAAATCTCTGCCTTTCTTCTTGAAGGAGAAGAGAGTAGGCCTTATCAATGTTTGGCACAGGGTTCATCATCATAATGTTCCCTCTACAAGTAGTGTATGTCTCATTTAAGCCCATAAGAAACTGAACTAGCTTTTGTCTTTCCTCAATTGCTTTATTCTTATGCTTTGCTTCACATGTGCATTCAACACAAGTACATGGAACTCTTGCATCCAGTGCACTCAATTCATCCCATATTGCTTTTATATTATTAAAATATGTTGCTATGTCATTAGAACCCTATGTAGTTTCTAATAGTTTCCTTTGCAGGCTAAATAATTGAGCTACATCAAATTGTCCATACATGTCCTCAAGTTGTTTTCAAAGGTCCCTGGCTGAATTAGAATGCAGAACACTGGATCTAATTCCTTTTGTCAATTAATTCAATAACCAAGCCATCACCATATCATTGCATCGTATCCAAAGCTCGAAGTAAGGGGAGTCATTTCTAGGTTTAGGAAATCTTCCATTGATTAGTCCTAGCTTGTTCTTAGCTGATAAGGAAATCAACATGGATTTTCGCCTATCTGCATATCCAGTCCCATCAAATAGAGTAAACACCAGATTTATTCCAGGATTGTCTGAAGGACTTAAGTACAAAGGATGAGAACGCTCAACAATAACTTGATTTTCTATAAAAGGATTCTCGTCCGCCATTGTTATCAACAGCAATGAAGCAAAAAAATCAGATTGAATTGGAGAAGAATCGAGATCAAAACAATATAAGAAGATCGAATTGGAGAAGAATCGAGATCAAAACAATATCAGAGGATCGAAGTTATAACTGAACTGAAATCCAAACACAAATCACAAAGATCTGTGAAAAAAATCTAGAACAATCTAGAAGAAACAGTAGAGATCGAGCACCTTTGCTCTGATACCATGTTAAAGCAGAACATGAAATTGAGAAATGAATTTTGGAATTTTCTGTTTTCTCATTATTCTCTCTGCTGTTTACAGTTGTAGAGTGTATATTTATATACAAAATCTATGCACACACTTAACTGCCTAAACTCTCCACTCACTAACTAAACAAAATGTGAGTTTACATAAATTCCCTTAGAACTTTCTAGAAAACATATAAAGCATAAAAGACTGAAATGTAATAGCACCCATCATCAGCTAGGTTATCTCATTTGTATCCTTGGGTGTATCGACATTATTCTCCTCCATTGCCGATCTACTGTCAACAAAAATGCATTGTCAACAGATTTCAAGCATCTGTTAGCTAATTTTGCTTTAGGGCTGGCTGGCAGTCGTTGGGTTCAATGTTAACTTTTTTCTTTATCCATCAAGGTTGGCTGTTGGCACACAAAGCTATCTCTCTATCTTGGGTCCTAAACTCTAACATTTTTTTTTGGTGGATTATTTAGGTCTTATGGAGTGACAAGACTCATCATCATTTTATGTTTGTACACTACTGTAAAAGGAGAGAGACTTACAACACTCATAACAAAAATGATGTCATTATATAATTATTGGCTTACGACACGCTCCCCCTAACTCAAAGTATTTTTGGAATCACTAGAAAGTTAATTTGTACTCTGTCACACCATGATGAAAAATAACGGCAGATAATTATTCTATCCTGAATTCACGAGGAGATATTGTGTTCCCTTGGAACAATGTTCAATGGTCAAACGGAGGGAGTCTCATAGCATGAAGAAAAATACTTTCTGGATCAGTGACTGAGCAATGTTCAGATAAGGGACTCAATATCTAACATCCCCGGTCAAACTCAAGATTGTGAAGTTAAGGCAATATGGTTAAATAGGTGAAGGAAAATATTTTATTATTAATTTCTCTGAAAGCTCTCTATAATTCTTTATTTCCTTCACATACATTAAAATAAGATAGTGATACCTCTATTTATAGTAGTACAAAACCTATTTTAACTAGAAATAGGAAAGCCTATTCTTATATTAATTATGACTACAAATCCTGTTGAGACATGAATTAAATAAACCAAATCCTAAACAATTAAGGTTTCCTACTACAACTTTAAATTAGTTTTCCAACCAGAGTGCTGTTGAAGAAGCTTTCAGACTGCAGCCTTTAGTAACATACTGAAAAAGTTTTCCCATCTTTTTTTCCTCACCTTCAATCATAAGCAGTTCATTCTTGTGGATGGATAGTTGAAAGCTGATGTCATTTAATTCCCTACAAACACTTACCTGTTGGGTATTTCATAAGTAGGATCACTGATTTTACTTCTTCAACTTCTTATCTTGGCATTCCGTTGATTTAATTTTTCTTGAGATGGTTGGTCATGTTCATGTCCTGCGTCAGCCTACTGATATGCCAATCCGTAGGTGTGACACTATAGTGAAGGAAGGCATTAAAAATGATGGGTAGACCTAACTTAAATCACATGAAAGGAACTTGTCTCGAGAGACCTACAAATTCTTGTAGTGTAGGTTGCATTCCTCCATGCCGCTTATGAATGGTGTATCATTTGGTTATGAAATATTAGCTGTTGTACCTCAACAAATCCTATTACTTTAGTGTATTCTTTACACAAATCAATATAAGAGAGGTGATCTACTTCATAACCACTCAACATGTGTACATCTTTCTTAGTATAAGTTCCAACACCCACTCATCCTCATAATTAAAATACAAGTTCACTACCATCCTTCGGATAATATCACTTGCAGCAACAATAAAAAAGGCAAAATGGGACCACATTAGCAGTATTCAAGGTTTAAACAATAAAAATATAAAGATATGAAACTCCACCATCAATTAATTATACAAATCGACAAAAACCCTAGCTTTAATATGTAGGACCAACACGACAAGGACCACCAAAAACAAAGTAACATAAATAAATCTAGAAAGGTACAAAAAATAGCTCAGACAACATAAAAAAATCACATGCAAAAGACATAAACTTGTTAGTTCCCAAATATTCCCCAACCCAACATTTTAATAACTTAAAGCTGTAAATACTTACTTTAATCGAATGATATTGCAAGATAGTGCTGAAAATCAAAGTTGTTCCTGTTTTATGCGCACCAAATCGAACCAAACCACGAACCTTTAAGAAACCCTAAAATCGCCATTTGTTGGTTTAGATAGAGGAAATGAGAGAAATGGTAAAAAAAAAATGAGTGTTTTTCCGGTAAAAGAACTGACCCACATAAAAAAGAGTAGGTCGGATCGGTTAAACGGGTAGGAAATTATCCAAATACAATTTCAACCCCACTGAGCCACGTGGACAAATGAACGAATGCCACATCATTTAATGAGCCGCCCACATGAAGAGCCGTTAGTCCCTAGGTAATTTTAACAATAGAATTAACGTCTTATATATTTTCCGGCGGATAAATGGACAGGGTTTTTATAAACCATTTAGCATAGGAGTATTTTAGGCTCCTCCCCTTTCATCCACCTCAGCAGACCAAATAGTCTCTTCCCCAAATCGTTAAAAAAAAACGGCAAAACCGAGCGGCGTGTGCAGCAAGCTCAGACGGCGTTTTCGCAGGTACGTTCTATTTTCTAGGGCTATGAAAGAGGGATAAGAATTTATTCTTATTTTTTAAAATGGTAAAGGAAAGGAAAAGCAGAAACTATAAGTTGGTTTTCTAGAGAAAGGGGAAAGAGTTTGGCTATATTCTTATATATATACAGTACATAGCTATGATCTGAAATTGAATGTTGTAGATTTATTTTCACAAGTTTCGTAGGTTATTCAATCTCTGGAAGAAGTCTTGACAACCATCAAAATGTTTAGAAAAGGTACGTATTTTGGTGCTCTAATTTGATCTCGTTCGTTTATTATTTATTCTTAAAGCTTATGGCTTTTATTTTATTTGAGGCAAGATGTTTGTGATGCTCATGTGATTGTAATGTCTAGTCGCTGATGCGGTTCGTCGATTTAAAATTTATGGTATCTGAATTCGAGCCCTTTGGAGTTCTAATTACATGATTTTTAAGGTTATGCAAAAGGGTAAATCCTTTTTTATCTTCTGCCAAACGTTATTATAATGTGAAAGTCCTAGGGTTTAATGGTCGAGCGTGGTAGTGACTATTGATAGTGCTTTATTCTAGTCTAGGAGGGCTTTGATCATGGTTTACATCCCGATAATTGAGCTACTATTTTTTCCCTTGTTCACAGTCAAAAGAAAAAATCGAATGTAATGTTCAAAGCTTTGCGCTCATCTTTAATTTTCATCATCATGTCAGTCTTATTTTGTATTGATGCTGTGGTGGAGATTATATCAAAGCCTTTAGTTTTTGGCCTGCGAAAAGGTGAAGACATGAATCCCAAATTCGAAGAAATGCTTGTCAAAGCGGGTCAGGTATGGTAATTAATTATGCTGAATTGTGTTTAAATAATTTCCAATTTGACATGACAAGGCTATTATTACTAATCTCCTTTTTTTCTGGAATTCAGAGACTCCACTTCGGTAATACCCCTCTTCCTAAAGAGAATGCTATACAGTATACCGGTGAAGCTTTTGTTTGTGTTACGGTATTCTTTCACATAAATTTTGCTGCCATGCTTTATTTGATCAGAATGCTAATTTTTCCCATGTTTAGATGGTAGGTACTGCGATTGTCTATCAATGGAGTAGAAGTCGGGAGCGACAAGATAAAGAACTTTTGGAATATTTAAAGCAAGAACGCTGGAGGAAAGAGCAAGAATTCTTCAAAGAAAGGAAGCAAAAACTCGTGGAGGAAAATCAAAAACTCCACCAAGAACTGACGATGCTAGAGGTAGAATTCTGCAACCCTGTGTATCCATCCCCGCTCTTTGTAATTTTCTTTCTACAATTTGTCCATAGTCCAAATCCTCAATTTTCGACATAGTCCTATTAACAGTGATAAAAACATTTAGGGCATCTGTTAATATTTTACTTTTATTGTCGGTGATGTTAAATGCGTCTTGTTTGAAAGTTCGTTATTTTCATTCTTAGCTCTTGTAATTGTGGCAGGAAAAGTATCTAATGCTGAGACGAGGAGTTCAGTCGGAGGCAGTTGACGGGGAAAAATGACTATGGGTCAAGGCTGTTAACGCGAGGCTTGAAGAAGTAAACCGATGACTGAAGAAGCTTTTTAAAGGAAACTAAGAGATGGGATGAATGATTCTGATAGCTAGTATGTGTTTAACAGTTACAATTTCCTTTTTCATGTTCATGTACTTCTAATTTTAAGCCTTTTGTCACTTAGCTGCTATATTTAGTTGCTGTGTAATTTATGCACTCGAATTAAGCCCTTTGAGAGCCTAAATTATTTCAATCCTCAATAGTAGATGCTATGATACAACAACAAACCCAGCTTAATCTCATACGTGGGGTTTGGGGCGGATAGTGCGTAGAGCCTTATCCCTACCTTATAAAGGGAGAAAGGCTATTTCCGATAGATTATCGGCTTTAGGAACGATAAAAATAAAGCAACAAGCAATAACAACAATAATACAAATAAGGTAATGGAAGTGATCGTGACATCACAAGTAATAAGAACTAAGAATAAAAGAATACAAGAATAGTACTAGTATACTGGTAAACCTAGGACAAATTCACTACTACCTGTCAACCCACCACCTTAGTCCTCGACCTCCACACCTTCCTATCACTAGTCATGCCCTCGGTTAGGTGAAGCAATGACACGTCCTGCCTAATCACCTCTCCCCAATACTTCTTAGGCCTACGCCTGCCTTTCCTCAAGCCCACCATGGTCAACCTTTCACACTTCCTGACCGGGGCATCTATGTCTCTCCTCTTCACATGCCCAAACCATCGTAGCCTCGATTCCCACAACTTGTCTTCTATAGGTGCCACTCTCACCTTGTCCCTAATAACTTCATTCATAATCTTGTTTTTCCTGTTATGTCCACACACCCATCTCAACATTCTCATTTCAACTACTTTTATCTTACGGACATGAGATTTCTTGACGGGCCAACACTCAGCTCCATACAACATAACCGGTCTAACCACCACCCTGTACAATTTGTCCTTACGTCTAGGCGGCACATTTTTATCGCATAAAACACAGAAGCTAGTCCCTGTGTCCTCTACCCCACTCCAATGCAGTGAGTACCATCCTCGTCAATCTCCCTGCTGCCTTGGATTATAGACCCAATATACTTGAAACTATCTCTTTTGGAAATGACTTGAGTATCATTCTTCACTTTCACTTCTTCTCCATGCCTCTCATCACTTAACTTGCACTCCAGGTATTCAGTTTTCGACCTACTCAACTCGAAACCTTTGGACTCCAGCATTTGTCTCCAAACTTCCATCCAAGCGTTAACACCCCCTACGTCTCTTCAATTAGTACTATGTCATTAGCAAATAACATACACCATGGCACCCCTCCCTTGTATGTAACGTGTCAACATATCCAACGCTAGGGCAAACAAAAATGGGCTACGAGCCGGTCCTTGTTGCAACCCCATCTCCATAGGGAAATGTTTCGAGTCTCCTCTCTCAGTGCTCACCCAAGTCTTAGCACCTTCATACATGTCCTTAATCAACCTGATGTATGCTACCAGGACTCCGCTAACCTCCAAACATCTCCATAGCACCTCCCTCAGGACTTTGTCATAAGCCCTCTCAAGGTCAATGAACACCATGTTGCAAGTCCTTTTTCCTCTCCTTATACTGCTCCACCAATTGTCTCACAAGGTGAATGACTTCTGTAGTTGATCGTCCCGACATAAATCCGAACTGGTTCTAGAGATAGATACACCTCTCCTCACACACCGCTCCACCACCCTCTCTCAAACTTTCATAGTGTTACCCAACAGCTTGATACCCCTATAGTTGTTGCAGTTCTGGATATCACCTTTGTTTTTGTACAGCGGAATCATCAAACTCCACTGCCAATTTTTGGGCATCTTCTTCGTCCTGAAAATGGCGTTAAAAAGCTAGTAAGATACTCCAAGCATACCCTACCCGCTTCTTTTCAAAATTCTATCGGGATCTTGTAATGCAAAGTCCTTTCCGTTTGCGATCTTGCATTTTATGAACTTATATTCTTTGGGAGGTACTAGGTACTCGGTGGAATAAACGAGCACCACCGTAATAAGAGGACAAACGATAATTCTTAACTAGCAACGGTAGTGGAAGGCATGGGCTATCCTTCTTGCAAAAAAAGGTAAAAATTGCAGTGACGCCCTATTTAGTCGACCCCATATAACTTGTACCCACTTTTTAATTTTTTTAAACTTGTACCTACTCTTTAAACAACTTCAGGCATTCGGGTAAGTGTGATTTTATATGGAATTTGTGTACATATTTTAAGGTAGTTTATGATGTTTTACATTGGTGAGTTGTTGTGACACTTTTTTTTCCTTAATTGCAAAATGAATTCGTTAGATTCATTATTATTTTGATAAATTGATGATTGAGATTTGTTTTTGATGATATTTGGAGGTTATGTTTCAAATTTGAGCTCATTTGGAGTAGATTTATGTATTAAATCGTAAATTGGATTGTAAAAATTCGAAGAAAAAATTTCTGTTTCTGCCTTTCTGGGCAATTCGCACTTCAGGCCTATTTGGCCAACACTTAGCTCCATACAATATAACCGGTCTAACCGCCATCCTGTAGAATTTGCTGCCCTTACGTCTAGGCGGCACATTTTATCTCATAAAACCCAGAAGCTAGCCTCTGTCTCCTCCACCCCACTCCAATGCAGTGAGTATCATTCTCGTCAATCTCCCGATTGCCTTGGATTATAGACCCAATACACTTGAAACTATCTCTTTTGGGAATGACTTGAGTATCATTTTCTCTTCCACTTTTTCTTCATGCCTCTCATCACTGAACTTGTACTCCAAGTATTCAGTTTTCGACCTACTCAACTTGAAACCATTAGACTCCAGCATTTGTCTCCAAACTTCCAACCTAGCGTTAACACCTCCTCGCGTCTCATCAACCAGTATTATGTCATTAGAAAATAACATAGACCATGGCCCCTCCCGTGTATGTAACGTGTCAGCACATCCAACGCTAAGGCAAACAAAAATGGGCTACGGCCGATCCTTGATGCAACCCCATCTCCATAGGGAAATGTTTTGATTCTCCTCTCTCAGTGCTCACTTGAGTCTTAGCACATTTGTACATGTCCTTAATCACCCTAATGTACGCTACCGGGGCTTCCTAACCTCCAAACATCTCTATAGCACCTCCATCGGGACTTTGTCATAAGCCTTCTCAAGGTCAATTAACAACATGTGCAAGTCCTTTTCCTCTCCTTATACTACTCCACCAATAGTCTCACAAGGTGAATGGCTTTTGTAGTTGACCGTCCCAGCATAAATCTGAGCTGGTTCTCACAGATAGATACATCTGTCCTCACTCTCCTCTCCACCACCCTCTCCCAAACTTTCATAGGGTAACTCAATAGCTTGATACCCCTATAGTTGTTGCAGTTCTGGACATTACCTTTGTTTTTGTACAGCAGAATCATCAAACTTCACTGCCAATATTAAGGCATCTTCCTCGTCCTGAAAATAGCGTTAAACAAGCTAGTAAGCCACTCCAAACCTCCCCTAACTATTTCTCTTTAAAATTTCACAGGGATCTCGTAATGGAAATTCCTTTCCGTTGCGATCTTGCGTTTTATGAACTTATATTCTTTGGGAGGTACTAGGTACTCAGCGGAATAAATGAACACCACCGTAATAAGAGGACAAATGTTCATTCTTAACTAGCAACAGTAGTGGAAGGCATGGGCTATCCTTCTTGCAAAAAAAAAAAGGTAAAAATTGCAGTGGCGCCCTATTTAGTTGCCCTCATTTAACTTGTACCCACTTTTGTAATTTTTTTTAAACTTGTACCCATTGTTTAAACAACTTCAGACCTTCGCGTAAGAGTGATTTTATATGGTATTTGTGAACATATTTTAAGGTAGTTTATGATGTTTTATAGTGGTGAGTTGTTGTGGCATTTTATTTTTTACTATTATTGGATTTCTTTTCTTAATAGCAAAATGGGTTTGTTAGGTTTATTGTTGTTTTGACAAATTGATGATTGGGATTTGTTCTTGATGATATTTGGAGGTTATGTTTCAAATTTGAGCTCATTTGGAGTAGATTTATGTATTAAATCATATATTGGATTGTTAAATTTCGAAGAACAAGTTTATGTTTTTGGGCAATTTGCACTTCAGGCCTATTTGGCCTTAAGTGCATGAAAACATTAGTTGCACTTGCAGACCTTTTGGCCTTAAGTGCATCTGAAGTGCAACATTCACTTAAGACTTATTAGCCTTAAGTATAAGAAAAACGTTTGTTGCCCTTCATGGCATTTGGCCTTGAGTGCATCTGAAGTGTAATTTTTCACTTCAGACTTATTGGCTTAAGTGCATGAAACCATTGGTTGCACTTTGGATCTGTTTGGCCTTTAGTGCATCTGAAGTGCAATTTTTCACTTTAGACTTATTGGCCTTAAGGGTATGAAACCATTGGTTGCACTTCAGACCTATTTGGCCTTAAGTGCATCTGAAGTGCAATTTTTCACTTCAGACTTATTGGCCTTAGGTGTAGGAAAATATTTGTTTCACTTCTGGCCTTTTGGTGCATCTGAAATGCAATTTTCACTTCAGACTTATTGGCCTTAAGTGTAAGAAAACGTTTGTTGCACTTTCAGGCCTATTGGTCTTAAGTGCATCTGAAGTGCAATTTTTTATTTCACGTTTATTGGCCTTAAGTGCATGAAAGTATTGGTTGCGCTTCAGACCTTTTTGGCCTTAAGTGCATCTGAAGTGTAATTTTTTCACTTCAGACTAATTTTTTTTAACTTCAGACCCAATAAGTTTGAAATTGATCGTAAGGTGAGTAGACTTGCAAATTTCTTTACAAAGTGGGTATAGGTTCAATTGTGATCCCAAAATTGGATATAGATGCAAAAGCCTCCAAAAAGGCTTTTCGTGAATAACCAAATCTTACTAAACAACTAGTAGCTTAAGTATCAGCATATGCTCGTATTTATATGTGTTGTGCAGTTCTTATATTATCAAATAAGTTGAGGAAATAACTTAGCTCGGAGAAAATGGCTCAACATAATCTTTTTATGATTTGAATAGAAGAAAATAGTCTGACAAAGACCTTGTAGATTTGTTTATATTAGTCTCAAAGTACGCGCGATGCGTGTGCATCTTATTTTGATGAGTACTAATTTGTTTAAAAGTTATACTTGGATTATGAAATAAAAGCGTAAGTTCCTGAGCATGATCATGAATATTGATAGTATATAACTAATTCAGTCAAGAGAAAAATTATCTCTTAAAAGTTCTCAATCATTAATTAATAATTCAACTTAGAATTTGTTTCAATTTTATAATATTATAATTTTAATTTCACAAGTTGTCATTCTTTCTTTTTAGTTTGAACAAGAACACATAACCCTTGAAAACCTATATAGTACTGAATGATAGTATTGAAAATATGTCAGCATGCAACTAACAATTTGCGAATATCAAATGAATACAACATAAAAATGCAATTAAAATCACAAACACACTCAAAAAGAATACTAAAGCAAGCTAGTGAAGGAAAGAGGTTCGAATGTAATATAAAAGTATATTATAGTGCATACATAAAGCTCAAAGTTAGAATGAAGGGGTTTTACATGATTATTATACACTCTTCAAATAAGAACATAATTTACAGAAGGTTAAATTTTAATTAATTTTAAAATTCTAAATATAAGGACTTACAAAGATGAAGAACTTAATGAATAAAATTTCAGTTAATCTCAAGATATTATGGAATAAATATTAATAAAAATAACATTAAAGAATTATAGTTGTTTTGTGATGACAATTTTATGCTCAAAGAATCCTTTTTACATGTCTTCTTGACAAGTAAAAGCTAACGTTTAGCCTAAAAAATTTTCTAATATTAGTACCAATTATACTTATGTTATCTACTTTAATTAGGAAAGAATTTATGTAAGGTAAATCTTAAGTGATTTTAAATTTCTAAATATTAAGAAACTATAAAAATATTTAAGACACAAAAAGATTTAATTGTAAGCATAAACTATAATTCATACCAGGATCTTGAACATGATAATCTTACATGTAATCGTCATAGAAAATATACCTGAAGCGGAATCCATTATCTTGAAGCGGAAGCGCTAATCGGTAAATAGGTTTCTCGCCCCTTGCCCTAACTTTCGTTACCGCTGCCTTTAGTAATGGAAGAAAGAAAGAATACGTTAACCCTAATGGGTGGGGAGAGGACCAATTTATAGACGTTCTTATTTAATCCGGTACGTTCATCAAGTAACCGATCGGACAGATGAGATTTGCTCATTAATTAAATATTAATTATGGGCCTAATCTTATTGGGCCATATATACACGTAGGAAATAACTTACATTCTCCCACATGGCCCAATAATCACATAATATTAATATTTAATATAGGAACATTAGTTGCGCATAAACAAATATCTTCTATAATGTCCATCATACATACCATAATACGATAAACTACTAAATGTGAGTTATGACGATTATATATAATTTGTCTACATACTCCCTTTTATATACTACAATATTAGCAACTCATTGTACCAGGACCATAAGCTATAAAATATTATGGTCCACAATAATGTCTCATTGAGACTTATCCTGTAATATCTCAAAACAATAATGTGTACACCATTATGAGAAACATGAAATCACTAATGTATATCAGAAACATATAAATGAGCTTAGAGTGTCAAAATATTATAAATACATCAGTCATAAATACAGCCAAGACCCATTCTATGTACATGTTCTTTAAATCTTTGGTTGTAAACCATTCGTTAACGGATCTGCAATCATGAGATGAGTTCTAATATGCTCAAGTGACACTCTTTGTTTCTGAACTTCCTCCTTGACGGTAAAGTACTTTAATTCCATATGTTTGGCACCTTTGGAGTACTTATCGTTCTTGGGGAAGAATACCGCTGCAGAATTATCACAGTAAATTTTCAACGACTTGGTAATGGTGTCGACAACCACAAGTCTTGAAATAAGTTTCGCAACCATAATGCATGAATTGTGGCTTCAAAACATGCCACAAATTCTTCTTCCATCGTGGATGTAGCAATGATAGACTGTTTGGCACTCTTCCATGATATTGCTCCTTCAGCTAATTGGAACAAATAACAGAACGTGGATTTTCTAGTGTCAATACATCCGGCAAAATCTGAATCTGAGTATCCAACAAATTCCAAATGCTTGGATCTCCTATACATGAGCATGTAATCCTTCGTTCTTTTTAGGTACCTCAAAACATTCTTTGCAGCTTTCCAGTGATCAATTCCTGGGTTACTCTGATATCCTCCTAGCATTCCGACCGCAAGAATAATATCCGATCTTGTGCAAGTCTGAACATACATCAGACTACGAACAATAGAAGAGTAAAGAATGAATTCCATTTCCTTTTGATCTACATCATTCTTAAGGCATTGCATGAGACTAAATTTGTCCCCTTTTTAAATTGGAACAATTCCTGCTAAAAAATTGTTCATATTAAATCTCTCTAGAACTCTTTCGATATAGCCTTTCTGAGACAATCCCAATAATCCTTGTGATCTATCACGGAATATTTCTATTCTTATCACATAGGATGCCTCACCCATATCTTTTATTTCAAAATTCTTAGAGAGAAAATCTTTAGTCTCACGCAATACACCTAAATCATTAGCAGCAAGTAGAATATCATCAACAAATAGGACTGAAAATATAAACTTTCTCCCACTGATCTTTTGGTATATATACCGATCAACGGTATTTTCCACAAATCTAAAAGATGTTATGTTATCATTAAACTTTATATACCATTGTCGTGATGCTTGTTTAAGTCCATATATTGACTTCTTCAGTTTACACACCATTTGACCTTTTCCTTTAGTTTTGAAACCCTCTGGTTGATCCATAAAAACTTCCTCCTCGAGATCTGTATTAAGAAAGGCAGTTTTCACATCTATTTGGTGTAACTCTAAATCATAATGAGCCACCAAAGCCATATAATTCTTAACGAGTCTTTCTTTGAGACCGCTAAAAAGGTCTCTTTATAATCAACGCCTCCTTTCTGAGTATAACCCTTGGCAACAAGTCTGGCTTTGTATCTCTCAATATTGCCATTTGAATCGCGTTTGGTCTTACAGACCCATCTACACCCGATTCTTTTAGAACTCTCTGGCAATTCAACAAGATCCCAGACTTTATTGTATTTCATGGATTTTAACTCTTCCTTCATGGCAAAATCCATTTGTCAGACTCATTACTTTATATGGCTTGTGAAAATGAAATTGGATCCTTATTAAGACCAATGTCAAAATGTGACTCTTGCAAATAAACCAAGTAATCATCCGAAATAGCCGATTTTCTAACTCTTGATGTTTTCTTAATGGCATTTCTAGTGGTTCATTTGTGTCAGATATTTGTGAGTTAGTTTCTTCATGAAATGTTTCATCTAAATATTTCTCGGTGTTGTCAAAGTGTTCTTCAACAATTGGAATAATATTTGGTATTTGTATGGAAGTAGGCACATTTCTGGGTAATAGAATATTGACCCTCACCATCTTTAATTTTCACACTTTGCTTTTTAATATTCCCACTAACTTCACCATTCACAATGAATCCTGCATTACTGGTTTCAACAATTCTCGAACTATGGTTTGGACAGTAAAACACATACCCTTTAGATTTCTCTGGGTAACCAATAAAGTACCCACTTACTGTTCGAGAATCTAATTTCTTTTCTTGTGGATTATAAACTCTAGCTTCCGCTGGGCAACCCCAAACATACAGGTTCCTTAAACTAGGTTTCCTTCTTGTCCACAGTTCAAAAGGGGTCTTTGGAACTGCCTTACTAGGAACCCTGTTTAATAAATATACAGCGGTTTTAAGAGCATACATCCGCAATGATTTTGGTAATGAGGAGTTACTTATCATTCTCATAACCATATCCATAAGTGTTCGATTATACCTTTCTGCAACATCATTTTGTTGAGGTGTTCCTGGCATAGTATATTGTGCACATATGCCACGTTCCTCGAGGAACTTTGCAAATGGACCTGGACATTGTCCCGATTCATTATATTTTCGTAATATTCACCACTTCTACTGACCTAATAGTTTTCGCCTTTTTATCTAATTGCCTTTCAACCTCATTAACAAACACCTTGAGAGCATCTGCTGCTTGAGATTTTTCTTTCAACAAATAAATGTATCCATAACGTAAAAAGTCATCGATAAAAGTGATAAAGTATTTTTCTCCTCCAAAAGATGGAACATCAAAGGGTCCACAAATATAGGTGTGTATAATTTCAAAAAGCTGGGTGCTTCTTGTGGCACCTCTCTTACTATGCTTGGTTTGCTTTCCCTTAATGCAATCCAAACATATAGTAAGATCAGTAAAATTTAGATTCGGAAGAATCTCATTCTTTACTAATCTTTCTAACCTTTCTTTGGATATACGACCCAAACGTCTATGCCACAAGTAAACAGAACTTTCATCTAGTGAACTACGTTTAATTCCAACATTATGTTGAACAGTAAGAAGGGATTCAGAAAAACCAATATCGAGTTTCAATTTATATAAACCATCACTGAGAAAGATAGAATCATAAAAAATAGCATTCTTATATAAATTGAAACATACATTTCCAAACTTTAAATCAAATCCAGAAACATCAAGTCTTGAAAGAGAAATCAAATTCCTAGAAAATAGAGGTACATAAAGAGTCTGTAATAGATGAAAGTGACGCCCAGTCTCCAAGATCAAACGATAAGTCCCTATGCCTTCAATTGGAGCCTTCATACTATTTCCCATGAACAAGAAATCCTTATTTGGATTTGTAGTTTGGATCATAAGGAATCCCTGCAACATAGTAGATGCATGAGCAGTTGCACCAGAATCAAGCACCAAGTATTATTAGGAACTTCTATTAAATTTGATTCGAAACATTCAAAAGGACTAATTGTACCTTTCTTTTCGAACCAAGCTTTACGTTTCAGGCAATCCTTCTGATATTGTCCTTCCTTGCTACAGAAACGACACGTATTTGCCTTATGTTCCTTCTTAGCATCCTGTGGAGCTTTAGCAGGTGCTTTCTTCTTCTTGAACTTGTTGGCCTTCACTTTAATTCCTTTACCAGCTCCTTGACCCATGAGATTAATTGAATGACTCCCTTGCTTCTTAAGTCTTGACTCCTCCTGAGTAAGAATACTGGACAATTCACTAACATTCCACTTATCCTTAATAGTGTTATAGTTAATTTGAAAAGGTTCATACTCAGGAGGCAACGAGTTCAGAATAAACTGAACCAAGAAGGAATCATCCACTTTCATCCCCAAGGTCTGCAGTCTTGCTGCAATGTTAGTCATCTCGATGATATGATTTTGCATACTACGCGACCCATCAAACTTCATGGTCGTGAGTTCAGCCATTAGTGTACCGGCGAGAGACTTATCTGCAGAACGAAAACGTTCTTACACAAACTTCAGGTATTCCCTGGCGCTTTCTATTTGTGGAATAGTACTCTTAATGTTGTTGACAATATTCATTCGCATAAACATAAGGCTTAGCATGTTGGAGCGTTCCTATGCTTTATTGAAAGACTTCTCATCCGCACTGCTCGAATCAGTAATGGCAGAGGGCTTATCATTCAGCAGAGCCAAGTCAAGATCCATCACACCTAAGTGGAACTGGACTTGTTCACGCCATTTAGAGAAGTTCAATCCGTTGAACACAGTAGACGAAGCAAGCGAATGAAAAGGAATATTTGCAAAATAGATATTACATGCTCACAAATCAATATGGATTCAAAAAAATAGTTAAAGCATATCGCAATTCTCCTTTGGGTAAATACTACGACACACTATCATTATTTAAATGTCATTTAGTCTTTGATAGTAACTAAATATTTTTAACCAAATATATATGCGATCTTTGGACAAACAATATATATTTGACTAAGAATATTAATTTACCTCATCATACTCATTATTCATAGAATAATAGATTCACCTTTGGGTAATCCTTAAGTTCTAGCAATAGTGAAAATTAATTTATCAACTAATTTTTAATTATAGGCATTTCATTAATTTCATGGATAAACTACAATTTTATGTATGCATACTTTTGATTAACATACTAGTTTGGCCATTTTGGCGACTAACAAACTATATAAACATAAATGCACACATAAAATAAGCATCAAAAAATTTTATGCATGTGAATTTTTTAAAACATTCTAGCTTGATCACATTGGTGACTAACAAACTATATGAACATTAGTATATGCATAAAATATAAATGTTATGTATGTATATATTTTAAACATTCTATATAATACATTAGTCATTACACAGTATAAGAACCAAATTATAATTAATGCATAATGTGAGGTTTCCGTGAAACTTAGCATTCAAGAAAACCTTTTAGGAGTAAAACTTTATTTCCTCAATGTCCCTAAGATACCGTAACTTTACTTTTATGACCTAGATAGTAACAATAATTTTTGTAGTCAAAATCTTAATAAAATATAAACGTATTACGAACAATCTAGGTAGAAACTGATATGGATAATAATTAGGGTCAATACGATCATCGCGTAAACAAACAATAAGTCACCACCGCGTCCAATGAAAGGAATTTAAGAATATACACTTGTCATAACTCCTATTCTATTGGATCGTAAGATTGGTAAGTACACGTACACCATTAAATTTGTTTTTATTTTTTATTTTTTATTTTTTATCCTACGCAATATATCCAAAGTCAATTCCCCAAAGCCATAAATCAAACAATATACATAAAACATCATCTGAGGTATGGATAAAACTGAATCATAAATATAATATGTGCATCATAAAGCTTCAGATATCATATGATATCAACCGAGAATCAAACCAGTACAATATCAATAAAGCAAGGATTGAGAAAGAAATATAGTTATAGTAAAACTCAGTTCTCGTTCAATCGTACTAGTAAACGAAGATTATCAGTTCAAATATCCATGCTCATGATACCACATGTAAGCATAAACTATAATTCATACCAGGATCTTGAACATGATAATCTTACATGTAATTGTCATAGAAAATATACCTGAAGCGGAAGTGTTAATCGGTAAATATGTTTCTCGCCCCTTGCCCTAGCTTTTGTTACCGCCGCCTTTAGTGATGGAAGAAAGAAAGCATACGATAACCCTAATGGGTGGGGAGAGGACCAATTTATAGACGTTCTTATTTAATCTGGTACGTCCATCAAGTAACCGATCAGACGGATGTGATTTGCTCATTAATTAAATATTAATTATGGGCATAATCTTATTGGTCCATATATACACGTGGGAAATAACTTACATTAATAACCAAATTTTAATAGATATTAATATCCTAAATATTAGAAAATTAATTCACAACTTTGTCCAATGTAAAATTATTTTAAAGGGTAAAAAGGGCAAACGATATTTCGTTAAGGGCCATCATGCTTTTAATATAGTACAGATATAGATGGTAAAATAAATAGATGTGAGAAGAGCTTCGAAGAGTTAAAGGAAAGGTTACCTCAGCGCCAGTCTTATCTCTTGCTGAAGGACCCAAGAGGTACGTTATATACTGTTATGGGCCTGGCCAGTGTTCTAATGCAACATGTGAAAGTTGTTGCTTATGCTTCGAGCCAACTAAGGAAACACGAGCAGAATTACCCAATGCATGACTTGGAGCTAGCAGCTGTTATATTTGCCTTAGAAATATGGCGTCGCTATCTGTGTGGAGTTCATATTGACATATTCACTTATCACAAGAGATTACAACATATATTCAAGCAAAAAGAATTAATTCTGAGGCAACAGAGATGAATTGAATTGTTAAAGGATTACAATGTTGATATTTTGTACCATCTCGGGAAGACCAACGTTGTGGCTAATTCATTAAGTCGAAAATCTATGGGTAGTCTATGGCATGTAGAAATGCAAAAGTTGGAGATGACTAAAGACTTGTACCGGTTGTCTAACTTAAGTGTACGATTGCTAGATACCGGTAGCGGAGGAGCCACACTTCGAAATGTTGTCGAATCCTCACTAGTAGACGAAGCAAAGGCATGATAATTTGATGATCCAACCTTGATGAAGACAAGAGAAGGAATTCCCTTTCGAAAGAAGCAAGTGTTCGAGCTATCCGAGGACAAAGTCTTGAGATACCAGGACCGGTTATATATGCCCGATGTTAGGGGACTCCGAGACTAGATCATGGGAGAGATCCATTAGTCGCGATATTATGTTCATTAGGAGTCAACCAAGATGTATCACGATCTTCAACGATTATATACTGGTAGAACGACATGAAGAAGAACATTGTTGAATACGTTGCTCAGTGTCCAAATTTCCAACAAGTTAAGGTTGAATGCCAGAAACCAAGAGGATTGCTTCCGAAGATGAAAATTCCGACCTAGAAATGGGAGGTGATCAACATGGATTTTGTTACTGGGTTACCACGATCACGCCGAAGATTTGATTCTATATGGGTTATCGTGGATCAAATTACCAAGTCAGCTCATCTCCTACCAATTAAGACTACTTTCTCAGCTGAAGATTATGCTAAGCTATATATTAAGGAGATAGTCCGACTCCATGGGGTTTCGATTTCCATCATATCAGACAGAGATGCCCAGTTTATGATTAAATTTTGGAGATCATTTCAGAAAGGATTGGGCACCAGGATCAACCTTAGCGTGACTTTCCATCCATAAATAGACAGTCAAGTCGAACACACCATTCATACGCTCAAGGATATGTTACGAGCCTATATGTTAGGCTTCAATGGAAGTTTTGGAAGATCATCTACTGCTCATCGAATTTTCATACAATAACAACTACCATGCTAGCATTCAGATGGCCCTATATGAAGAACTGTACGGACTGAAATGCAGATCTCATATCTACTGGTTTGAAGTTAATGAAACAAAGTTATAGGATCCTGAGTTGGTGCAACATGCTGTAGAAAAGGTGAAAACGATTCAAAGCCGATTATTGATCGCTCAAAGTAGGAAAAAGTCTTACTTGGATAATCGACGATGAGATTTGGTATTTTACTGTGGAAGACTGGGCATTCATAAGGGTGTCTCTTTGAAAGGAATAATGAGGTTCGTTAAGAAGGGCAAACTCTGTCCCTGGTATATCAGACCGTATCAATTCCTTCAAAGAGTCAGTCAAGTGTCTTGTAAGCTTGACCTGCCCCCGGAATTGAAAGTAGTGCGTCCGGTATTCCATGTGTCTATACTTCGAAAGTGCTTAAGTGATCCATCCCATACTACCCCTTTTGAAGATATTCAAGTTACGGAGGACCTATCATATGAAGAAACTCCAGTGACCACCCTGGATCATCAAGTGCGTAAGTTGCAAATCAATAAGGTAGCTTCAGTTAAAGTACTTTGGAGGAACAATAATAAAGATGAAATGACCTGGGAAGTTGAATAAGACATGAAATCCAAGTACCACTATTTATTCCACACTAGAGGAGGCAATAATGACACTTCTATGGCGGACACAACCCAAAAGGACTAAAGAAGTTTGCAAGGAGTGACTACGATTTAACATTCGATAAGGAATGTTCCAAAGAGGGGGATGATGTTATAACCCACACTATTCTCCCACATATGAAGTTGAAAGATTTATGAGGTTTAAGTACGGCCAAAAAGATAGCGGCACACTATAGGGCAGAAGGGGCAACTGCATGTGACCAGATTATGCTAGTTATCCCACCGGGTGCTGCAACCAGGGTGGGGTGACCTATTTTGTATGTAGAAGCGGCAGAATTTCCTAGGCTTAGTATAGTATAAAAAGCCAGTGCATCTATCCTCCCTCTCATTCTAAAATATATCACCCAATTTAGTTTATCCCCAATACACTCAAACCCCCTTTAGAATTTCCCAAACGGTTTAAGGCTAAACCGAAGGTGAATCTAGAAGGATTAGGGTGGGGGAGCTTTAATCGTCATTGTAAAGTCTATCATCTTGTCGTATTGATTCTGAAAATATGTTGGAGACAGAATTAACCATCATAGAAGTGTAGCTAGTTCTTCAACAAGGTATACGGGACAACTTTCTTTCTTGGCATGACTTGGTATGAGCGTCTCTCTTTCCTTCAAGGATTTTTGTGTTGCGAGATTGGTTAGTTTTAAGGTATCCTCAATAGTGTTATTTCCCTTCTTGTGCATTGTTCTTACGGTGGCATTCCTTAAATTTTGAGGTGTCCTTAGATATTACCTTGAGCTCGAAAAAAAAAATATAAATCTTTCTGAGTTTATTCTTGATATTTCCTTAAGATTGACCTTGCATTGCACTTATATATATATATATATATATATATATATATATATATATATATATATATATATATATATATATATATATATATATATATATATATATATATCTATTTTACTTTACTAAGTCACACTATAGTCGGCCGGGTACGACACCTATTGTGCAACCACTGATGAGTTGTGTATGATGAGCCATGATACGAGATATTATCGAGCCATTGTGTGGCCGGTTACGATGATTTTTTATGTGAGGTTACCGAGTCTTCTTGAGGCCGACTACATCGAGCCCTGTTAAGGTCGTATACGGTCGAAACCTCCTGAGGCCGGGTAGTGATGTGTGATGTGGGGCTACCGAGTCCTCTTGACGCCGGTTATACCAAGTTCTGCTGAGACTGGGTACAACCGAGACCTCCTGAGGCATGGTACGATCGAGTCCTCTACGAGGTCGGGTATGGAGTAAAATATGATGCCATGCCCCAAAGAGTGTGTGTGTGTGTGTGTGTATTAAAATTAATGCATATCCCAAAAGTGTGGCTTGATTTTACAAAAGCTTACATACATCTATGAGATAATTCATGGTTATAGCAGTGTACGCCCCTAGTGGCTTGTCTACGGTATCCAGGTTAATTTTGTGCATTTCTATCTCTTATGTTACTCACATTATCCTTTTTACATACATAGTACATCTTTCGTACTGATGCCCTTTTCTTTGGGCGCCATGTTCATGTCCACAGGTATATATAGACTCGGTAACGTCCCTTCCCATAGGGTGTTTGTTCTAGCTCGCACTCCACTAGTTCAGAGTAGTTGTTCAGACGTCAATAGGTATCGAAGTGTATGCTCTAGTTATTTTGGGTACGGTGTGGCCCTGTCACGACCAAGTTGTGTACATGTATTCTATTTGGACACTATTAGAGGCTTGTAGACTACATTGATTGGTATGTGTAAGAGAAGGTGGTATATTTGATGGCAACTAAAAATGTTGGTTTATGTTTAGTCAACAATGGCATGCTAAAAATGTTGGTTTATGTTTACTCAACAATGGCATGCCAATTGGAAGAGTTGGTGGAAAAAGTTAGCATGAATGCTAGGAGGAAGCTTCCTCTTTTGATGTCACCCATGACATCAAAAGGAGGTAGTTTGATGTCACCAATAACATCAAGAGGAGGTCCTTACCTCTATAAATAGATGCACTCCTTCATTTGTAGAAACCATCCCAAAAACAATACAATACATTGTAGTGAGCAGAGAGTTAAGAGAGAAATTCTCTTAAGTATAATTGGGAAATCTCCCCTTCCTTTGTAAATAATAGAAAGGCAATTGTTCTCTGGTGGATGTAGGATTATTTTGATCCGAACCACATTAAATCTAGTGTTCTTTCTTTTACGTTTCCGCTAACAATTGGTATCATAGCGACATGATTCTTTAACGATCCAAGGAGAAAGAACAAGCAAAGATGAGTTCCATGAAGTTTGAAATTGATAGATTCAGTGGACGCAACAACTTCAACATCTGGAAGATCCAGATGATGGCGTTACTGCAGAGGGAAGGTTCAATCCATGCTATTGACGGAAAGAATCCTAAGGATACATCAACTCCCGACATGGGGAAGATTGAAGGGGATGCATTGAGTGCAATCCAACTATCCCTTGCACCTAACGTGCTTTGTGAAGTGAGTACAGGTACCGAAGAGATGGCCAAACAGTTATGGGAAAATCTAGAAGGGCTATACCAAGACCGATCAGTAACAACAAGGATGTTGTTACAACGGCGTCTTCACACATTTAAGATGGGGTCAGGTACTTCGTTACAAGATCATTCAGATGCGTTCAATAAACTTGTCATGGACTTACAGATTGCAGGAATTAAAAGGGAGGAGGAGACGCTTGCATGTGCTTCGCTATTTTTATTGACTTCAGGATATCGTGATATTGAGAATTCAATGATGTATAGCAAGGAGCCTATCAAGCTTGAGCAAGTGCGGCAGGCACTTAACTCTAGTGATGTGCGGAGGCACATCGAAGGAGACAGAGATGACCAGGCAAGTGGGCTCTTTGTGAGAGGTCGGACTAGCCAACAGGGAAAGAGCAAATCAAAGTACAGATCAAAGTCTCGTGTGAACAAGAAGAATACAGAGTGTTGGGGTTGTGGCAAGAAGGGGAACTTTGAACGAGATTGCCCAATGTCAAAGTCCAAGGAAAAGACGAGTGCATCTACAGTTGAACAGGTACATGATTTTGATAATGATTATGTACTAATAACATCGTATAATAATAGTAATTATGGAAACAAATGGGTGTTAGACTCTGCTTGTACTCTGCATATGACGTTCCGAAAAGACTGGTTTAGCAGCTATGAGAAAGATGGAGGAACCGTAGTAATGGGCAATAATGCAACTTGTGCAATAGTTGGCATTGGCTCAGTTCGAGTTCACTGCCATGATGGAGTCGTGAGGACTATTACACAAGTCTGTCATGTTCCTGATCTGAAGAAGAATTTGATCTCCTTGGGTACTCTGGATGAATAAGGCTACAGGTACATGAGCGAAGCAGGAACTATGAAGGTGACTAAAGGTTCTTTAGTCATGCTGAAAGGCAAGCTGGAGAACGGCCTTTACACATTGGCCGAAAGCACCATTGTTGGCTCTGCAAATGCATCTACAGTGCAGTTATCTAATGATGACAAGGAAAGACTATGGCACATGAGACTGGGTCATATGAGCGCACGTGGACTGGAGATGTTGAGCAATCGTAACCTTTTGGAAGGTGAGAAGATCAGCACACTTGACTTCTGTGAGCATTGCGTTCTAGGGAAATAGAAGAAGGTCAGCTTCAGCACTGGCAAACACAAGACAAGAGGAGTGCTAGACTACATCCATTCAGATTTATGGGGTCCCTCTAAACTTCCATCGAAGGGCGGAAAGAGGTATCTTCTCACTTTTATTGATGATTTCTCACGAAAGGTTTGGGTGCATTTTTTGAAGGCAAAAAGTGATGCTTTTGAAGTATTTAAAGAGTTGAAGATTTTGGTTGAAAATCAAATGGAGCGGAAAATCAAGTATCTTCGCACAGACAATGGCTTGGAGTTTTGCAATGAAGAGTTTAATGAATTATGCAAGGTTCATGGGATCTCAAGACATAGGACTATCAGGCATACCCCACGGCAGAATGGAGTTGCCGAGAGAATGAACAGAAATCTTCTTGAAAAGGCTCGTTGTATGCTCATACAAGCCAAAATGTCCAAAGTATTTTGGGCTGAAGCAGTTCACACTGCTGCTCATATTGTCAATCGATCTCCAGCATCGGCAATTGACTTTAAGACTCCGAATGAGGTATGGTCAGGTGAACCCTCTAACTATTCATACTTACTAGTATTTGGGTGTCCAGCTTATTATCACGTTAATGAAGGAAAGCTTGAACCAAGGGCTAAGAAGGCCATATTCGTAGGGTATGTGGACGGAGTAAAAGGATACAAACTTTGGTGTTTGTCTTTACTCAAATTTATAGTTAGTAGAGATGTCACCTTCGATGAATCCTCTATATTTGATCCCCGTAAAGTTTCCGTGGAGTTTTCAGGAAACAAGAACAACGAGCAGGTGGAGCTTCCGGTGGAGCTTGCCAAGGAAAAGGATCAAGAGACTTAGGTTAAAGATGAGTCAGAAGATGTAGACCTTGAAGAACTTGCTGTCAATGAACCATACACAATTGCGAAGGGGAGGGAGAAGAGGCAGACACGAGAACCGGAACGCCTTATAGATCAAGCAAACTTGATTGCATATGCGTTCGTAGCTGCACAAGAAGAGATTAAGGATCTGGAGCCCTCCTCGTATATTGAAGCAACTTCTTGCAAGGATACTGCACAATGGCGGTTAGCCATGACAGAAGAGATGGAGTCTCTTCACAAGAATCAGACATGGGTCTTAGTGAAAAGACAAAAGGGGAAGAGGACAGTTGGATGCAAGCGGATCTACAGAAAGAAAGAGGGAATTCCTGAAGTGGAAGATGCTAGGTTTAAGGTGAGATTGGTTGCAAAAGGTTTCAGTCAAAAGGAGGGAATTGACTACAATGAAATTTTCTCTCCAGTCGTGAAGCATAGCTCAATTCGTGTGCTACTAGCATTGGTTGCACAATTTGACTTGGAGCTTCAACAGCTTGATGTCAAAACTGCTTTCTTACACGGTGATCTAGAAGAGACAATCTATATGGATCAGCCTGAAGGTTTCCTAGCTGAGGGAAAAAAAGATCATGTATGCCAACTAAAGAAGTCTTTGTATGGATTGAAGCAATCCCCTAGACAGTGGTACAAGAGATTTGATGCATTCATGACTACATGCCTTTGATAGCTGTGTGTATCACAAGAAGATGTCTGGTAACTCAATGATTTATTTACTGTTGTATGTTGATGATATGCTTATTGCTGCTAACAACATTACAGAGATAAATGCTTTGAAGAAATTGTTGAGTAAGGAATTTGACATGAAGGATTTAGGAGCTGCAAAGAAAATCCTTGGTATGGAGATTTCAAGAGAAGATGGTGTTGTACATCTTTCTCAGAAGAGGTATATTGAAAGGATTCTCGAGAGATTCAATATGCATACGTGCAAGCCTGTAAGTACACCATTAGCTCCACATTTTAAACTTTCAGAGTTACAAATGCCTCAGTCCGAAGATGAGGTGGAGCATATGTCAAAAATTCCTTATGCCAGTGCAGTTGGTAGCATTATGTATGCTATGGTATGCACACGTCCAGATATTGCTCAATCTGTAAGTGTGGTAAGTAGATACATGTCCAGCCCAGGAAAGAGGCATTGGGAAGCTGTCAAGTGGATATTGAGATATCTCAAGGGAGCTTCTGGTGTTGGTATGACTTTTCGAAAAAGTGGTGGAGGTATTTCAATTCTCGGTTATGTGGATTCTGACTATGCAGGAGATCTTGACAGAAGAAGGTCCACAACTGGATACATCTTTACCCTCGTTGGCAGTGCCGTTAGTTGGAAGTCGACTCTGCAGTCGATTGTCGCTTTGTCTACGATAGAAGCAGAATACATGGCAGCAGCAGAGGCGGTGAAGGAAGCTATCTGGTTAAAAGGTTTAGTAGCGGAATTGAGTTTGGTTCAACTGGAATAAACTCTTAGATGTGATAGTCAGAGTGCTATTCATCTAATGAAAAATCAAAGATTTTATGAGCGCACTAAACACATTGATGTCAGATTTCATTTTATTCGAGATGTTATTGAAGAAGGAACTATCAAGGTCGGGAAGGTTATCACAGACGATAATGCTGCAGATATGTTGACCAAGATAGTCCCGCTCGCTAAGTTTGCACACTGCAAAGACTTGGTGGGGGTGTGCATCAAGTGATGCAACTCCGAAGAGAACAGTTGTTAGGTGGAGGTGGTATGTTCAGCCATGGTTTGATTCTTCTTGTTTCTTACAAAGGGATTTCCCAGTAAGCTTAGAAGTTTTGGCTAGAGTTGTTCACACGCACGCTCGAAACGCAAACCAAGGTGGAGATTGAAAATGTTGGTTTATGTTTAGTCAATAATGGCATGCCAATTGGAAGAGTTGGTGGAAAGAGTTAGAATGAATGCTAGGAGGAAGCTTCCTCTTTTGATGTCACTCATGACATCAAGAGGAGGTAGTTTGATGTCACCAATGACATCAAGAGGAGGTCCTTACCTCGATAAATAGATGCACTCCTTCATTTGTAGAAACCATCCCAAAAACAATACAATACATTGTAGTGAGTGGAGAGTTAAGAGAGAAATTCTCTTAAGTGTAATTGGGAAATCTCCCCTTCCTTTGTAAATAATAGAAAGGCAATTGTTCTCTGGTGGACGTAGGATTATTTTGATCCGAACCACGTTAAATCTAGTGTTCTTTCTTTTACGTTTCCGCTAACAGCAACAAATGTGTATGTGTATGTGTAACTATATTAATGATAAGGTCTTTTCCACAAACAGTTTAGTTCATTTAAATATTTACTTGGAGGCTTCATGGGCCCAGATTCTATGTTATAAGGTCTAAGTATGGGTGTCGGTTAGCACGGACCTTCGAGCATCGTATGCCAGTTGTACCTCCAAAGGTTGGGGTGTGAATGAATGGCACCATCTACAGTATTCGCACGAAAGCATTCAAGACAAGAACAACCTCAAAAGGCTGGGAAAAAGGCATCCGAAAGGTCTCGAGACAAAATGGAAGGCCCATGGCCCCCAAAGCCCAAAAAATCCTCAAAGGTGTGTCGCTACCAGATGGCCAAAGACCCCAAAATAAAAAGCGAGCATGATCCTCTAAAAGTAAGTCGCCTCAAAAGAAAGGTGCCCTTTGAACATATTGCTGAAAATGCACCAAATGCGACAAACGTATTCATAATAATTGTTTTGCTAGAACAAATGAAATTTTATTTATTTCTTCTACTTATGTTTCCGAGAAGATGCCCAAAAAAAGCTTAATATAGAAGCCATCATTGTGAAGTCACAATTACCAATGGATTCTCCCTAAGCAACAACTCCAAGAGACCTACGAAACCAAAAAAAATAATTAAGAATTTGACGAAAAGAAAATAGTCATGGTCAAATCTACAAGAAAAGACATGATGACCATACTCCATTTCACAAAGAAGGGCTCGAAACTAGGAAATAAAAAACTACGGGCTCGGGCTATGACCGGGAGCTTGAGAAGTTGACGTAGAAGGGCTATACGGGTCATCATTGGCTGCTAGAGGGATTAAAGAATTAGGTCAACCTTGTCCCCATGGTCTCTATCATCAAGGCCCTCCTCGTCCAAATCGGTACTTAACCCCTGCCTATCCAGCGAAATAAGGCCAAGCAGTACCCAAACCTCCCTCGCCTCGACTTCAATTTAAGAAAGCACAAGAGGAATATCCAACTCTCTAATGTGCGCCTCATGGAGGGTATTAAGGCGAGTCTCAATGACTGCCCAAGCCTAGTCAATGACGATACTCATTAAGGCCTCTTGAGCAGCCTCCTAGTCTCGGTTGTTAGCTAAGGCCCTCTTGTCACGCCCTGAACCATGGCCTGGGCGTAACATGGCACTCGGTGCCTGACTGCATGTGACCGAGCGAACCAACTGTATGGCTGGATCAACATGTGGTATAACTATGAGCTAGAGGTAAATGTAAATCATGATAATCTGCTAAAAAGTCTGACTGAAATATCATAGATGCGGAAAAATACTGCAAGTATAAACAAGTAGCCGACAAGGCTAACATATAAAAGCCTGCTAATATCTGACTGACTGGGTTGTAGTCTACGAAGCCTCTAAAGAATACTGAAAATGCCAACTGTTTACCGGGACAAGGTCCTCAGTATACCTTATTAACTGAAATACTATAATGACTAAAACAAAAGAGAGATAAGGCCCCGAAAGACTGAGGCTCACCAACAGCTGATACGAGATATCCTAACAAGCAGAATTGTCAACCTGAAAATAGTTACCTGCATCGCGAGATGCAGGCCCCAGGCAAAAGGGACGTCAGTACATTTGAATTGCACTGGTATGTAAAATAGCTAAACAAGAGAGTTGTAAATACTGAAACTGAAACTGAACAGCTAGCTGATAAACTGATAACTGAACAAGGAAGTAAGGATGTGAATACTCCCTCTTCTGAATGATGAACAACCTGTTTAACTGAATATTAAACTGCGGCCTCAGGCCCAATATATATATATATATATATATATATATATATATATATATATATATATATATATATGTGCACAACTGCGGCTTCGGGCCCAAGTATATGTATACATAACTGCGGCCTCAGGCCTAAAGATGCATAAAGCATAAACTGCGGCCTCAGGCCCAAATACAGGTGTTCAACATTCAAGAATATAAAATCAGGAATTGAGAGTCATATTACAATACATGATACTGAAATAATGAGCCATACTGGGTTACATGATACTGGAATAGTGAATAGGATTAGACTGAGATGAGTATTCATAATAAGTTGATTTGTCATAACTGAAAGTCATAGAATATCGAATGATTATGAGACTATGTCATCTAGAGAATAGAAGTCCTACTACTATTCAGGGAACTAAGGCATAGTTCCTTTTTGAGGAGACTAGTAATGATCATAATGAATGGGACGTAGGGAGAATCATAGACATTCCAAAACGTAAAGAGTAAGCCTTACATACCTTAACTTCCGGCTCTTGAGCGTAATATAACGTTTGTCAACCCTTTCAACTTTAATCTATAGCAATACAAGTCAAAGGGATTCCATATTAGCTATAATGCTCATGTTTTGGTCACTTAAGCATTTTATCAAACACTTGGTGAAAATAAAGCTTCATAGTCCTTATTAATGGTGTCTCTACACCCAACAACCCATTCTCTTGATCCTAGATAGATTCTAAAGTCTCAAATGGTTATAATCCATATTATTCTTTATCACCCATAAGGTAAACATCACCCTTAACCAATAATAAACACTCAACAGTCCAAACCTATAATCCTTCATGCTTTTCTATCAAAACCATCAACTCATAGCTCATGAACTAGGGTTTTAAAATCATTAAGCCAATGCTAGAATCAATTTGAGGGTGAAGACATTACCTTTTCGAAGTTCTAGGCTTCCTTCTCTCAACAATGATGTCCCAATCGAATATCTAATGATATGGAGGGTTTACCCATGTTAATAAGATGTTGGGAAAGTAAAATTAACTTAGAATCACCATTAGAACTTACCTTGGGTGGTGGAAGGACCCTTAAGGACTTAGGTTTTTGAGAGTTCCCCTTTCTAGAGCAAGTTTTTATGTTTTGGAGCTGTGGGGGACGAAATATAGATTTAAAATGACCCCCGACTAGTGTGCTCGCGCACCTGGAGGTTTGCTCGCGCTACTGAGCACGCTAAATGGCAGTAACACTGCCTCAAAATTAGCGTGGTCGCGCTAATGGGCGCGCTACCGGGCACGCTACCGGGTACTATTCCGTAAAACGCACATAACATTTTACACAGAGATCTGTTCGAGCTCCATAATATATAGTTGGAAAGATACTTCAAAGGCCTACAACTTTCATGCTTTGAGTTTTCCCCAATTCTTTACAAATTTTCACTAAAACGTGATGGAAGACAGACCTTCTGCAAACTTAGTCGATTTTGTCAAATCTTATGCACCTCTCCTTCCATCTTGATTTTGAAACAACTATTTTACCCATAATCATCCCGATGGGACTTCACATGTTCAAAATATAACCTTACCACTCATTTAACACATTCACTCCTAAGCCAAATTTACGGGGTGTTACATTATCTCCCCCTTGGGATCATTCGTCCTCGAATGATGGTCCTGGTTGCAACTACGACTATCTATGGACATCAAACGGGTGTGATGGTGATATGCGAATGTTGAGATATCATGAATACATGTGTATCTAACTGAATGAGTACGTAATAATTGAGTTCTAAGCTGAGTAAATACTGAAGGACATGGAGATTATAATATAAGGCCTGAATGGAAAGGTTAATTACCTTCCACATTTTCCGTTTGCTCTTCAAAGAGATGGGGATATCTAGACTTCATGTCCTCTTCGGCTTCCCATGTAGCCTCTTCAACCCTTTGATTCCTCCAAAGCACTTTTACTGAAGCAATTTCCTTAGTTGTGAGATTGCGAATTTGATGATCAAGAATAGCCACTGGAATTTCTTCATAAGATAGGATGTATTTAACCCCTATAACCTCTGTAGGAACCACAAGTGATGGGTCTCCCATGAATTTCTTCAACATGGACACATGGAACACTGGGTGTACAACAGCTAATTCTTGTGGCAATTCTAACTCATAAGCCACATGTCCGATCCTTCGCAGGATTCTATATGGACCAATATAGCGGGGACTAAGTTTCCCCTTCTTCCCAAATCTCATAACGCCTTTCATGGGCGATACTTTCAAAAACACCCCAATCATCAACTTGGAACTCTAAGTCCCTACGCCGCACGTCCAAATAGGACTTTTGGCGACTTTGAGCCGTCTTCAAATGCCTTTGTATTAAGTTGACTTTCTCCATAGCCTGATAGACCAAATCGGGTCCTAACAACTCCGCTTCTCCGACTTCAAACCAACCAATTGGTGATCTGCACCTTCGCCCATACAAAGCTTCGTACGTTGCCATCTTGATACTAGAGTGATAGCTGTTATTGTAAGCAAACTCAATGAGAGGTAGATGATCATCCCAATTACCTTTAAAATCAATAACACACGCCCTCAACATATCCTCAAGAGTCTGAATGGTGCGCTCCGCCCGGCCATCTGTCTGAGGATGAAAAGCGGTGCTGAGGTTCACCCTTGTGCCCAATCCCTTTTGAAAGGATTTCCAAAAGTTTGCTGTGAACTGGGAACCACGATCTGAGATAATGGACAAAGGAGTCCCATGCAATCGGACAATTTCTTTGATATACAACTTGGCATAATCCTCAGCCGAATCTGTAGTCTTTACTGGATAGAAGTGAGCTGACTTGGTAAGTCGGTATACACTCACCCAAATCGAATCATGCTTCCAGAACGAGCGAGGTAGACCTGTTATGAAGTCCATGTTTATCATCTCCCATTTCCAAATGGGAATTTTTATATTCTGAGTTAAACCGCCAAGCCTCTGGTGTTCGACTTTCACCTGCTGGCAATTTGGACACTTAGCCACGAAATCTGCTATATTCTTTTTCATATCGTTCCACCAATAAACCTCCTTAAGATCGTGATACATCTTTGTGGAACCTGGGTGAATAGAATACCTGGAATTGTGGGCTTCTGACATAATCCTCTCTCTGAGCCCATCTACGTTTGGAACACATAGTCTGCCTCTGTATCTCAAAGTACCATTATCTCCCCCTTGTTCAAAAGCCATAGTCTTGTGTTTGTGAATTCCCTCCTTCAGCTGCAATAAGTAGGGATCGCTGAACTGTTTTTCCTTTACTTCATCTACTAAGGAGGATTCATCCCTGTTCTGGAGAACAACGCCACCATCTTCGGAGTCCAAAAGTCGAACTCCTAGACTTGCTAAGCGGTGGACTTCCTTCATCATAGTTCGCTTGTCTGCCTCAAAATGAGCTAAGCTGCCCATAGAACGCCGACTAAGAGCATCGGCTACAACATTTGCTTTCCCCGGATGATAGAGGATATCAACATCATAATCTTTAAGTAATTCGAGCCACCTTCTCTGACGTAGATTTAATTCTCTTTGCTTGAAGATGTACTGGAGGCTCTTGTGATCTGTAAAAATGTCAACATGTACCCCATACAAATAATGGCGCCAGATCTTAAGCGCAAACACCACAGCTGCTAATTCAAGATCATGAGTCGGATAATTCTTCTCATGAGCCTTGAGTTGTCTCGACGCATAGGCTATGACTTTTCCGTGCTGCATTAATACACACCCAAGACCAACCCCTGAAGCATCACAATAAACAACGAACCCCTCGGTTCTTTTCGGTAGTGTCGGGACTGGAGCTGAAGTAAACCTTTTCTTTAACTCCTCAAAACTTTTCTCGCACGCGTCCGACCATTGAAACTTGACTTTCTTCTGAGTTAATCTAGTTAAAGGGGACGAGATAGAAGAAAATACCTTAACGAAACGCCTATGATAGCCTGCTAGACCCAAGAAACTTCTTATATCGGATACTGAGGTGGGTCTAGGCAAATTCTTCACTGCCTCTATTATCTGAGAGTCCACCTTCATGCCTTCCCCTGAGATGACATGGCCCAAAAACACTACTGATTTCAACCAGAATTCAACTTAGAATAATTTGCATATTGCCTGTGATCCTGCAGTGTCTGCAACACAATTCTGAGATGTTCGGCATGGTCAGTCTCGCTACGGGAATAAATCAAGATGTCATAAATAAACACGATAACAAACAACTCAAGATAAGGCTTGAAGACTCTATTCATAAGGTCCATGAAAGCTGCTGGTGCATTCGTTAAACCAAATGACATTACCAAAAATTCGAAATGCCCATATCAAGTCCTAAAAGCTGTTTTTGGAATATCAACTTCCTTAACCTTCAACTGATGGTATCCCGATCTGAGGTCAATCTTGGAATAACACTAGGCACCCTGAAGTTGATCAAATAAATAATCTATTATGGGAAGAGGGTACTTGTTCTTGATGGTGACTTTATTCAACTGACGATAGTCAATGCACATACGCAACGACCCATCCTTCTTTCGGACAAACAAGACCGGTGCGCCCCAAGGTGAGACACTTGTCCTTATAAATCCCTTATCTAGAAGATCTTTCAACTGGACTTTTAGCTCTTTCAACTCTGCCGGAGCCATTCTATAAGGCGGAATAGATATCGGCTTAGTGCCTGGAAGTAGATCAATTCCAAAGTCAATCTCTCTATCGGGAGAGATTCCAGGGAGATCTTCAGGAAACACTTCTGGAAACTCATTCACAATAGGTACCGAATGGAGAGTGGGGATCTGAGCATCTGCATCCTTAACTCGAACCAGGTGATAGATATATCCCTTGGAGATCATCTTTCTGGCTTTAAGGTAGGAAATAAACCTACCCCTAGGCGTTACTACATCACCCTTCGATTCTAAGACTGGTTCACCGGGAAATTCAAAACTTACTATTTTGCTTCTACAACCCACTTTGGCATAACATGACTCTAACCAATCCATGCCCATGATCTCATCGAAGTCTAACATCTCCAATTCTACTAAGTCTGCTACAGTAAGACGATGATGCACTTTAACTGGACATCCCCTATAGATACACCTTGCTATAACTGATTCTCCAACTGGGGTGGACACTTCAAAGGGTTCACACAACTTTTCTGGTTCTATCCTAAATTTCTTTGCAATATATAGGGTTACGTAAGATAGGGTGGATCCCGGATCTATAAGAGCATAGACATCAAAAGTGAATATTGTTAGCATACCTGTGACAACATCTCCACGAGCCTCTATGTCCTGACGGTCTGCCAGTGCATACAAGCAATTTCGTCCACCGCCTGCATTATTAGACTTTGTTACATCGCGCCCTTGCAGAGACTGAGAGTTACGATGGGCTGCTGAATTAGTGGACTGAGCTACATTGCCTCCATTGTTCTGCTTTGCCGATGGACAATCCCTCAAGAAGTGATCCTGCTGACCGCACCCAAAGCAACCATTTGTGCCCAAACGACACAACCCTGGGTGCCGCTTACCACACGTGTTGCAAATAGGGTGACCAGGGACTTTGTAGCCCATACTAGCCTGTGCCTGTGAGTCTGCTGTTCTGAAATTCTGGTTTTTCTTATTAAACTTTGACCTCTGAACCGGTGCACTAGATGAAGATAGAGCGGGTCCTGATTTTGATTTCCTGAAGAACTGGCGATTGCCTCCTGCTTGAGATCCCACATGGCTGAAATTTCCTGTAGACTTAGCTCTCTTGCTGAATTCCCTCTTCTTCTCTCTCCGTAGCCGCTCTTCTTCCTTCAACCTGTCTTCGTTCCCGTGAACAAAGGCAACCATCTTAGTGATGGTCATGTCATTATTCTGAGCAGCTATATTAGCATCAGCAAACAAATCATCTGAAAGCCCCAACACAAACGGCCTAACTCTGGCCCTCATATCACGTACCATTTCCGGAGCATACTTGGCCAGAGAGACGAACTTGAGGTAGTACTTATTCACACTCATATCATTCTATCCGAGTCTCTCAAACTCCAAAGCCTTAGCTTCCAAAACATCAATGGGTAGAAAGTGATCAAGGAACGCATCTGCAAACTCCTTCCAAGTCGCAGGATCATCATCCTCCCCTCGGGACTCTTCCCATGTTTCATACCAAGTGTTGGCAACATCCTTCAGCTAGTACGCAGCAAGCTCTGCTGCCTCAGTGTCTGTAGCATGCATCACTCAAAATATCTTCTGAACCTCATCAATGAAGTTCTGCGGATCCTCATCCTTTTTGGAGCCTGTGAAGATGGGAGGTTTCATGTTGAGGAATTCCCTAGACCTAGAACTACCCATCTCATGAACACCACTTGTTCCCTGCCTTTGAGTCAGGGTAACAACAATTTGGGTGAGCAACTAGATAGCTCCCCTGACATCCATGTCTGAAGCACTGGGCACTGAACCCGGTGCAACCCCCTGGGCCGGAGCGTCTCCTCCTGAGCAGCATTAGTTGTGGCCCCCTGGCTAGCAGCTGTGGCCCTCCTGGTGTACTTTCTTTTTTGCAGGCATTTTTCTGAAATACGCAATTCGCACGGGTTAGAAAGATTCCTGAAAGCATAGCTCTAACTGCACGATCTAGAGTATGAAAAAATGGAACAACCCTAGATGTCTTGGTGGTCAACTATTTACATGTGTGACGCGCACACACACATAAAAGAGACCCCACTGGACACGGCTTCATAGACTCCCTATGACTCTTGAACCTAGGGCTCTGATACCAACCTTTGTCACGCCCCGAACAATGGCCTGGGCGTAACACGACACTCGGTGCCTGACTGCATGTGACCGAGCGAACCAACTATATGGCTAGATCAACATGTGGTATAACTATGAGCTAGAGGTAAATGTAAATCATGATAATATGCTAAAAAGTCTTACTGAAATATCATAAATGCAGAAAAATACTGAAAGGTCTGCAAGTATAAACAAGTAGACGACAAGGCTAACACATAAAAGCCTGCTAATATCTGACTGACTGGGTTGTAGTCTACGAAGCCTCTAAACAATACTGAAAATGCCAACTATTTACCAGGACAAGGTCCCCGGTATACCTTATTAACTTAAATACTATAATGACTAAAACAAAAGAGAGATAAGGCCCCGAAAGACTGGGGCTCACCAACAGCTGATACGAGATGTCCTAACAAGCAGAATCGTCAACCTGAAAATCGTTACCTGCATCGCGAGATGCAGGCCCCGGGAAAAAGGGACGCCAGTACATTTGAATTGCACTAGTATGTAAAATATCTGAACAAAAGAGCTGTAAATACTGAAACTGAAACTGAACTGCTAGCTGATAAACTGAAAACTGAACAAGGAAGTAAGGATGTGAATACTCCCTCTTCTGAATGATGAACAACCTGTTTAACAGAATATTAAACTGCGGCCTCAGGCCCTATATATATATATATATATACTTGTGTGTGTGCACAACTGCGGCCTCGGGCCCAAGTATACCAAAGATGCATAAAGCATAAACTGCGGCCTCAGGCCCAAATACAGGTGTTCAACATTCAAGAATATAAAATCAGGAATTGAGAATCATATTACAATACATGATACTAAAATAATGAGCCATACTGGGTTACATGATACTGGAATAGTGAATAGGATTAGACTGAGATGAGTATTCATAACAAGTTGATTTGTCATAACTGAAACTCATAGAATATCGAATGATTATGAGACTATGCCATCTAGAGAATAGAAGTCCTACTACTGATCAGGGAACTAAGGCATAGTTCCTTTCTGAGGAGACTGGTAATGATCATATTTAATGGGACGTAGGGAGAATCATAGACATTCCCAAACATAAAGAGTTAGCCTTACATACCTTAACTTCCTGATCTTGAGCGTAATACAACGTTTGTCAACAACTTCAATCTATAGCAATACAAATCACAGGGATTCCACATTAGCTATAATGCTCATGTTTTGGTCACTTAAGCATTTTGTCAAACACTTGGTAAAAATAAAGCTTCATAGTCCTTATTAATGGTGTCTCTACACTCAACAACCCATTCTCTTATTCCTAGATAAATTCTAAGGTCTCAAATGATTACACCAACATTATTCGTCATCACCCATAAGGCAAACAACACTCTTAACCAATAATCAACACTCAACACCCCAACCCTATAATCATTCATGATTTTCTATCAACCCCAACAACTCATGTCTCATGAACTAGGATTTATAATCATTAAACAAATGCTAGAATCAATTAGAGGGCGAAGACATTACCTTTTTGAAGTTCAAGCCCTTGATTCGAGTTCTAGGCTTCCTTCTCTCAACAATGATGTCCCAATCGAATATCTAATGATATGGAGGGTTTACCGATGTTAATAAGATGTTGGAAAAGTGAAATTAACTTAGAATCACCATTAGAACTTACCTTGGGTCGTGGAAGGACCCTTAAGGAGTTAGGTTTTTGAGAGTTCCCCTTTCTAGAGCAAGTTTTTATGTTTTGGGGCTGTGGGGGACCAAATATAGCTTTAAAACGACCCCCCACGCGCGAGTTCATGCACCTGGAGGCTTGTTCGCGCGAGAGTTCGCGCTCAACGGCAGTAACACTGCCTCCCACGCGCGAGTTCGCGCACCTGGAGGCTTGTTCGCGCGAGTGTTCGTGCATACGCGTACAGTTCCGAAAAACGCACATAACTTTTTGCACAGAGATCCGTTCAGGCTCCATAATATATCGTTGGAAAGCTATTTCAAAAGCCTACAACTTTCATGCTTTACGTTTTCCCTAATTCCTTACAAATGTGCACTAAAACTTGATGGAAGACAGACCTTCTGCAACTTAGTCAATTTTTGTCAAATCTTATGCACCTCTCTTTCCATGTTGATTTTTGAAACAACTATTTTACCCACAATCATCCCGTTGGGACTTCATATGTTCAAAATATATCCTTACCACTCATTTACCACATTCATGCCTAAGCCGAATTTACGGGGTGTTACACAAATATCCTAAGATCTCAACTTTCAAATCTCGCGATGTAGAATGGCTATCAGCTCATCTTCCTATGTCAAATCCCTATCAGGTTGCATCGTGCTGAAGTCCAATACATGCGACTTATCTTCATGATACTTTCGGAGAATAGAAACATGAAATAACGGATGTACACCTCATTGGCTGGCAGGCAATTCAAGACATTAAGCAACCTCTCCAACTCTCTCTAAGATCTCAAATTGGCCAATAAACCTCGATCTCAATTTCCCCTTGCTCCCAAATCTCATCACGCCCTTCATAAGCGATGATTTCACAAGTACCTTCTCGCCCTCTATATAAGCCACATCATGGACCTTCTTGCCCGCATAACTCTTTTGTCTTCTTTGCATTGTACGATGTCAATCTTGAATCGAGTTCTCCTTCACCAAGGCATCATGAACCAAATCCGTACCCAGTATCCTCACCTCAACGGGGTCAAATCAACATAAAGGAGAACGACGTCGTCTATTGCATAAAGCCTCATGCGACTCTATTTGAAAGTTGGATTAGTAGTTGTTGTTACAGGAAAACTCCACCATTGGTAGAACCTAGTCCCACTGGCTTCCAAAATTAATAACACATTCCCTCGACATATCCTCAAGGATCTGGATAGTCCACTTGGATTAGCCACCCGTCTGCAGATGAAATGCAGTGCTGAGCTCCACTTATGTACCCAACTCACGCTGAACAGCTTTCCAAAAGTGTGAAGTGAATTGCGTGACACAATCTGAAATGATATAAATGGGCACACCGTGCAGAATAATCTTTATGATATAAATCTAAGCCAACTACTCTAAAGTGTAGGAAGCCATCATTAGAATGAAATGCACGGACTTGGTTAACCGGTCCACAATGACTTAAACAACATTATACTTCCTACATGTATGGGGTAAGCCCACCACAAAGTCCATAGTGATGCGCTCCCACATTCACTCAGGTATCACCAACCTCCGAGTCAATCCACCCGGTTTCGGATGTTCATACTTCACCTGCTGACAACTCAAACAACAAGAGACATGTCCAACAATGTCATTTTTCATCTTCCGCCACCAATAACGTTGCTTCAATTTATGATACATCTTTGTGGCACCTGGGTGAACAGAACATTATAATCTATGAGCTCCTCAATGATGAACTATCTCAAACCATTAATATACAAAGCACAAATCAGACCAAGAAGTTGCATAACACCATCATCCCCGATCACGGCCTTCATAGCACCACCTTGCTACACCGTGTCTATCAACGCCAACAAGAGAGGATCAACAAGCCTTGATTCGTTCCAACAAAGATCATTGTCCACAACGCAAGCAAGAACCCAACTCAGCTCTGAAATATCCAACCTCATGAATCTGTTTGTCCTACCATTTCAACTTCTAGAGCTAATCGAGGCTCGATTGTGGGTGCCGCTGCATGTGTTGTAGGCTGAGCTTTACCCCTACCTTGCCCAAGCCCCTACCCCTGCCCCTGGTTGTGGCTGTAATTTGGGGCTCCAGCTCTGCTACAGATGAAGCACGTGTCCTCAGCATTTGTGATAGAATAAAAGATGAAAGATTTAAACTTTAGGATAGAAAAAAGTTGTACGATAGAGAAAGAAAGAAAGTGAAGTTTCCTAAAGCCTTATAGTCTCTAGAAGATAAGTATAGATGTCTCTGTGTCAATCCTCCAAGCTCTACCAATATTGCTCATGACTTGTGAGACCTATGCAAACTAATTCTCGAATACCAAGCTGCCACGACCTAAAATCACTACCAATGGGATCGTGATGGCGACTAACACTACTTGATAGGCAACCCCTCACTTAAAGATAAATATTCAACTGGTCTTACAGATAACAACATTATAATATTGAATAAGAGTAATGCCTAGGAATATGTAAATAAGTCTAAACCATACACCGTCTACACAACCTCCCAAGATTTGGTGTCATGGGGTACATAAGCTACTAAGAATACTATGTATAAGGTATAAAATGAAATGCAACACTTTATGGTACAAGGAAACACAAATAAATAGAGCGAAGGTGACTCTAGAGTCTGCGGTCAAAGAGTATTACTACCTCGAGTCTCCTAGTCACCAAGTTGTGCACCTTGCTTGATGCTACTAGGATTCGCACCAAAATCTGCACAATAAGTGTAAAATAATAGTATGAGTACAACCGACTCAATGTACTCTGTAAGTGTCGATTCTAGCCCCGATAAGTTAGCGATGACGCTAAGACAAGGCACCTACTTATCAACATTTACAATTAAGTAACGAGAGGTATAGGAACAAAAAGACGAACTAATTAATAAGATTAAAAGATAAATAACATGAGATAGACAACAAATATAAAAGTAAGGAGATACAGAATGAGATGATAAAGGATGAAACGACTACGGTAAACCACAGTTTTATGCTTTTACAAGCAACTCCAACCAGCCTTTCAAAAGAATAACCATGAGACAGTACATCCAAAACCTCACTTTATGTAGAAAATAAGGAATGAGAGATATCAAACCAATGACACGGCATCATCTTTCGTGCTTTTACTCTCAACCTCACAAGTAAAGTATAATAGTAAGCACAGTCACACCCTTCGTTCATGTTTACTCTCCCTCTCAAGCACAGCAGCACCCTTCGTTCAATAATATCAATAAATATAAGAAAAGAATGAAAACACCCTTCGTGCACAATCACTTTTGCTCACACGCACCAAAGTATCCTTCATGCATTCACTCTTCCTCTAGAGTACCACATATAAAACAGTACCAAACAAGGTGAAAAGCACAAATAACATCAAGAAGGGTAATTGAACATAACTCACCATTATAAGAATTTATCATCACTTTTGCACCAATAACCAAATCGAATAATCTTAACACCCAATCTCAACAAGCTCAATATAACTATTAACATGAATAATAACAATAAAAGGGTTTCACAATCTATTTAGAGCATGGAAGACACAATACACCAAGCAACATGGCATAATAAAGCTAGTTCTACCCGCATGCTTAACCCATGGCAAACTCATATACACTTGTCACCTTTCATATACGCCGCCCCTAACACATAGAACACATAGAAATTAAACAATATTACGTCCAAATTCCCTCAAATAAAGGTAACTAAGACACATACCTATCTCCGGTATAATTCAACAATCTAACATAGCTTTTCCTTTAGAACAAGCCTCCAAACCATATGTATCTAATCGAATACTGCTCAAACAAGTCAAAATAAGCTTTTAGAGCTACCCTAGTACCAAAAAAATTCGATCTTTATCACAATTGAAAAAGTCAACCTGGGACCACGTCGTCAAAATCAAAAATTAAGTTCAATTCACGATTGCTAATCACCCCTAAGTCAAAATAAGTGATTCTCTTCGAGATCCTACATCAAATCGAGATCTAAATCTCTAAAATACAAAAAAAAAATCTAAATTTCCACCCAAAAACCATATATCTGCTCTTTGAAATCTTAGGTTTATTAGTGAAAATGTATGAAAAAGTTATGGAACTTGAACAAAAATAATTTCTAGTTACTAACCTATGAAGTTTGGGAAGAAATTACTCTCCAATATTACCTTTATATGGAGTCTATGCCTCAAAGGTGGAATAAAATGAGCTAAATCCTAAAACACTCATTTTTACCCAACTACAGGTATCGCAACTGCGATGTTCTCAAAAATGAAAAGCTGATCGCAAATACGAACCAGCCCATGAGCCTCAGATCTCGCAAATGTGACACAAATATTGCAATTGCGACTGTCACAAATGAGAAAGAAACTTTGCAAATGTGAAAGATGGCACATTGCAAATGCGAATTGAGCTTCGTAAATAAAATGTTTCCAAAC